>NW_008239758.1:1334161-1375979 GCF_000691975.1 Corvus brachyrhynchos | reverse complement strand
CCAACGTGCTGCTTGGATTTATAGGCTGTCTCTCACTAGATAAGAGGCAGAGTTCTGGTATCTGGAGTTTTATTTCTTTGATAGAAGCTTTCCACAAGCAATTTCTTTGTATATTAAAGTCAGACAAATGTCCACTGAAGCAACATTATGCTACCACCACTGGGCTGCACTTAATGAGGGTTCACACAGTGGGAATGAGTCTGAGAGGCTCACTGGGGAGCCCATTTGCCATAAGAAAATGCAATTTTATCACAGGCATATTTTGCATTGGTTGTTAAGCAAGCCAGAAGGGTAAAGCTGCTGCGTGTGCTTTCTCTGTAAGCATGAGAGTATTTAGTATTTGGGGAGAAAATACTGAAAAGGGGCAAGTGGCAAACCATCTTCTGGCTTTAGGCTTGAAGAAAGGCAGACAGTTGACTTGATGGGGAAGTGCTGCTCCTGAAACAAACCTTGAGAGATCTGTGGGCAGGGAGGGACCAGTGCTGCCAGAAGCTGAGGAAATGCAGATGAGCACAGGCAGGCCTGAATAGCACCATGCCAAGGGGACCTCAGCAGGCCCAGAGGAAGAGAACAGATTGCTGCAAAAGAAACTATTTGAATAGACTTGGGTGGGGAAAAGGGAAAAAAAATACTAAAAAGAAAAGCGGGCCAGCTCTCTCTGGCAGCAAACCCAGCTTCTCTAAGGTGAGACCCACTGGGTTAAATTGCTGCTCAGTTATTTGCCAAGGGAGGCTTCAGCTATATGGAAGTGTAGGGTTTAACAGCATGAGACTAGCAGCTCAGATTAGCACTGGTTAAAAGGAAATAAGAATAAACAAAAGGGCTCCTCTTCCAGACCTTTCCTGTTGAATATGTAATGTGTGATGTCTCTATGCAGAGGACTGCAAACATTCTCTCTTTTGGCTTAAAGCATCCTGGGAAACTTCATCAAATTAATAATGACTGTTAGTAAAGGTTAAATAATTATTTTAGAGTATCATTCAGCTTGATGATAGAGTTTATTGAAGTGTTCCTGCCAGCAGTTTGTTCCCTGTGAGCAATACCTATATTCAGAGCACAAACACTGCATTATCACTCTCTAGGCTTTCTGGTGCAAACCCACAGGAATCTCGAGATTATTTGGGTTTATGAAATAATAGCAATGAATGACACATACACAGTCATTCCTTTTTAAGGCTCCTGTCTCCCGTTAAAAGCACAGAAATGTCTCATTTGACCAAAGGCTCTCTGCTTTCTGCTCATTCCTTGTGTGTACTTAGATGTGAATGTCCCTGGCTTATGCTATGGCAATGGCAGGAGCACGAGCAGGAACGACAGACAGACCTCGTTGCAGGGAAACCTGAGCCCTGCAAAAGCAGAAGCATGGGAATCCCAGTTCTCTAGACAAGTCTGTGATAGGGCTTGTTAGACCTCCCTCTCTCCAGCCCATCCCTGCCTGGCAAAGTCCTCTCTGGGCATTGCCTGTCTGCAGCAGAATGTGCCAGAACTGCTCAAATCCCTCTTCAAGAAAGGAATTAACACTTCTCCTCCTTGTATAAAAAGTTGAATGGGAAACATAAGATTGGGCAAAATCCAGTTTTTTCTTACAGAACTGATGAGAGCTGGGCAAGAAGTGGATTTTGTCACATTTCTTCGGGCAGAAAGAGCACTGAACCCAGTAGAGCCCTCGAGCAGGACTAAGAAATGCAGGATTAATTCTCTAGGAAAGAAGGACACACCAAGTCTTGCAAAGCAGCGAGAGGAAAGTAAGCAGTATTCTCCCTCAGGTGGCTGCTGGTCTATCTGAGAACGTTCCACAGGGTGTTCAGTCTTGGAATACCATGTCAATTCCAGGAGAGATAAGATGGGTCTAAACTCACCTTTGGAAGCTTTCTAGGTCAGCCTCAAGAAGCTGCCTATGCTTAGAATGGCTCCAGAAGGAGAAGTAACAGGCCAGTGCCTCTGCTTCTTCAGCAGGTACCACAGATACTCTAAAAACCCATGCTGGAGATCACGGAAGGGCTGCCTTGCCCAAGCTCCCTTCAGCAGTGTCAGGTGTGTGGCTGGAACGGGTTTCTGTTGCCGGGCTCGGTGTTCCTCAGAGCCGTGGCGCTGGCGCTGCGCTCCCGGCAGCCGGAGCCGAGGGCAGCAGCTCTGCTGGCAGCTGGAGCAGCGCGATGGCGACGGCGTGTGGGCTGTGCTGCCTGCCTCTCTCTGGGAATCAGCCTGGGCCACATTCAGGAATTGTGGAGCCTCTCTGCAGAGACCGACGTTGCTGCTGCGTTCCGGGGTTTGGTTTCTGCTTGCCCCGCTGGCTGCTCTGGGCGCCCGCACATCGGCCCCGTGCGCCTCCGGAACCGCGAGCACGGCGCCTTCTGTCTGTCTGTGCTCTTTGCTGAGGTTTGTCCTGCCAGGCTTTTCTTCAGGTAATGCAAAGGCAGTGATTTTTGGTTTTTTCCTAATATATATATAAAAACCCCTAAACAACACATTGCTGTTACTCACATGCCTCAGAATAATGAAACAGACCTTCTAAGAACTGTCCTGACCATTTCAGTACTTTCCCAGCATCTTTTCCATTTCTGCTTTCCTGAAATAAAGAGTTGTACTCAGAGTGACTTCAGCACCACGGGTGGTTACAGCCACTGCTGTTACAGTGTTATTAGAGACTGATGACAGCAAAAGCATCCCTGTTATCAGTGTTTTCCTCCTGGCATGATGTGTTTTGCAGTATGCATACACACAGCGAACAAGGTAAAAGTACAAAACCAGATTATGTCCATTAGTGTTTATCCTCTGCAGGAGCTGTGACTGTCAGCTGTTATTGGTGCTGCTTGGGTCAGTCACCTCACTGTGAAGATATTGATGCCATGCTTAGCAGTTTAGTTTAAACCCATAACAAGGAAACTATCATTTGTAGTCAGGTTTCTCCTGCTTTTTTTTTTCCCCCACCATAAATTCAGGACTTTTTCTTTCATTGGTGTAAGACACTAAGACACTGTAAGTTTTGGCAGGTATTATTTGTGCAGATTTTGAACCGAGGAGGAACAGAATTGACCTGCAGTTCTACCTTCCCAGGTGTTCTGTCCTTCCAAAGGAAATAACCTTTTGCTTGTACTGTAAGGCTCAGCTTCATTAGCCTAGACTAAGGTTTCCACAGTGGTCATTCTTTATGGCAGGATTGCAGAGGACAAGTATGGAGAATACAGCAGGTGGTCTGGTTCATGTGGAATAGATAGGTATTTTAGCCTGTGTCTTGTTTTTCCACAGGGGTGGAAGTCATCACATATTCATTCCTACTACTTTGTGCAGCTTGATCAGATGCTTGACCTGACACCGTAGACAAGCAGTGCGGAGCAGATCACCCAAAGGATATATTAAAGTCCAAATCAGACTTCATTTTCAAGGAAAACAGGGTTATAGATCACATCTGAGGCATAAGGCAACACGTTCCTACCAATAAATCCCCAATCAGATGCTCAAAAACTTGTGAGAGATGGAGAGTGTGATGAATCCCAGCTGCACTGACCAGCATTAATTTTTTCCTTTGGTCAGGAGTTTTCCATTCAGAATCTGGGTTGGCCATCTCCCCAGCAGCTAATCCTTCTCTAGGGACAGGGGAAAGGAAAAAAAAATGGGGAAAAAAAGTTACTCAAGGATTCTACACAGCCTAACATTGTGCAACTGTAAAAATGTCTTTTCTTTTGAATAACCAGGCAAACAGTAAAGCATTGTTTAAAGCAATAAGTACATGGAGACTCTTCTAGTTTTGTTGTCCTCTTTGGGGAACAACACTAAACAGCGAACTCTTCTTCCTTCTAAATATTCATGTCTTCTGTCTTTTCGGTTTCATCTTTGCTGTTGTTGACAAATACTTTCCTAGTGCTTTCAGACAGAAAACAAGGCCCTGGTTTCCCCCTGCGTGGAGGATATTGACACACTGAGGTTCGATTTTCCTGTAGAGCTGTGCAGAGCTCCAGTGCTCATATGTGGGCAGCTATTTCAGTATAGCCCAGGCTTAATCTCCTCTCTGTTGAAGAAGGGGAAAAACCCCTAAACTGCAAGGAAAAGGAACTTACTGGTCTCTGCTTGCCAGCAAGAAGCCAATGACATTTAAAAATAAATTTTCTCTTTTAAACTTGTAACACCACTAGTTCATTTACAGCTATACCCCTGAACTAAACTCGCTGTAGGTGGATTCTGCAGTATCAGCCCTGGTGGTTATAATCAAACAGCACGCAGGGTTTGTTTCAGCAAGGCCACGATGGGATTGTCTGTTAGAAGTCTGTAAGGAAATGGTGGAAAAAAACAACAAAAAAACCTTCAAATGAGTTAAAAGAAACCAGAGCAGGCATAATTCGGAAACTGATATTATCAGCAGCTCTTGCTCAGAAAGGAAGGACGGTCTTAGGTCTTTTATGAACTTGCACAAGCAGCATTCCCATCTGGTTTTGTGCTGGGCTCGTAAAGCTGCAGCACAATCAACAGCTAATTGGGGCTGGGTGAGACAAAACTGCTTCAAGCAGCCACAAAACCCTCACTGCCACAGTGGAGCTTGGATCTGCACCTGAAACCTGCTGTAACAGTTCAACACCTGGCTCAGAAATGCTGGTGCTGTCTCCACCCTGCAATGGGACACAGCACTGGGGCAGAGGGAGCAAGGGATGCTTGCTCTGGAAGGCACAAGGAGGGCCACTGGCAGTGGGAGCCATGAATTAATGCAGAGCATTTGCTTTACCCCAAAAGACTTCACAAGTCACAGCAACTCTTCGGGATCTGTTTAAGTCCTTTTTTACCTCCTGCACATTCTCAGGATAGGAGCTAAAATCTTGGACTGCAGTCAGTGATAAATTAGATGCCTTTACAAATCCAGGCCTTTGCATTCACGGAGGGAGTGAAAGCTGTGATAAATACACAGAGACAAGCAGCACCCACATACCTTGTAAGTAATGATTCTGTGACACAGACAATATAACTAAGCATGACTCAAGGGGAGGGTTCAGGAAACCATTTCTTTACTAATAGACTTACACACCTGCAGAGCCACTTCCAGCAATAGTTTTGGGTTGGGGTTTTTAGTGGGATTTTCTGTTTGGTTAGGGAGTTTTGTTTGTTTTGTTGAGGGTTTTTTGAGGGGGAGGATTGGGGTTTGGGGTTTTTGTTGGGTTTTTTTTGTAGTTTAATCTGTTAAGGAACATCAATCCATCACAGGATAAGCCTCACTCACTGGAAGCTCCCTTATGCTCCTACCAGGCTCTCATGCTGGAGCAGGTTTGACATCTTTTGTTTGCTTAGTGACACATCCCAGTCCTACCCTTCCAGCTGTAAGACAGCCACAGCTGTGCCTCTCTGTGCACTATCAAACAGCTGCTCCAAACGGGCTATAACCTGTAAGCCCTCCCCTTCCAGAGTTGTGAGCACTGATCAGCATCTTCAAAATACTTTTTTAATTTAGCTGACTCCCCCAAAACACATGCACAGAGAATAAAAATTAGACAATAAACAGTCTATGCAAAAGGCCAAGGAAACCTTGTTTCATTAATAGTGTTAAACATGTTGTGATCAGTCTGCAGCGTCTGCTCCTGACTTAGCAAAGTGCGCTGCTGTCAGACATTTCTTGCCATTATTGTCCTCTTCACCTTCCCCTCGTTTGAATTTGTTCTCTGGTATAAACAGAGTTGGGAAGCCTGGCTGGAATTAAGTGTGGAAATTAACATCTCCTCTGGGGTTTTTATTTAGGGACCAACAGTATGTTTTTCCATTAGTACCTGATATCTGGCATTGGTTTATTCCCCTTCCACCCATCACCTTCTTAGTTCAAAACCAAGTGGTCAAGCAACCAAGTACCAAATTAGGAAACCAGCAGCACACTCTGTCCATAAAACAGTATCTCCCTCATTTGCCAGATACACGGATGCCATTAACTGAAATCAAGCTTCAAGAGCCTGTCTTCCCCTCCACCCCCCTTCCCTTGGCCTCTCCCGACTCCCACACACCCTGTCAGGTGTTACCCAGCCCACCCACCCCTCTCACTGTGTCAGGGCACTCAATGCAAGCAGAGCAGACCCAGTGCTGTTGTCAGGGCTTTTGCCTGTGTTTAAAAGCCAAGCCAAAAGCCCCACGAGCAGAGCGAAGGACAGTTGTGCTGCTCACACCGCAGAGAGCCTCGTCCCACGGAGGGGAGCATCCGAGCAGCGTGGCTGGGACAGCTCTGCAGGGGTGGAGCTGCTGACCCCTCCTCAGAGCTCAGCTCACACAGCCATGACCACTTGGTCAGCAGCAGCTGGACACCTGCTGCAGCTGCGTCCTGGTGTGGGTTCTCTGGAGTTTGTTCACCCTGGCCTGGTGTAGCAGAATTACTTCCCCCTTCCCATTTTCTGTCGGCTATTTCAGTTTCAGGGCATCTTCAGACCAGCTACCCTTGGGGTCCCGGTTGCTTGCTTTCTCATGGAATTTTGTACATCCCCAGAGCATAGACGTGGTTATTTTTCATGCCATTCTTAATATATTGGAGCCAAAAATAGAATTATTCTATGTAAAAGGCAAGGACGTTTTATCTCTGGAGAAAGAGCAGTGTAGTGCAACAGCAAGCAATTTGAAGGCACAAAAATAAACCCTCAAAATTTTCTTCCTGAGAGGATGAGAAATGGGTGGGGGAAAAAATAGAAATTGGTGAAGCAGTACCCAATAGCCTGTTCATAGCTGCACTTTAACTATTTAAAGCACACAGATTGCACCGAGGCCTTGTTTAATACTTAGGGCTGATGTTGCCGGGCCTTGTTTTACTAACAGCATATTATTTTGTTCCTACTGGGAACAACCAGCTCCTGCATGCTAAAGAGACTTCTTTGGAAGGGATAGAAAGCTTTTGAGCTGCAGAAGCCCAGGGAAATCTGACCCTCCCGTTAACCAGGAGTGGTGCCTGTGGTAACTGCCAAGCACCAAGCCCACAAAAGCACAGATGCCTCCACAGCCTTCCTCTCTCCCTCAGCCTGCCAGAGGAGGGGATAAAAGAATACGTGAAAACCATATACATCCTGATCAAGAATTCAAATCATTTGGGAAACTGGACTGAAAGCCCCCAAGACCTGTGCAAGTGTCACAATGTTCAAACAGCTTTTCAAAGTTTTTGTTCAGAACAAATCTGCCTCTTTGGAACCACTGCAAGCAAGTTCTACAGATCATTGACAAAGAGAAGCTGCTGCGACGATTGCATCTGGATGAAGCAGGACAGCTGCAAGAGCTTGAAAGGTTTCACATGGCTTTTAAACAATACTTTGGCAAGAGAAGCCTTTCTTTCCTGGGTAATTGTTACTTAGTGTGGAAGAACGTGGTGGTTGAATCCTTTCAAAGAAGCCTGCGAGCCTTCATTCCTTAACAAGATAATTGTTTATCATTCATTATATGCCTGATGCTCCCCAAGAGCCTCTGTCCCTTCTAAGCAATAAACAACCCCTTAGCACATATCAAAGAACTCGTTACTCTCCTGTTGTGAAAATTACATGGCTGGACATTAAAACAAGCATAATTTTCCTATAGAGATAATAATTATTTGACTAATTGAGTATTTTTGCCACATAGTCCCCATGATAGCTTCTTTTTTCCATGCAGTGTTTTCTTGAAAGGACAATGTAAGAAATGTGGTAATTGTGGAGAAGGCAACGGACCTTCAACACAAAATGTTTCAGACACTGAAGTTAAATTCTTCAGTAGTTCCTGCCCAGGATTTTCTATAGAGCCTATACTGAGGGCAAAAAGACCCTCACAGACAATCTGAAGGCAAAAAACTCCCAGCCAATTAAAGATGTCCCCAAGTGCCACCAAGGCGTGGGCTGCTGGGGTTTGTGAGCTACCCATGCTAAAGTAAGATCCAGCTGTAGTGTTTTGGGCATGCCTTCAGGCCTCTTTGGTCAAAAGAAGTCTTGTAGAGTAAAACTAGCATTTAAAAATACCCCACACTAATGTAGTCATAAACACCTGTCTCAAAATACAGGAACAGGATCAATAGGTCATTGCAAGGGGTAGTAACCAATCTTCCCTTGCCAAAACTCTGCTGTCAGTGGGGAAGCTTTTCCTCTGGCAGTGTCAGGCAGAGCTGAACGAGCTTTTTCTGGGACAGGGATGGTCACTCTTTTCAACGAATTTTGCCATGAGCTTAACGAACTGACATCAAAAGACTTTGAACCTGTTTATAAAATACAGTGGTCAGTTTAACAGAACCTCTTTTAGTTGTATAGTAAAGCTTAGAAACCCAAACACCACAGCATTTTACTCTCGCTCCTGGCAGACAGACTTTACCTCCCGAGCAGTTTCAGGTAATAGCAAAACCTTGCTCACACCCTGGGCGTGCCTCAGGGTGCTGTGCAGGCTCTGCATCACTTACACTCCCTGCCAGCTGCCAGGAGCTAACCAGATGTGTTTGGTACAGCCCTTTGGTTTGTGGGACGCAGTGCACAGAGGGGATCCTCCCTGAGCCCCTTTGGCAGGGAGTGCTTTCCTCTGCCACCGGCTGGATGCGAGTTTGCAGGATATGGCCAAGCTTAATGTCTCATTTGTAATGTCAAACAGCAGCCATACAGAATCCCAGCGTGCTGTCAGCTGTGCCATATATTCCAGGGAGTGCCTGGGAGGGTTTCCACCCTGTGAGCCAGGCTCAGCCCCGGGACAGTGCTGTCATCCACACACCTCTTGCCAGCCACTGCTTTCAGGCACAGGAGAGGAACACAGCCGTGCAGTTCAGTTCCCAGCCAGCTACCAGGGGCAGAGCTCAGCCAGACCCTCCTTGGCAGCTCCATCAGAGCTGATGAAAACTGCAGCTGAGCTCCTGTCCCCTGGACAGGCTCCTGGAGGCATCACCCAGAGGACAGCAGTTTATCTGCTCACGCTGCACTGCTCCTCTTCTCTTTACAGAAGGGGCCCCCCAGCCTTCCACCACCTCCTCCAGGTATTGAAAGGCAACTCCAGTATAGTGCTAGAAAAGTGAATGCCAGATACAAATCAGCAGCAGAAATAAGACTATCCTTTGGAATCTCCAGTCCCCAGGTTCCCATACAGTGCCTTTTCTTGTGGCACAGTTGCTGCTCATCTAAAGCACTGAAAGGAAAAATGGTCTTTTTTCCATTCAGTCATATTTCCTCTGTACAGGGCTGTCGCTGCCATTTCCAGCAGGTCCAGCTTTTGCTTTCAGACGTTTGGGTACTGGTACATTCTCCCAGGATGATATAATTATCAGTCTGTAATCTCCTGTTCCAGTGCGGATATGAGCAACCCTTTTATGCTCACAGTAACAATTTAGAAGTGTTAAAGTTTGAGCACTGGGCCCCTGGTGCTTACACATGTTTAAGTTGGCCCTCCCTGAAAGCTGATGTATTCCATCTGGTCTATTGGATTTCTTGGCTTAAAGTTACTGGAAACACTGAATGTTTCTTCTGCAGTGATCCTGTAGCTGTCCAAGAGTAATACACACACTCAGAGCTCGTGCCCGGGCTGCTCAGGATTAAAACACTACAGGACAAGTGGTTTTAGTGGACTTTTTTTCCTGTCTGCTTTTAGAGCTATTTTGAAATCCTAAGTCCTGCGGTTCACATTTCTGATCAATCTTATAACGTGTAAGTGAGACTTGATGGAGAAATAAAACACACACGTTTGCAGCTCATTTACTCTAATATTTTGCCTGAATTATGCAAATTAAGCAACTAGATTTTTTTTTTTTGTATTTATGTCAAGAAAAGGAGCCACTACAGGCAACTCTTTAGGTTATAAAGAAGCAAGCTGCAACACAGTAAATTATCAACACGAGAAGCAATGCTGGATTCACCATTCAGATATCCACTACAAGGGCTTTACAACCCAGCTGCCTCATTGCCATTCCCAGACTCCCCCGGCTCAAGGGCAGGTATATCACTAAGTTAAAATACACAGGTGCATTCAAACTGGGTCACACAAGTCATTAAAACAGCACATTCCTACAACAATTTTCACAACCCATCTATCTCACACTGTAGTAGACTCTGAGAGCATGCCTGGCCCTTGGCTTGGTCCATCTCCCACAAGCCTGAGCAACTGCTAGCAGCTGGAGGGATGCCCACGTTTCCAGCAGCACTGCTGACTCTTAAAGCCTGTCTTTTGCTGCAGAAGCTGTGCTGCATTTTAAAAGTGAAGATTCAGGAGTATTAAAAATATTTCAGCCTCTTCATCATCTTTACTTTCTTATGCATTTCCATCTTGTTCAGTTAAGATTCAGCCCTTTGCTCACTTCCAGTACAGCTGGAGCACAGATGCAGGGAACCATTTCTGGTGCCCATCACCTCCCATTCCTGCCAAGCTGCTTCAGACCTGCAGCCTCTTCATGACTTTAGCTCAGACCTTTAATTTAAAACAGCTCAACTCACCTCTCCAGGATGCTCTCAAGACTACTCAGTACCCTACTCCATGCGCTCCCTGGCTGGAAAACACAGTCACCCCGACTGCTGGGAGCTGGGGCCACGCTCAGCGTGGTGGGAAACGAGGCAGAGGCTCCACGTGTGTCTCACTTGAGAGCAGGTGAAGCCAATGAGGTAACTGATTACCCAGGACAAGCTGCAGCAGGCACTGGGGTAGCAGCTCCCAGTGTCAGGTGAAATTCCTTTCTCCAAGCCAGCCTGCTGATACAATTAAAAATGCACTGGACAACCTCCACAGAAACCCTTCAGGTCAACTCCTCCTCTCTCCTCTTTTGTGGTGAAGCCACACTCCCTCCAGAGTTCACTTCAACTCAACTTTCAGCCATTAGCCAGGGGAGAAAATATCCTGGCTGCAAAATGGTATTACGGCTTTGAGTAAGTGGCTGACTGGGAGGGAAATGGATTCATGTGCTCAGGAGGCTGGTTTCCATATCCTCATAATTGCTTCCAGCAAATGTTGATCATTCTTCCTCCTCGGCATGGTGGGAGCATCTTCTGGTTGACTGGATTTGCCGTGTGTTTTGTACAGAGTGGCTGAATGGGGATTTACATAAAAATAGTATTGCTGAGCATTTAGTTCTGACCATTTTGTATTTGGTACAGCCATCTGCAATCAAAATACTTGGAGAATATTACAGATGTTCTTGCATTTTAGTCTCAAAAACTCCTAAAATGTAAAACTCTTACTAGAGTTGCCAAACTTTTTCTGCACTTCTGTTATTAAGCAACTCTGTTATTAAGCAATCGTGTTATTAAGTTTAGTGGATGTGAGACCTCTTTGCCACGTTCAGCACCGCCTGCCAGGAGCTGGGTGGTCACTGGTGGGGAGTGGTGGCCTGCCCTGGCCGTGGGACTCCCTGGGCACAGGGAGGCTCTGCCCACAGCTGGGCACTCGCCATCCCCCCGTGGGAGACGGGGCTGAAGAGCTGCAGCTCCTGAGGGATGGAGGATTGCTGTGGGATCAATACCGTCACGAGGGCCTTTTTAAACAGCTTTTATCATACACAGCTCTCGAGGTGACAGAGAGAGGCTGAGAGCAGATCTGAGGCAGAACTGGCCCTTTCTTTAGTAAAAACTAAGATGTCAGATTTTCTATAATGGAAGCTAATCACTACCCAACAAAGCAGTGTGCTTGGAGGGTCGTTTTTCATTTTTAGCCTTGGTGTAATGTTCCTGAAAGCTAATAGCATCTATGATGTTGTTGCTGATTTGTTTTGCTGTGTGGAGGAAAGCAGAAAATAGAATTGCTGTATGTAGGAGGTGAAGATGTATTTTGTGTAGTGAGCAATGTGCTGCAGTAAGAAAAGGCTGCCACGGTAAACATGCTGTCCCCACGAAAGCCTGCATGTAATCATGTGGCTAACCACCTGTGATCTTTGAAAGGCAGGGCGTCACCTGGGTGTCTGAGCACAATGTGGTTTTGGAGGCAGGAATCCAATCTATCCAAACAGCCTGTCTGGCTCTCCAGCACACGCACAGCCTGAATTCGAGCAGAGCCCCTTGTGAACAGCCCCGCGCCGCTGTCTGGATGCACGAGTGGGCTGCTGGCTGCCTTCTTCCCATCCCACACGCGCTGTCTGCCCCCGGCAGCAGCGGCTCGGGCAGTGGAGCCACGGCCGAGGCTCTGCAGAGTGCCCAGCCCAGTGTCCAGGCAGGCAGGTGGAACGCTGCCCTTCACCTCCTCCCGAGCTCGTCAGCAGCTTCCTGACACGGTGGAGGACCCGGGGCAGCAGCTTCTGTATCTATCAGACACCACAGTGCACAACAACCTGTGTCCCACCAGGCTCTGCCCCTGCCCGCTGGAACCTCTGTGCCTGGTACAGCCGGCTGGGATAAGGCACATGGCAGCCACGGTGGAGAAAGTAATTCCCAGCTCCTACAGGCCGTGCAGTGCAGAGAGCAGCACACTGGAGTCAGGGGAGCAGGGCGTGCACAGAGGATTTGGATGTGCCTGGTTTCTGAGGGCTGGCATGCCTGGGGAATGCACATGCCATGGGAGCATGGGATGGAGAGACAGGAGCACAGAGTGGGGAGGGAGCCACAGCAGCAAAACAACAATACATCTTTATTTTAGTTTTAGAAAGATGAGCAGGAGCTCAGACTCATGCTGTTAACTAGCAGATCCCACACTTGGGACTCGCCATGGAAAAACATCCCAGCCTTAACATTCAGTTAAACTTGGCCTGATGCTTTCCAGCTGTGCTGCCCCTTTCACAGCCTGCACCTTTCCCTGGGAGCTGCGGTACCGTTGCCTGAGCTGCCAAACCCAGGGATGTCCCGGGAAAGAGACCCACGTTTGAAGGTCCCACTGCTCAGTTTTGTGGATAAAACACAGGACTTTGGGTACACGAACATATATCATACTTTTTTTTTCTGTGCAGGACATCCCTCCCTTCTTAAAAGTTCATCAGAAGCTTTTATGTGCTAATTCAGCATCCAGCTTTGTCTCAGAGATCACATAGGTGGGAGGGCAGCTGGATGTGTCTGTGTTTAAGGTGCTGGTGGCTCTGCTGGTCCCAGCTCCCCCCTGGGCTGTGTGATGGGGATGGGATGTTTCGCTCACCCCAACTGCTGGCTTTGTGTCGAGCCACAGAATTGCAGCAGCTCTGCAGAGCTCTCCCTGCAGCAGAGCTGGGCAGGGCACGAGCCAGCTGGGCTCTCACCTGGGCAAAGGGACACGAAGCTGAAGTGTCGTGAACTTCAGTAAAATTAATATTCTAAAAATCTACTGCAATTATTTCCAGGTTTTGATCACACCAGATACTGAACAACTGCATCCACTTGATTAATAGCAAACACTTACTACAGAAACAGACACTAACAATCTACCATTTCAGTGTGTCAAATGCACATAATTACTCATCACGGATACTATTTATATACCCACGTACTGCTAAGTGAAAGAATGCTTTCATCCTGGTTTTATCATTTCTAGATTAAATCACAGTTTTTCTATTTCCTCCAGACAGCAGCTCAGCCCCACAATTTTCTCTCCAAATGACAGGCAATTCTTTTAAGCACATTGAATTATTTTTTCCAGGTGGTGGTTCAGTTGAAATTAAATGTTACTCTTTAACATTGCTCAGCAGCACACAAAGATGACAACTTCAATGTTCCAGCCAACTTGAAAGTCAGAATTTAACCAGAGGACTTTGGATTCAGAGTGTTACTTACTCCAAGTGAGCACTGGCAGCCAGCACCCCTTTGTCCTGGCGTGAGGGTGTAGGGAGCACGGGGACGAGTGACAACACTCGTGTGCTGAAGGCTGGAGAGGGCCTCAGAGCCCACCCCACCAACTTAAAGACTCACTGAGGCTCCACAATCAAATAAGCACTGGAAGATTTGATTTTTATTGTCATTTTTAATCTCTTAGTGGTTTGATTTCCCAGCAGCTGGTGAAGGACGTGGATAACTCCATCCCCCTTGGAGCAGCCAAGGCTGTGGTGTGGTGGTGAGTAGAGTGAGGTCCCAGCTGGCAGGGAGACACGGGCACCTCCTTTGCAGGAGCAGAGACTGAGAGCAGATGACAGGGAAAGGCAAGGAAGGTGTCTTGGAACAAAGACCAAGAACAAGGAACCTTGGAACAAGGCCACTCTGCCATCACTCAGAGCTCACTGGCTGCCCTCCCCAGATACACACACTCATCACCACCTGGCTGCAATGATAAAGTGCCCTCTGATCCAACAGAGGCTTTGCTGCCCCTGTATTAACCTGGATAATTCTTTCATATCCATATTTCCTTTACTTTGTCCACAGAGGGTCAGTTAGAAGCAAACATTAATGTGAAGAACAGAGGAAGGTCAGATTAATCTCTACCAAGAATTACAGAAGCTCATGGGATAAAGCCCAGCAGGAGTGTGCTCAGGTGCTCTGCTGAGTGAAAGGTGCAGATATGAGTAAAAAAATCAAAAATCCCTAATATTTGTTTGATAACTGTAGAGCAAATAGCTCAGATGTTTTTGTCTGGCAGGAACCGCGTGCACTGAAGCACCAACATTTTATAAAACTCATATTCTGTAATTTTACAAACTGGTAACAAAAGAGGAAGGCATTGATACTACAGATCAAGGCAAAAAAAACCCATGCTCGTGAAGCTGCTTAGCCTAGCTGTGGAACAACAGTGCCTCCCAATGACCAGAGTGTAACTCTGAAGGTTCATGCATTGCTTGCCACTATCTCATTTTGCTTGTCTCTAGTATTTTATGTATTATTTCAACCACAGCATCTCAGTGGATCTCTCTGCCAAGAAAGCTTTCCTATTGAACTACAAAATTAAAAGGCTATCAAAGAATCAGCATATATATCCCCTGCCAGAATATTCTGTTCTTTATTTGCAAGCAAAAGCCCTCAGTGACAGCAAGACCTGAAACATGCATGTGTGAAACCCCAAGGATACCTACCTGGCTAGAGGGTGTTGGGAGTGTTCCTGCAGCCGTGGCTGCTCTGGTCAGTGCCACAGGCCAGGTCTCAGTTAAGGATATCGGTTCTACTTTTCTTAAATCATTGCAAAAATAATTCACCAAATAAAATTAACATTTCCCCTTTTTTTCTATCCCAAACCAGGTCCCGATTATTTCAGCTCCAAGAATCTCGCACTGCAAGCCCAGAAAAAGATCCTGAGTAAAATGGCAACCAAAACCATGGCTAACATGCTCATCGATGACACAAGCAGTGAAATCTTCGATGAGCTGTACAAAGTAACAAAGGAACACACCAGAAACAAAAAGGAAGCCCATAAAATCATGAAAGACCTGATCAAAGTGGCAATAAAAATCGGGATCCTCTATCGAAATAATCAGTTCAACCAGGAAGAGCTGGAGATTGTAGACAAGTTCAGGAAGAAGCTGAACCAAACTGCCATGACAATCGTCAGCTTCTACGAGGTCGAATACACTTTTGACAGGAACGTGCTCGCAGAACTGCTGAACGAGTGCAAAGACCTCGTGCATGAACTCGTAGGGCGACACCTGACCGCGCGCTCCCACGGGCGCATCAACCACGTCTTCAACCACTTTGCAGATGTGGAGTTTCTGTCTGCCCTGTACAGCCTGGACGGGGATTGTCGGCCATACCTCAAAAAGATCTGCAATGGCATCAACAAACTACTTGATGAGAAGGTTCTTTGAAACTGCGCTCAAAGGCAAGAAACCAACCAAAAACTTCTCTCTAGAACTGGCCACCCTTCATAAGCCATGGTAGGCAAGCAAGCTTCCTCCCCATCAGTCTTACTGCAGTCCCCAGCAGGGCCCAGAATGTGCTCACCAGGCTCATGATGAAGTGGAAAACTTAAATCAGAAAGCTATCGATTTTACTGTTTTGTTCAGATCATTCAGTCTTTTCCAAGGAGCAGAGTGAACAAGGCTGCTGATGTATATCGTTCAGAAACAGATTGCTACTCACCATGATCTCGCTAGCTTTGTGTTCAAGGCTGAACATGCAAACAGAAAGTAAACTCAGATGCATGGCTGTGTAAAAACAGACAGATAAAGGCAAGAGCAATGCATGGAATTTACCCCCAAGGCCCTTGGTGCATATATTTTTTATTATTTCCACGCCAAATGAAAAAGCTTTGACAGAAAGTAGGGCTGTAATGGATTAAGTTCACTCCTTTCAAAAGGATCAGGAATCAATATGAGAAAACATCTCTGATTTTACATGGTATATAAATCTAATAGGAGAACAACACATCACACAAACTGAAGTGGGAGAAAATCTAAAGAACTGCTCAATGAAGCAACAGTTTCATCAGTTTTGTTTTATCCCTGCTAACAACAGAGAGAAGGTTTGATTTTAACTTGAAAAGCAGCTCAGTGGTTCGAGCTCAAAGGTAAATAAAGTAGTACAGCAGTTCCCCAGCTCCCAGGGCTTGTGTACTGGGTGACATCAGGTGAGGTCAGGCTGAAGGCTGTGCTCCTCTTACTGTTCTGCCTGACAGAACAAAATACTCTTTGTGAAGATTTTGAAATTGCCCTTGTGAGGAGCAGCATGACCAAGACACCAACATTTACATCCCTGATCCTCAAAGTACTCAGCCTAGGTACAACTCTTGGTTTAATGTGCCCATGACATTTGTGCCTACAGTAATCAGAGGTGGGATACAAAGGAACCCATCCACTATTCTTGCAGTGCCTCCGAGTGTAGCATATCCACAAGTCAAAAGAGAACAGCCTTAGTGACTCTGGCGAGTTTCTGGAGTGAGTTTTTGTTCAGAATGTTTTCAGTGACTTTTCCTTTTTTTTTTTTCTTTGAAATAAAATACACTGATGTCTTCAAACTGAAAACATTTTGCAAAGAAAGAGTGGGTTCTGCAGTCATGGTTGGACACAGGGAGTGGGGAAGCAGAGCAGATGCTCCAGCTGCCACTTGCAGAACCTGGGTAAGTGCCAACTGACCCAGAGTAAAAAACATATTCAGAAATCTCTCCTTGTCCTCTCCATTTTATCCTCCAGACTCATCTCTATCTCTGATACTGCAGTATCAGGAGCCCTCTCCATTCAGCTGACACAGAGAGCAGCCAGTGCCATCATCTGGGGGTAACACCTTCCATATCATGTATACTGTAATAGAAAGATGCATGCATCTGAACATTGACAAAGACCAGAAAATGTATTTGAAAGCCATTCCTCTCTAGGGGAAGCTTACAGGGTTGATCACTCATTACTTTAGGATAAGACAAAACCCATGTTTTTCATTTAAATAAATTGTCACATACTATGGTATTAAGAGAAAACTGTTCAAAATTCTTATTCTCCTTCTGTCTTTCCTCACCCCAGAATAACTATCCTTTATCTCTTGCAACAACAGTTTTTACTGTCATACTTTATACAGTTGCAAATACACACACCCAGGTCATGTACTCACTTGGATTGTCCTAGATGGATTTTTACCTGTTCCCAGGAGAACTCATTTGAAGCACAGTAAAAGTGAAAGACATTGGCAGAACAGTTTTTAACGGTGTAAATTTCCCCCACATAGTTCCTTTAACCATTAAAAGTAGACTTAGTAGCAATGAAGACGGACAACTCCTTTGCAACACAGAAATGAAAGAGCAACACTTGGGGTTGCAAGTTCAGCCAGTTGCAGAGCCATATTTACATGCCTCATTACCTGCATTTCTTCCAAGCATGTACTTGTCAGCTGATGCTTTTGAACAGTATTTCTTGTATCCAATGCTCCTGTCCCAGTGCACATGTCAGATTTTGTGTGTTTCATTCGTGGCAAACAAACCTGGGTTCTTCTTTTAAAGCCAGAAAAAGAGATTATTCAACATTCAAGATGTCTAAAGGAAAGGGATATCCTGTATTTGTGACTTTTTGTGTGTTGCAAGTATCAATATTCAGATTCTGGTATTTTAAACACACCAGCTGAACATCTGTTGTTTTATTTAAAAGTAATCTGAGTAGCCTTAAGGAAAAATATGTTTTCAAGTATTTCTCATACTTGCATATCCTGTGTATTCATTGTTTACTTTTGTACTTGTAGCTTGGTATGTAACAACATTGCTAAAATATGGGCAATGTTCAGGTCACCTTAAATATATTATGTATTATCACATTTGTGGATTAAAAATGTGTGATTACTGCCCTTTTTGTTTCCTTTTGATTTATTTATCCTACCACCTCTGTTGTATCACAAGCACGTCAGCAGCAAAGGAGCAGACACCACAAGCCCAAATCTCACTCTTCCAAAGTCCTTCCTGCAAGTTTCCCATTGTATGTTCAGCCCAGTTTAGCACGACGTGATTTAAGGTGGATGGAAGACACAGCCCTGACAGACCTCAAAGCCCTGCCCTAAACATGGAGATGCTGGAACCTACCAGAGCATTTTTGCAGCAAGCATTTATTCTCCTGTCCTTATTCCCAGAAAAGGCAAACTGTTTTGGCTGAAAGCGCTCAGGATTTGCAAACAACTCACATGGCAATTATACTGAAAGCAATGAAATACTGGCACAAAGAGAAAACTGACAACTGCCTTAAAATCAAAGTTTAAAGCAATCTTCTTAAGTGGTGCTTTGAGCCTTCCTGCTGGTAAAACATTGCTGTCAGGTTAATTTTATGAATCACATCATGGCAGGACACAATATTCTTTGCTTCATCACTGACAACTTTATATAATAAAGACAAAAAGGTTAACGTTCAAGAAACTCTCATGGGAGTGACCACTTCTGACATCTTAATGAAATGGTGCCCGTACCACAGAGCATCACACTGAACATGTGACCTGATTTGTGCTAGAGAAACATTCTCACAGACAAGCACATAAATAGCTGGCCCTGAAGAGAACCAAGCAGCAAAGCACAATTAACTTTCACCACAGCAACAGAAATGCAAAAGCAAGTTTTAACTGGATGACTTAAGCAGGTCTATTTTCATTTTTACATAAATCAATGCCAGAAAAAGACCACGCACAGTCTTACCCACACAGAAAAAGAGAATACAGCTTTTTATGCTGAAAAACTACTTGAGGGACTCTACAGGAGAGACACACTTTTCCGACATTCAGAAAGCACCAGTGTCATTTATGAGCTACTTGCACGTACAGGAAAACCTCCAGGTAGTGCCATCCATCATACAAATTTACAGGATGAGGAGTGTTTATGAATACTTAGCAGAAAGTAATATAATCCACTAGATTTAGTCTGTACCTGGGAAAACACCCTGCATCATACTGCCATGTTGCACTTCCTCCCATTTTCCTGCCAAAGTGTTGGTTTCAATCAAAATACCTGAAAATACTTGGGGTGAGGAGGTAGAAGCTGACAAAACAGTTGCAATATGGGTCCAATACAATCACTTTGCTGCTGACTCCCAGATGTCCAGAACTCCCGGGGCACACAGCAGTAGAACAGTGAGGCCTGCTGGTAGCTAAGGGTTTGCTCCAGTCTCTGCTAACCTGCCAGTTCAGCAAGGTCCCTATAGACTGACGGGCCTCTGGTTGCCTCTTGGACAAACTCCTTCATGCAAACTGCTCCTGTGCTCTCTTCCTTCTAGCCTGCTTCTGTGCACCCTATTTCCCTTCCTGGAAAACAGGTTCATCCTTCAGGATCGACCAAGTCACAAAGAGAAGTCATTACACCACTATGGAAGATGAGGATACTCATGACAGAATTTTCAATACAGAACTAGGTGGAATAATACTCCTTTGTAGAGTTACCTCTGCAGCTCTACTTCCAAGACAACCGGATGACGGACTAAGATCAAGATTCCCAGCAGGGAAATGCTGAGGTTCCCCAGGGCCTGAGCTCCCCACCTCAGCCAGGACTCCTGCCCCACAGCAGCAGCTTTGTTACCCCAAACAGCCTCGTGGCTCAGCTCAGAGCTGCAGCCACCTTCGGTTCAGCCAAAGTCACACTGCCCAAGCTCCCAACTCCATAGCAAGGGCTTCTTATGTTCACACTGCACTTACAAATATGCTCTTCCTGTCACCTATGACCAACAAGAGATACTGAAATCTCCTGTGATGCCTAAAAACAAAATCACAATCTGGCAGTATTCCCAAAAAAAGGACTGGATAATGTGAGCTGGCACACAGAATGCTGTTTAAAAAGTATAGTCCTTCCCTGTTCTGATATCTATCTCCAACTGAGACACATGACATTTAAATTATTAATGGATTTAAGACTTCTGTGATGTTACAGTCTTAATCACTGTTCAGATGCAAAGAAAAAATTAAAATAGAAACTAGTTCTTGATATGCAGAAACACTGCTACATATGGTGGAAGAGAACATTTAACAAGTATCAAACTGATTTTTTTAAAATAAAACTGAGTTTTATTAAACTGCAAGAAATGCAAATATGGTGATAGATTCAGAACAGTATTTGTTGGGCAATCCAAAAATAAAGACTGACATAGGTACAATTCCCTGCAAACTCCTTTAAGTGATGTTACCATAAAGCAATTAGAATCAGAATACTGACACCCTAACACACACTATTCATACAGTGAAAACAGTTACAGAGAACATTACATGAACAACAGAAGGCATTGTTGTCTTTGCTGTTCTTTAAACACCAGGACATTGAACATCTCCTTGCTGAAATGGTTTAAATGCATAGGCCACAAACAGATACTTGTATTAGAGTTCCTATGATTACAGAAGTCCAATTGCATAACACAAGTCTGATTTACCAGCAGGGAAATCATCTGCTGGAAATTATTCCACTATAAATCAGTTTTCATTTATATAAACTGTCTTGAAGTGCCAAGTAAACATTGAAGTATGCAGAACATTAAATATATTTACAGGTTCAGTGCACTTTAAATTCCTCAGTAAGAGGGTACTGAAACAATAAAAAAGGAGGTTTGCTTGGATCATTACACTTGTGATAACAAAGGTAGCTGGACTTAAAAAAAAAAATAGCTATCAGCACATTAACATTCTTACAACGATTCCATGAACGTTCACCAAATGTCAGCAAAGTAAAAGAATATTTTCCTTTACAACCAGTACTTAACAGGCAAGAATCAGTAATGCTGAAATACAAGTTTGCTTATCAAACACACGGAGGAGAGAATTCCACTACAGAATCCCTTCAGACCGTGTCTGAACTGTGTGTACCACCTCAGATGCTTAAACAGAAAACATGACCAGCTATAAATAATAATAACCAGTACTACTTTTCATTTAACATCTAAATAAATTAAGATTGCTGGATTTTCAAGGCTGTGAGGTTACTTCAGGAAGAGGAGAGAATCTGTTCAGACACATTTTCCACGTTTGCTGCTCTGATTTAATCTCTCATGCTTTGCTGCAGTTCCCAGGCATGCACACACAACACAGCCACATCTCTGCAAGTCAGACATTTGATGAGTCATACTGAGGCTATAAATAATTAGAAATAAAAATAAATTGAAGTTTTTCCCTTGTGAATTTTCATGCACAGGGATTTTGGCCAGATTAAATTTATAGGATGGACTGGAAAAGCAATGAACATGTTCACTACCCAACAATCAAGGAGTCAACATGTCCACAGCCAAGTGCCCCCAGCTCATCTCAGACTTGATCCACATGGAACTTCATTTTAGACATGCACAAATACTCACAGACCCCTTTGGAAAGGGAATGAGACTGAAACATGGGGCAGGAAGAACTGCAGACAGGAACTAACCTGAAGGGCCTCAGATAATCCCCCAGGAGGTGCTTCCATACAATTTCACATGCCTGACTCCTATCAAAAACTTGTTTAGATGTTATCACTTCCATGGTAAATATCAAAGATCATGGGAAGTGTTTTGCTCCCTAGAATATTTTAACTGTTTTAAAACCATGCATTTGCTGCTACATAATTTATTTTATATAACCACCAATATGGGTCTTGTTGCCAGCAGTACTTAAAAATAGCTTTAGAAAAATTATCAAAATAAAATTAAACTGATAAAACTGATCAAGTCTGACCTCATAATGGAAATACGTTTTCTTCAAAATCATATTGAAGTAGTTGCCATGAGGAATAAGTGTTGGCATCTATAAAAGCTGCGTAATAAAAATAAATACTTTCAGTCATTTACAACAAAATTAATATACATTTCACACAGGTAACAATACTTTAACATACTGTACAGTCCTGAGCATGTTTTTGCAGGGGTAATTTAGGTCATCATTCTTCCCCCACAAGTCCACTTGGACATTGCCAGCTGGAAGAAAACTTTTAATACTTCAAGAAGCAGTATCTTAGTTTAGCTTTGGTAATTATCTGTGCAACTGTATAAATCTTTGATTTGCTTTCACACACCAAATAGATTAAGGCAGGCAGTATTGTTCTCAGGATTCCTCCATCACCTTCTGACACTGATAGAGCAAACCATCTGGAAGAGCAGCACAAGGGGATCTGAACCACAGGGCCAGCATCCCTGAGTGAGTACGGCAGTGCAGCAGGCAGGGCACAGATGGCAGGAGCTGGCAGGCCAGTATTCCCTCATTACCTGAGAGACCACAGAAAAAAATGAGGTAACAATTAACTAACAATTGCTACAGTAGACTTCATAGAAAACACATCTTTCACACTCCATGTCCGCTGTTTTCCCCTACCCTTACCTCTAACTCATGGAACACATCACCACAAACCACGCCAAAATCCCAGCTTCTATTTGTCATACAGCTTCATTCCCTTTTTGTCCTGTCCAAAACTCTTCCCAGTGCAAGTTTTCTCCCTTGCAAAATCCACTGTTTGCTGAACACTTGTACCTTTACATCACCTCCCCACAGACCCCTGAGTGAGGCAAACGAAGTCCCTGGGACACCAGTCCTGCGTTTACCATGCTCCCAAACATTCTCTGCCTTAACCTGTAAGATACTCACTCCCATGCACTTGTTTTCCTGGGACAAATTACCCTGTGAGCAACCCTACAGCATACTTTCACTTACCTATAATGTCAACTCTGTGGAGTTTCAGCTTCTGTTGCAGTGTATCCAGGGCTGCTGAAAGGGAGCCTTGGCAAGATGACATTTTTATATTCTGTTTCACATCATTGGAAAGGGATAACCACAGCTTCCCAAAGTCTTCTGTAGTCATTTCCATTGGCCTAAAAGGAAGTTCACCACATTTCTTAGCCAAATAATACATGTAAGTCAGGATATAGTTGGTCTCAAATAAACCCCTGTACCCAGAAGCAACTGGACAATAGAGCACACAAGCAGTAAACATGTATTAGTCTAAACAAACCCCTCCTTTTTCGTCCTTAACATTTAAAAAATGTTTCTATTCCTTGCTTTAGATTTCTAAATTCAAAAAAAAATTAATTTACTTCACTTCAAAAGAGAAGTCTGCTGGACAAAGGATATTTGTTTTTTCTTACTCCTAAAATAAATGCAGTGTTCAAAAATGAAAAGAATAAGCCTTCTTCCTCTGCAAAAGTTGTCAGCCTTCTCATACCATGTTCTGGTCTCTGCACTCAAACCACTTGTTTCCTCTTGACACGTTTACATTTTGCCATATTTTAAAGCAGCAGGTCCTTCTGTTCTCTGTTCTGTTAGCCTCCTCAAAAACAGCTACTGTCAATATTCTCCCTGCATTTGTACTTCTTGCTGGAACTTTGCCCCTTTTTTGCAGGTGTAAAATAACCCTTTATTATCCTGAACAGCCATCTCAGATTTGAATTAGCTGCTCAAGGTGAAGCCTTGTATTTTCATAGTCAATACCCAAACCATCCTACCTTGTCTAATATTGAGTTGAATACAAGTGTTTTTAAAAAGTGCAGCTTGTTTTATTTACCTGATGAAGTCCATCAATGATAAAGTTACTGAAAATTCAAGGCGAGTTTCCATCTCTGACTGGTAATTAACAGAGCCAGAAAGAATTCCCTGTGTACAGACTTTGCTCATCCTCACATACTTCTGGCAACGTTCCACACTTTGAGCTTCAATTACAGGAAACTGGGAGGTGGCACTCTCCAAAATCTATATAATGTCATAGAAGGAATACAGAATATAAGTCTTGCTGTCAAGTTGTGCAAGTGATTCAGATACAGCTATAAAACTGTGTAAGTGCCTTTTATTTCTGTTGATTTTTCTTGGAGTATTTGACAAGTGAACAGAGCTACCATTTCTCAGCCCTCATGAAGGATAAATCAATCATTTACACCTACAAACATGCTATGAGATGCATAACACCAGTGAAATGGATCTCTTTCTGACAACTGGACTCTCCCAGCTCCAAAGAACTGCACCAAGGACCTGAATTCTGTAGCTCAGTCCCAAAATAATCTAATATACAAGCAAACAGCATTGCAACATAGCTCAAACTATATGCTAAAAGCAAGAAGTTGAGATAACATCCCGAATAAAAAGGAGGATTTCTAGATTACTCAGCAGTCTCTGGCTCTCAAAACAAACTGGTAAGAGATTCTATCCATGGTGGTGGTCTGGGTGGGAAGTTAAGTGAATTACAAGAAAAATCTAGACATGAGATACCCGCTTTCTATCAATGCCAAGACAAGTTTGATTCAAGTCAGAAATGGAAAGGGAAGGAACTCCATAACCAATTAGCAGTTCCTTGATTAAGTCAATTCTAAAAGAAACAATGCACTTAATTCTTTTTATCCAGTTATCACTTGCTGAGTTGATTAATTATTCCATGCTTCTTTTAGCAAAGTCTGTGGATAGTCATGCCAACTGGCAATTCCTAAATATCTTTCCAAATATTTAAATAAAGTTTTAATTTGACTGTAACATGCTTTTATCAATCATACTTAAATCCCTAATGTAGCCAATGTAAAAAAACAAACTAACCAATTCCTCTGTACCATCAACTAAATGCATGAGAATGAACCATGCCTTTGGAAAAAAAAAAAAACCTGAAGGAAGCTTACACAAATTTGGTGCCAGGAAAGCATCACGTTTGCCTGTCAGGTAAATACAAATGAATGCACAAGCACAACAGCCACACAGGCAAAAGCAACAAGTGAGGTGAACTTAAGTCATACCAATCCAAGCAGGACAAGTTAGGCTGGCACTTGGTTTAGTCTTTGCATTCAGAATGGAAAAATCACACATATTTGTTATACAGAGGCAAACAAAATCAAGGTGAATTGAAAAGTGAGCCTCTCACTTTTATAGCCAATGACACTAAATTTATAGTGGAATTTCTTTCACCACCCTTTAAAAATGTGTGTAATAGCTGTACCACAAGGTTTTAAGGAAATACTTTGGAAAAAGGCATGACTATTAAACCAGACACTGCACAGTTTAATGCAAGCAAAAAGCAAGAAGTTCCAAGTGAATTTAAAATACAATGGAAACAAAGTTTCTTACCTGAAAGTGTTCTGTTTCTTCAAACACTAAGTTCACAGCAGTAAGTGCAGAAGTGGTTTTATTTGAAACAAAAACAATGAGCAACAAAGAGTCATCTGTCCACACCTTACATAAATGCAGAGCTAAGGCATCACTCTGACAAAGTCCCACTACCTCAGAGTGAGGAAGCTCTTCAAGTTCTTCTGGTAAGGAAGGGACCAATGGTGTTTCCCTGGCACTTCCACATTGAGCACTTGGAGAAGGCTGAAGAATTTCAATGTTGCTAGCAGCAAACAAAGATGACTGTGACAGCCTGTTAGCTGAAAGTCTGTCATCCAGCACAAATTTTCTGAGGGACTGAGGTGTTTCAAATGCTAAATTATCTTCTACAATATCTGAAGAACAAGGGGAGGCTTTCCTTAACCTTGTGTGTGTACTTCCCTCACAGTCTTCCACGTTAGTAGGTACTGTATCAAGTAAGGGACCAAAATCTGAAGCAGCACTGTTTTGGAAGTCTGATGCCTCCTCACTCTGTTGAGTTTCATTTATCTTTGATTTCCTTTTGAACTTCTGAGTAGCTGTGTCTGCTTTCCCCATCTGAAAAAGGAAAGAGAAAAAAAAAAAAAAAAGGGTGGAAAAGTTTGTAGCAACCAGTTGTGTTACTGCTAATACCATGAAACAGTGAGGAGGGACCAAGGAATCAAAACAGATGACAAATACAAATAGATTCCAGAGATTTTAATGGAACCAGGCTTTTGCTGGATCTCTTACAGAGTACTGAATTAGCTTATAATGCAAAATGACTCTAGATTCTCTTAAACTAAAAGCTCTTATTAAAAGCTAAGCACAGGTAAAGTTACTGGTTAACTGCTGCTAAGTGCCAAGATTTGAGCTGGCTAATATGATGCCCAGTCTTAAAAATATTACCTAATCGTGAATTCTTCTGTGTTCCACATATTACCATGCATAAATTAAAAATGGCCTTGACATAGGGTGTCAAATTCCAGCCTCACATCCAAATGAACGGTGACAGCTCTGCAAAGCTGGGTCAAGGAGCAGTTGTTCAGGAAAACTGACACTAAAACTTGGAGCACAACATGTAAACAAAGGAAAGTTCTAGTTACCAAATCAGACCTGCTCCAGAGATTGCTTCATCAAGCTGTTTCAGGTTTCAATAAATTATCACACTGCGAAAGTACTTCTCAGTAGTTTTTCGATGACTTGGGGGGGGTTTCTTACCACTAATTTGATCTCCATTTGCATACAGGTATCTATAATTTTAAGTAAGACTATATGTACACTTTAAACTGTTAAATCTCAAAAAAATCACTTACCAGGCTGACACCAGCACTTGATCCCAGCCCAATGAACAAAGTTGATGCTAACTGCTGCTTCTCTTTGTCTTCCTCGGAGAGGCTGGCACCTTGACCAGGCTGAAGTGCAGGAGGCTCCCCGACCTGCCCTGCTAATAAACTGCCACAAGGCACTGTTTGTGGCTCATCTCCTTTCCCTTTTCCTGCTTTGTTTTCTTTCTTTGGAAGGTTTCCTTCTTTCCCCCACAGCTTGCGTACTCCCTCAAGTTTCAGAGTATTTGTCCTAAAAAGGCAAACGAAACAAAGCAGGATCAGCCATATGAACAACATGTTCCTAAAAACATGCCAACACTCAAACCCATTCACTACTTTGGTACTTTGACAGACAAGAGTGAGCAGTAAAATATAAAGATTCTGGAAAGGTTTACTGTATACCAGTTTATGAGAGCATAAATGAAGTTAATAATTTGTATGAAACTATGGACATGGAATTGATGTGTAGTGCACTAAAAATAAAAGGAGCATCTTACACTGCAAGTCATAGCCTCACTTTTACCTAAAAAGAGTATCCTAAAGGGACTTTATTGTAATGCCAATAAAAGTAAGTGTACCCTGTAAGAAAAAGAAAGAAGGCAGAAAAAATAGTTAACAATGTAATAATTAGGCAATCCTGTCCCAATTTTAGTGCATTAACTATCACCTAAGCTGTAGTCTGTGAAGAAAGTGGAGAAAAGTCTGACCACATCAGCCGTTTCCCTAGTTATTCCTGCCCCCACCTGATTTTCTTCGTATGTGATAGGGGTTTCCAAGTTCAACTGCATTCCTTCTAGTTCCATGCAATGAAGCAACAAAGACACATGATACTGACAAGAACAGAAGCTTCAAAGTACTTCACTTCATACACAAATTAACTCACTCTTTGTGCCCCGTCTCAGCACTATTTGCAGATGTATCAGAGCCAAAAGATAAACCAGTGGGGGACTGTCTGCCAGTGACACCGGATGAGGACACACTTGAAGCAAAGGACAATCCATAAGGTTCAAAATTCAGAGCTGCAAGACAGACAATCTTAAATTACAAGGAGGCGTAAAAAAAAGTAAGAACGAAATCTATTTTCTGAAAATAGATATCCCTGTACTGCTGGACTTCACAGGCTCTCACTTTGATAATCCCCATAAATTTCAAATCTATAGACCAGCAAGGATTACAGTAAGACTTTCTCACCTGCAGAACAATCTATATACATCAGCTAGATAGAGGTGGAACTAAAATTTAAGTCGAACTTAGCTGTTGACTACACACAAGAGCTGCATTAAGACACTATTATTTTAAGAAGATAAATTAACTGTACACTTAAATCGTTAATACTTATCAGGTAATTTACCAGTATTAAATAAATGCAGTAAACTGTCACCTTTTTCCTGAGAAAGTTTCTCCTCTTGTCTCTGGTGATGAGGCTTATATGGTGCTGCACCACGAGCAAGTCCCTCAGCCACAAACCCATCCAGAAAAGATAAGGAAGCATCTACCTACACAGAATTAAAAGGAATGAAAAGGCAATGAAAATATTTGCTTCATGTGAGCCTGACGTTACCAGAAGAATATCGTGTCTTATCAGCAGATCAGGATCTTCATCTCACATCTCCCATATCTACCAGTAAAGATGGTGTATGGACAGAATCTTTTCCATCATTTACTGTGGAAATGTCATGGTCAAAATAAGTCATTTTCCAATAGGAGGCAAACCCTTTGAATTCAAAAGTACTGTATCACTAAAGCAGGCCTACCTCATCTTTGAAAAAACAAAAGACGACTAAAAGACAAAAAAGACAACTAAAAATAAACCAGTGTATGAGATGATAGTTTTGCTAAAAGCTACTCCAGCTTACTTAACTAAAACACCATGGCTCTTTATCTTTCTGTACAGAGCACCATGATACATCACACATGCCTGAAAAAGTGCTTCTGAAAGCTCACTTTAAGCAGACTTGCACCCAGTGAGAACTGCAAACACCATTCATTTTGGAAACACCTTTTTACCAAAATATTCAGCCCCCTGAACTACAAAGAGGTTCATGAAAAACACCCATGGTAAGTGTCTTACCACCAGGTCATTGCAGCTAGCATCAAATGGAAGCAAGCTCTTCATCAGTGCTTTGTCTTCACACAGATGCTTCAATTCAAAGGCATATTGTCTCAGGCATGTATCCAGAGAGCTGCTGAGTTCTTGGATTAGTTCATCCACTGTTTTTGAGCAGGAGGTGCGTGAGGCTATCTTGGTGACTGCAGCCATTATCCACGCTTTAGTTTCAGAAGTAACAAAAGTCTTCTTCAGCAGACTGTGCAGCTTTGTCAAAATAACTTCTGGATCAACATCTGTAACAAGACTGAAATATTCTCCCAACACCTATTTACAAAGAACACACAGAATATGCATTTAGTTACACACAGCAGTGCTTTCAGTTTTGAAATCAGAATATAGTACTAACTAACACAATAAAATCCACCTCACATTCAAGAAACTATTATTTAAGCATGTTTCAAGTTATTTCTTTACCATTTTGTGTTTTAAATGTCAAAGGGTTGAAGTGATCTTTGTGTTTACCTCAACAGATTCCAACTTTTAGCTTTTTAAAAATCAAGTAACTGTCTTGAAAAGAAAGCTAAACATAACTAGGCCCTGATAAAACACCATTTCCTCGAACTGCAGCCTGTCCCTGGGCTGGAAGCTGAAGCTTCCCCAAGTGTCAGGTAACACCAGCATAGCACTTGGCCAGTCATTTGCAAGGCTGCAAGTGCATTTCACAACCACATCTGGCTCATTTGGATGAAGACAGAAAGGCTCTCAGTATGCAGTCAGATTCAGGTGGCTGCTAAACCATTCCAACAATCACCTGCCTTACAAGGAGCAAGTCAGCTTTTCCACAAACCACAAGTGAATAGTCCTCAGTCACTGAGGATCCTGGTCACTAAAAGAGACTTCAGCATGTCAGCCTGAATTCAAGTAAAAATGACTAAAACCAAATGTTTAATAAACAGTTATTAAAAACATTATCACCTTTGACAGCTTCCTCAAATATGTGTATGGAATTCTGACCATGTGTCTACCTTACCCAGCTCATAACTTGAAGGAATTTCTGTGGATACAATTTATCTTCCTCTTCAAGTAATGCTAAGTAAGACTGGACTGCATACATCCGTAGCTGATGATCTTCCTTTCCATCATCAAATCCTAGATAGAAAACAACACAGTTTCCCTGAAACACAAATAACACGTCCTACCAAATATTTCAAAGTACATTTTAAGAGGAAAAAAACCAAAACAAACCAAACAGATTATTAAGGAACGTGTCTAATTCTTCAGGGCATGCAGGGAGTTACCTTCAGCCAAGAGCCTCAGAAAGTTGTTTGGGATATCAGAATGCACAACATCACCTCCAACTGAGAACACAGCATTCATTGTCTGGATGAACCACTCGTTGTTAGGGGCATACGTGTCCAGATGTTAAGGAATGAAATGCTAAGGCATAACTTTTTCTTTCTTATTTAGTGTATTTCCTAAGGAATGCCCAATTGTGATCTCCCCAGTAAGCTGGGGATCTGATGGGCAAATATCAGCTCCATCTAAGTAAAGAGGAAATATTCCTGTATCTTTTAGCAAGTATTTCCTGTAAATGTCATGATAACTGGTGCTAAGTTAGAAAAGTCTTAAGTTACTGCTCTGTTGAAAAAGTTAAGTTTATGCAGGCCTCACACACTATGAACAGATACGTTCACATCTGTCCTACTCTATTTTAAGCTCACACTTATCCTGTGCTAGGCTTCCAGATAATCTTTTGTTTACCCAGCATCACTTGATCAATGACAAAAAAACTGCTCTTTTCAGCAGTGCTTTGCTAATGATTTACCAATTTTACAAAAACATTCTGAAGCACTCCACAGAAATCACCACTGCTTTTTTTAATATATTTAACATTTGATCAGCCTTTGCCAACTTTGTAAGTTGGCTTCTGCCTTCTCTCAGACAAGTCCTGAAAACCCACAGTTAATGAACGGAAATTTTTAACAGTACAGAATTTTCAGTGTTATTGCATTATTTTTGCATACTGCAGGACAACAGAGCTTTTTTTGGTACACTGCTCCATGCCAAGCAGTGTACAAACAGGATGACAAGGCAGCTCCGTTATAAAGAGCTTATAACTCAAGTTATCAAATAAAAAACAAACAGAAAATCAGGCAGTGGCAGGTCTAACAGTAATGCCCATCATAAGCCAAATCCCTAATCATCACTTCCATCTTTTTTGGCATTTTTAAAAAATCTTTTCTTCATTTCCATCGAAGTGTGCTATTGCTAAAATCCATACACCGATGAAGAGCTCGATCAGGGAAGATCAGTCCCACAACTACAGAACAGCACTTCAGGTAGCACTGAGATATCTCTATACAGTGGTATAAGGTTTCAAAGTCCAAATTTAAAACCACAAGGTTTCAATGGTAAACTCCAAAGCCAAAAGCTGAGTGCAATTAGTTTCTCCCAGTGAAATACAAGAAACACTGTAGTCATTTTTGCATGTGCTTTCTTTTGCATTTGAAAGGATGGAAGGCACAGCTCTAACACTTCCTACTTCACAAGATCATGACAGATGCTTTGATAGGTATCAGTGCTACATGTGCCTGAGTTCAGACTGCAAAGTTTCAGAAAAATAAAAGGATATTTCTCAGCTAGTTCAGAAAAATAAAAGGATATTTCTCAGCTAGGTCTGCCACTTTGCCAACTAAGTTGATGACAGCATATTCTTCTTTGCTTTCTTTTAAGTAGTCAAGCATCTTCTGAACTATGACAACTACATTCTGTCCATTTGTAATCCTATAGAGAAGCTCTAAAGTCTGAAAGAGAAAGCAAAAGAAAAAAAAATGGTTCTGATGACTCAAAAAAGGAAGCAGGCAAACATCAGCTTTAGTACACTGCCAAACTAAGTAACTATTCTTCAATGAAATACACTGCTTATCTACACAGCTTGTCACATTAATACTGTTTGTAACTGCTCTCTCACAGTTAGGGAAACATAACAGTTTTACCCTTCTCATTTTACAAAACTTATCACCCATCTTAACAATTAACTGCATTTTTGACATTTAGAAATTCACTGACCTCCCTTTTAATAATGGGATCCGGATGGTCCAGACATTCAATTATTGTCATCTGGTGCTGAAGTGCCAGATTTGGATCCTGCTGGATAACATAGGTCAGAGCCTTTAAACCTGGAATGGAAGTGATTGCAAGTGATACAAGGCAATGCTACCACTATGGCCAAATTAAAGACAGCATAATGAAATCAGGCATCCTTACCTAAGTATTTCAAATTAATTTTGGGTGACAAAACAAATTTTCCAATGCACTTGGCAGCCTTTTCAAGTAATTCAGATTTGGGATAAATGGTATAAATTGTTTGGACACATTCAAACAAGATGGCTGCAGGAGGAAAAGACACATAATTAATGTGTATTGAATACTTCTATAATCCAAAAATTTTTAACAAACAAACAAGCTCAGTGACTGCCTCAAAGGACTACAGTGCTGTCCCACTCCCACCAAATGTAACCAGAGAGTACCATCTGACACAAGGAAAAGCAGGGTGAAAGTCTATCTCCTTTAGTGCATACATATTTTAATTAGCCCTTGCCACTGTGCATACAACTTTCTGTCCTTAAAGTTCTTCCAACCCAGAAGTCTCCTACAGCTGCTCAAGGCACTGGACTGGGACGGTCTTCAGAAAGCCAATAAGCAACTATAAAGGATTTGAGACAAATTAGTTTTGATAACTCATACCATTTCTTAGCTACTACCAAGAGCCAAAATCATCCCAAGAATATTCCTGTTAAAAAAAAACCCCAATGAAAAATCAAAACACAAAACCAGGAAAAAACCCAGCAGCTTTGTACAGTTGTTTGAGAAAAATCTAGAAGTAAACTGAACAACACACAAAAAGTAATTAATCCTTTGTGGCAATAATTTGGGCAAAGGTTCAGACAGTGTTAGTCTCCCAACTTAATTAAGTCTTAAAATCGTGATGCAATTTTCAGTTGTTCTTCAGTCACTAACTGAACTGTCCAAAAGACAACCTCCTCTCTTCCTTAGGCATTACAAACTAAATCTGAGAAAGACTAGCACACAACAAAACTGCCTACAAGAAACATGCCAGAACCAAAGACTTTTTGTAAGAACGAGCAATCACTCAGAATTACATTTTTCTTTTGTCTGGGATTATCAACTGTAAGTTTATAAAATGCTTGCCATAGGTGAACAAGAACTACATACCTAAATTCTATGTCCTTGTACAAACCATAATGAACTGCCTACTTTGTCCCTTTAAGTGCTCAAAACAAATTTAATGTTTAACTCTTGGCAAGTGCAAACAATCTGTATTACAAGGCAACACACCTCCCAATAACTTATATGTTCTTGCCTAAAAGAACAGAAGCAATCAGCTGAATACTCTGAATGTCGGACAGATGCTTCCTCATTTATTATTTACTAAGAGAATACTTCCCCAAAGCTCCCCTTTTTATGGCAGTGAAGCTTACACAATGCTTTACAACAGATGTATGATGTAGGTGTTAGACATCTACAGCTTTCAGCCATGTTCCCTTTTTTTTCTTTTTTACCCCTCACTCTGTTTTAAGAAAGTCTCAATTTTCTTTCCATTCCATTAGCACAGGGACTTTGGCACATCTGCAAGGCTTTCTTTAGCAATAAAAAAATTGGAGGGGCAGGTTTTTCTAGTAGTGAAATAGCTCTTAAACGAGGGTTCTAGAGCATCAGAACTAGGGTTCTGGGGAGGTATTAGAACCTGGGGAGGAGAAGACAAAGAAAAAAAGACAAATAAATTGCTCAACTTTCTAGTAGGAAAAATTTAACAATGCAATTATTCCTTTTGCTTTAGTCTAGCAACAAAACCAGTTTTCTCTACTACAAAGATAATGAACCTCTACCAAAATGAACCTTCTGCTATGATTTAGAAGTTTTCAATTGAGGCATGTGCCAAAGACATCCTTTCACAGGCAGCACTGTCACTGAACTCTGGAGGTGTAACGTTTATGAGCTGTGCTCAGAGAAGCCCCACACAGCTGCAAAGAACTGACACTGTCCTTCTTGCACACCATCTGGTGCCTTTCCTGGGGCAGTGAAAAGATCTAAGCATTTCTAACACACAGAGATGCATCAGTAGGATTTTCTTCTGTTCCTTATTTCAACTTAAGCAATGTCCAATAAGAACTTTCAAGAAGGAGCTGACTTTCTGTGTCTAAGGGCAAGGTTAATGCAAACACAGGATAAAGGCTTCTGAGCCAATGAATTCCCTGTATATAGATGTGTTTTATTTCAATGATAAAAAATTTGTGCTGTACAGCAATGCATCATTTGTGGTACTATATACTAGTTGGACACTTCAGAATACACTTAATGTTAAGACTATAATTAGATTTCTCAAAAGTACTGTGTAAGTATTTTAGTACAATCACCTACTCATCTTCTACCTTTTCAAATATCGATAATTACATAAAATAACCTTACCCACCATATGTAATATTATGATTAATCTCGGCTCTTCTTAACGATTCATCGAGAACATCATACATCAATTCACTTGTCCTGTTTAAGAAAATATTTACAATTAATTGCAGCACTAATAAGCATGTGGTCTTATTTTGCCAAACAGTTCAAACACTATTACTGAAACCTGTAACACTTTATTCACATCCACAAATTTGCTTTAACACAGCAGAGCTCTATACCATGATCCTAAATGGCATTTAACAAGATGTTTGCAGCTTTCAAAAGAAACATTTACTAAATTATAAGAATAAGAACACTTCCCTCAGTGCTTGTATAAATAAAAAGATAAATAGAAAAAGGGTGACAGACAACTAGGACCTCACTAAATGGTGACAATTTAAAAATAACTGCGAAAATCTGGAGTAAAGCTATTTGGTAACATTGTAATACAAGTCACAGTAAAATTACATTTTAAGCATATTCCATAACAATCAATTGTTTAGACAATCCAGAAGCTAAAAAACCATTTTTTGCAGAAACTAATATGCTGTCTTGGTTAAAAACAAATCTGCAAGAATTTCAACACTGAAAGCCTCTTACAGTCTATGAGGTGCAGGCTGTGACTGTACCTTCAAACTATTAATTACAGAGAAAAATGTGGTTACCTTGGATCATCTTTTCCCAGCAGCCCCAATATTCTTAAAAGCTGAATTTGTAACCATGGTGCTGGCACACTGTGATAGTTGAAGTCAGCAGAGAGCTTTCCTCCCACCACCTGCTTCAGGATGGTTACAAAACTCCCAGTCAAGTCCTTGTATCCAGATGAGTTTTCCTACATAATGAAAATTAAATACAATTCAAATATTTCGATACAGCAACTCAAAAGTAAAAATAATCCTTACAATAATACTTACAACTCGAGTAAGATCAAAATAGCTACACTGATGGCTTCGTTTCTCTAAATCAGACTTCTACTCTCAACCCTCAGCACCCATGAGCTCTTCACTTTAAGCCTATGCTCTTTCCTCACATGTTTGCAAAGGGAGCAGGTATAACATTTACAAGGAAATTTCCCTTTAACTCACTGTAGGACTTAGACCCTCTGGCGAAGGACCCAGCGATGCTGAGCACTCGGATCCTGCCAGAAGTGGATCTGTCCAGCTAAATGGAGAGCTAGCAGAAACAACCGTAACACACGATCCCATAAATTAACTTTTCTAACTACTACAAGTGAGATTTTTCTGCAAAACTCTTGTAGAGCACACTGTGTATTTAAAATAAAAAATAAATAAAAATATCTCCCGAATTCGGTTGTGCTTCTAATTGTTTGCCTACCTTAATCATTTGAAGATAAATATGCAAAGAAGCAGCCATGACTCCAACGTCCCTATCACACAAGGCTTTCCGGAACTTATCATGGATGTGCTGAACTTGGTTAGGAGCAATGAGATAGAATTTATATAAAGCTTGAACAGCTTTTCTTCGGATAATTTCCCTGAAATGAGAGTTACACTTAATAAAATGAAGCTGCTTAGGTACTTCAAGTACTTGACTCTAGAAAAAAACTTGCCAGACCCCAGAACATTATGACCTGTAGAGATGAGAACCCATGTTTTACATATTGGTAGCAAATAACTTTGCAAATACCACCTAAGAGAGGAAGGGACAAAGCCAACTTTAAAGCTTAGTAGGGCTTGATGTCAGATTGATGATTTAAAACAATGTCCACCAAATAAACAATGAAATAGGCCATGACTAATCTGCTGTGGTCATACATGCAGCTCCAAAAAATACATGTCTAAAAGTTACTGAGTCAATTCATTCTGCAATTCCCTTTCTAACCAACACAACCATTATAGTATTTTCCTCTGTTTATGGGATATTGTAAACTACCAGTGAAACAAATCAAGGGTATGCACAGATAAACCTTTATCACAGTTTTTATAAAGAGCTTTATGAAAAAAGTATCAGTGAAGTTCAAGGATCCTGATCTGTTTCTCCTCCTACTCCACAAACACTTCTTCATGCACATTTGTTACAAGGACTCCAGCAAATAAAGTCTGTTACATTTACCTATCAAAACTGGCTATGAAAAAAAAATGCTACCTATTCAATACTCATTCAAGCTGCAAGTAAATGAGACAAGAATCCAAGAGAAATACAAGGACAGGATTAATTTCTAAAGGTGATGATTAGAAAAGACCACTAAGAGAAGAAACATCAGTTTACCAAAAGTACCTACAAAATTAAGTTATTCAGCTGTACAAGGCCATTTGAAATCCTGTAATGAATACATACTTAGAATGCTGAAGCTTGTCTTCTATTAGGGGCAGAACAGCTGGAATCATCTCCCGTGGAAAGATCTGGCTGACAACAGTTAATGCCATGCATACCTCTACTAGATTAGTGCTCTGTAAGTCCTGTTACAATCATAGGAGACAGTACATTTTTTCTTAGACTTTTAAACTCTGCACAGACATCCCCCAAATCTTTCACAAGCAGGCTGGCCCTCCCCCCCGCCACCCCACAGAGCCCACCCACAGCCAGCATCCTGTTCGTGTTTGAGAGGTGCCAGCTCTCACTGAGCTCATCGGGCTCTTCTCTTCCACAGGAAGAGGGCACAGGCAGCTCCTCACATTCATCATAGAGAACTACATTCATATTTTAAATATATGTGAGATTAACACATAGAGCTACAATCAATTTTTGTTTACTGAAATGATTGTAAAAAAACGTTGAGTCCCTGTTTGGATCAGGGAGATGAGTCACTTCCCACAGAATTCAATAGTACTCTCTACTGCCTTTGATCTAGCCAAAAGAATTTAAAAAGAGCAAGCTCAATAGTACTGCCAAGTACATATCTGTACCCTAAAATATTACTTACTTCCTAAGAAGCAAATGCAAATTACAAGTAACATTCTACAAAACTAAGAATAAAATCTCAGTCTGTCCCAAATACAATTAAAGTATAGCTCACTGTAACCTTAAACTAAAGAAGGATGGATGAATTTATTAATACAAGACTACAATCATTTTTCAAAACAAATTAAGTGTGTAAGATTTCCAGCTGATATAACTTGCTTTGTTCATCTCTCCCAGATCAGTTTCAGTCCTTATTTTGGTTTAGTTCTTTTTGAGTTTCAAGTCATATTTTTAAATATTATAGAACAGTTTTCAATCACAGCAACAAAATAAACATCACTTTCAATCTATAATTTCTGTGACTTTGGCCTACCACAATATAAAAGTAAACATTACAGAGGAAGAGTTATATTAAGTCGTAATTGCTCCATGTAGGAGACAGTAGTAACAGATTTTCAGTGGCACTCCAAAATGTATTTCCATTTTCTGTCAAAGTCATCAGATGAACTCAGAGAAGGCAACAGATACTTGCCATCAGCTAAAAGCCAAAGCTGACATTGCAAGATGCATGCATGGTTCCTCCTGGAGTTGAGAACATATACAGTTGGTACACTTATAAAGAAAAGTTTATTGCACACCTTCTTTGAGAAAACTTAAAATATGGCTTCAAGAGCAAGAACATAAAGACTAAATTAAAAAGGAAATGGAAGAGAAAGCCATCTCAGATTTTCTTTGCTAATCAAAGAAACAGCAACTTTAAGACAGGAAGACAAGTAATTAAATGTTGTGTGACAAAACAGGAAGAATTGGTCCAAGTTTAGTTTAGTTTAGGGGCTCCTCATCAGACTTGTGCTTCAGAACACTTCCATCAGTCCCTCAGTGCCCTTGGGTGGATCCCACCCAGCCCCATGGACGTGTGCATGTCTATGTGGTGTAGCAGGTTGCTGACATTTCCTCTGGGCAGGAAATTCTGCTCCTGTCCTCCAGCTGGGTACCACAGAACAACTGGTCTTACTATTAATGACCAAGACAAAGAAGGCATTGAGTATCTCAGCCTTTTACTCATCCTTTGCCTCTACGTTTCCCCCTGCACTCAATAGAGGATGGAGATTCTCCTTAGCCTGCCTTTTACTGCCAAGGTATTTATAAAAACATTTTTTATTGTCTTTTACAGCAGTAGCCAGATTAAGTTGTAGTTGGGCTTTGGCCCTTCTAATTTTCTCCCTGCATCACCCCACAACGTCCTTGTAGTTCTCCTGAGCTGCCTGCCCCTTCTTCCAGAGGTCATAAACTCTTTTTTACACCACACCCGTCACCACGCCCCAAGTTCCAGGCAAAGCTCTCTGTTCAGACAGGTCTTCTTCCCCACTGGCTCATCTTTTGGTTTTTTTCCCCCCCCCCCCCCAAAAACACTGTACCTTCACAACTGTGTTCACAAGTAGAAGTAGCAGCTCATGATTTTCATGTAGAAACAGAGAAACTGCCAAGTAACCTATAAAAGAAAGCAGCCTTCATTACTATTTTCAAGCAGTAAGAAACTTGAAGACAGAAACCTTAAGACTTTCTGTAACACAAGAAGAGTTAACCCAAACAATTACAGAAACCCAACAAAAAACTGTTGGATAACAGTTGCTCACATTTTAAATGTCAAGACTCCCTTATTTCCAGGCAAATCAGTAATATTTAAGCTGCAATAAAGTGCAAAAAATAACAGCTAAGAATTCATAAGTTTTGAGAAATAAAGAGATATTACAATACTTTTATAGCTACAGAGCAGTCAAGAGCACCATTATATTATAAATCACTTCCTGGAAAACTAATATTTTCTCTGCACAGAGAAGAGTACATTACTTCTAGACTACACAACACAAGTGCACTTCCTTATATCTGTTTCTTTTTTTGTTTTCAAGTAATAAAACATCTCTCCAAAGAAATTTTATATTCAACTTGGAATATAGAAAAGTATATTCACCATCCTAAGCCAAAAACTCCTTTGTTATTTCTTAACAACGAGGAAACCATTCCAGAACCCAGGAGAAGAAACACTTTTTCTTCAAGACCCCTCTCTCCTTTTAAACTATGGGACTTAAATGGGGGGTAGGGAGAGTGTGCTACCAGTTACAGCAAGAACTGTACTTCAGACAGATTTGAGAGAATTTTGGTTCATTCAGGGCTTGGGGATCAAAATGAACAACTTGAAAATGAATAACTGTATTGGCTGGGCTATCAGATTGATCTATCTGCTTATGATCATGGCCATGATCAGCTCAGCACAAAGACAGAGGTCACTCTCCTGAACTGAGGCTCACACTGGGTAAAGGAGTCATTCATTTTGATCAGCTCAACTGACAGTTCCTCAATACAAACTCTGGTATATTGCACCAAGAACTGACAAGATTATCCTCATGTACCATATATAATTGCAGAACAACAACAAAGAAAGAAACCAAAACTCTTGATAACACTCTTTTATCAGATCAAAGCTTATGGGCACTTTGTGTCTGGAGAACTTTAGGCAACCTACATTCAAAATTAAAAAAGGATGCTGCTTCACCAAACCTTTCTCAAAAAGAGCCCTAGTATGGAAGGTCTTAATCTGATTAATAACAAGACACACTGGCTCTTGACACTTACAGAAGTAACCAAGTTTTCTTCAAAACAGCTTATCACCTGCCTTCCCAGGTTTGGTAAAGACAAAATTTCTTAATCCCTACCAGAGCATCTGTACACTGGCTTTCATTACTCAGGGAAAAGCAAATTTAATTCATCACTTGTAATGGATTCTCTCAGAAACTCCAATACTTGAGTGGATGATCCAGATGAAACTCAAACAAAGGATATCAAACAAGCATATCCCGCAAGACACTGCCTTCCTTCTGTGCATGCAGACATGGTATTGCTTGGAGTTAAACCATTTTCTCTGCAAACAAGAAGAAATGTCTTCACTAGGCAGTTGAATCAGCAACTGCAAGGAAATTCTCCAGATGAGACAGGCTGACAAATACTTCAAACCACATCTACTGGAAACAAGTTAATGGCCACACTGGCAGGAAAAGAAATCAATCCCATGAAATTTCAAAGAAATCTGAACCAACCTTTAAGATTTCATCAGGAACTTCTGCCTCTATGCTGTAAGGGCCTCCCTATTTGCCTCATTCCCTACAACTCTTTCTAAAATAAAGAAAAAAATCCTACAAGCACCAAACCAGAAAATATTTGCCGGACAGAACCATCTTTGTCTAATCTTGTACTAGTACTTGGAAAAGAAACCAGATCCTGACAAAAACTGGTTTTCTGCTTGATGTGTTTAATAAATATTCTCTCAAATTATTTGTTTACTGGTGCCTTAATTGAAAACAATGAAACTACTGGTGACTCAAATTTCGTTTCCCCTGCCTTCTGTGCTGCAAGCACACACAGAGCATCTCACAAGCTAAGGATTCAGGTAATTTCAAAAAGTAACAGACCATGAAATAAGACCAAGAAAGCAGAGGAACATTTTAAGTAGGTCGTATTTTGACACGAACTATAAATCCTGAGAAACTTTAAAACTCAAGAGTTTGAGAACATTAAAAGGGCTACAGCTCCATACACGTACCAACTCTCTTCTCCAGCAGATTCCCTTGCTGGGCAAGCTTGATTGCGTGGATGTATCCAAAGGAAGACTCGTAGCCCAGCATTTCACAATAGATGAGTCTCACCATGCATTCTTTCATCAGTCTCTGAAATACCAGAAACAAATTATTGAAAATTTTAAGTCGGCCACGTTTTATGCTCTTCTTCACTGCTCTGCTGAAACAGAGAACTTTATCACTTTATCTCATAGAAACGCATCCACTCATGTGTTTTCTAAAATCTGGGTATTAGTAATTTTTTCTTTTGCCATGAACCTCTTCTGCAAAGCAATATTAAATTTCTGCTATAAAGGCAGAACACCCCCTATAGTACCCCTAAAATAGTTCTTATTTTGATTAGCATGCATGTGATCAACAGTAGATTAACTACGACCAACATAAAAAATATGAATTAGCTGAAGTATTATGATGATCACACTGTTAATACAATTTATTTTTAACCAGTTACTACCCTGACCTAGGATGGTTTCTTACTACATGCGACATAAAACTTTATTTTTCCCTTCAAAGATCCTCACTCATGGGACTGAGATATGCATTAACTAACTCAAACCAGAATACATCAGCTCCTGAAACTCAGACATGACAACAGTCCATACAACAAAGCACAGCTCCTTAAAGAGCAGAAACTAATTGTAAGAGCAATGTCAGCCTGCAAAGAGCATGATTTGATGGAAGCAGTTCATCAGCCAGCTTTGCTGTCTGCATTACTTCAGAAACTACACGATGACAGGCCCTGGGTGCGATATTGTTACAATTTATGCACATCAAACAGAACCACAGTCTTCTCACTATTTTAACCAGGCTGCAAAACCACATGTATTGGTGCTTTTTAATACTCATGATTAAATATCTATAATGCAAATAACCTGCACATCCACCTGTCAAAAAGAGTGAGAACACTGCTGTCCTTCACCTTCGGTGTGCTGCTCCACAGCCTTACAGAACTTACAAGTGTTGTGGTGGGGGCTGAAACTGTTGCTTTCAAACTGGTTAGTTCCTGCTGGATTAATTTTTCTTCTTCCTAGAAAAATTAAACTTGTTTTAATCTCGCAAAGATTTCACAGGCAGAACGTGAAAGAAGCGTCAGAGGAGACACGGCAATCCAGCAGTGCCCCACGCTCTCCTCAAGGCAGTGTGTACCTCACTCCGGGGCCGCTGGCTTCCAGCACGGCGCCCGTGCTGGCCCAGCCCGTGCCCCAGAGCAGCAGAACGCGGCCACTCACAAACACCGGGGCTTTATCGGGGCATTTATCGTGGGCTCCTGAGCTCAGCCCAACCCAGCCCCGCGACCGAGGGGAG
>NW_008239758.1:1330010-1333792 GCF_000691975.1 Corvus brachyrhynchos | reverse complement strand
GAGCGCCGGCCCGCCCGCGGGGGCTCCTGTTGTCAGCATCACGGAACAAAGACATTTCAGGGTGGGTTTCGAAAGAGCAGCGCGTGGCAGACAGCTTATCACAGAATCAGTTGAGTTCAGACCTCAGAGACGACTGAGCCCAACCTGTGACCAAACACCGCCGTGTCAACTGGACCATGGCACTGAGTTTTCCTTAAACACCTCCGGGGACGGTGACTCCACCCCCTCCCTGGGCAGCCCATTCCAATATCTATAATCACCCTTTCCGTGAGGAAATCCTGACAAATGTCCAATCCAAACCGCCCAGTTATGAAAAATATTATTCTTAAAGTGTAGGTGGGAACATCGAGAGGTCTGTCGTGGCTGAGAGGCTCCCAGAGGGCTGATCCTGACATGATTACTGCACCCCTGGCAGAGGTTTGTCCTCTTGGGAAGGTTTTCACCAGGGAGCTTGTATTTCAGTTAAAGGTAATTTTGGGGTTTTTTTTTAGAAAGGGTGGGGAAGAGACTGAAATAATCTCTTCCAAGCTATGTATTTCCAATGAAAAGGTATCCCTCCATCTCCTACATACATCTGGACAGAAAATCATTCTGAATTTCAAAGCTATAAATTGATTTATTATCAGAAAAAAAGAAAAGCCCAATAGGAACAAACTGAGGTCACTATTGTTAAAAGTATTGAAAGTGGGCATTTCCTTGAAGCTAAGGTGAAAGATACGGGCCAGTATTTTTTGAAGTCCACTTTACAAAATGAGTTGATTAAGAATATCTCAGTTAAAAACTGGTCATGTAAAAACATCACATTCCATTGTAGAAGCATGAAAAACTCGTAAGCTTTGCAGACCAAAAATGTAAGCTGAAAAAGCACAGGAAAAGCTGCTGATAAAGTTGATGGAACTTGGATAAATGCTCTAAATGCACTAGCTTTGACTTTTTTCTTTTACTTTTAGAGGTTCTAGAGTCTTAAGTCCTTGTCTTTGATTTATGTGGTGTATAAATAAATGCTGTGTGTAAAATGATTCATAGAGCACAAACCTTCAGCCTTGTGCATGGTTAATTGTTGATGATTGCATTGAAATCAAGAGGACTATTCATAGTGCACACATATGTGCAAAATATATGACTTATTGTCAGATGATTATAGATGCACCTAATGCCTTGCATAAAGATCACCAGTAACTCTTCCAAGTTTTTTTTTCCTTTTAAGCACTGTGTTATTTAGTATATCATTTGCATGATATGAGATAAAGTAGAAAAAGCAAATCCACAGAAGCAAGGAATGTCTACCATCTAGGCATAAACTTGGCAAGGTGGGTTGTTGTGCTTTTTTCCTGCTTTCATCTGCCTTCTTTTTTCATCAGCTAGAGGAAAAACTTTGAAGTGTGGTTATAAAACAACTGCAAAAATAACACTGAAAGCCTGCATTTCAGTTATTTCTCTAGGCTTCATATCAACTGCTCTCACCACAGCAAGAAACATTCTAATTGTCATTCCCCTAAGTTCTCTTTGGCATCTGATAGGCAAGTGGTATTCTTTCTGGCTCATTTCACATCACTGGAAATAAATAGTTCCAGAATAGAAAATGGATTGACTGTGCATGAGCCAAAACAGAATCCAAACTAGAAGAGCTTATGCTCTTCACTGTGTTGTCTGCACTGGGCAGGGGAGTGTGTAGTAGTAGATGATGTAAATGATGCCAAATGAAACAGGTGTAATGAGAAACAAATACAGCACTCTTACCCAGTCGTTTTTCTATGAGGATGAAACCTATTTTGTCATAATTAGCAGAGACTGTATTATCTGTCACGTGTCCCACAGGCTCACCAGGGCACCCCCGAGGAGCAGGGGGCCCAGTGTGCCAAAGCAGAGGGGGGCAGTGCCAGTGTGCTCTGTGCTCGCAGCTGCAGCGCAGGGCTGGCAGCGCCAGGAACAGGGAAAGGGTTTGTGTCCCAAGTTTTAGTGATGGCAGGTTTTGAATTGTCTTCTCTCCCCACCATCAGTCCCAGCCCCTGCACTGTTCTTCTCATCATTCCTTGTAAGAGAGGCTTGCCAAAGCAGGAGATGCTTTAGCACTAAGGAAATGAACTGTATGGATCTGGGAAATAGTATAGAAAAGATTTCACAGAAATAGAAACATTTATCGCATAAACAGAAGGATACCCTATAAAATAAACACATTTGAACACCATTAGAGGTATCATTACACACAAAAAGCCATATGTAGACATATCACATAAACAGGCATATTTTTGACCTGCACCTTCTTCATGCCGCTGTCTCTAATTAGAGCTCCCTTTCTGGTCTCACTGCTTTACAGATACCTTCCTTTCAGCAAGTTCAAAATACATTCACTGCTTTTGTATTGTTCAGTACTTCTGACTGAATGACAAATGTGTAAAGCTGTAGCAATGGATGCACGTTTACAGTGCGTTGTGGGAAATGTTTGAGTGGAATGGAAGGAAATATCAGGAAGGGTACCTGGAGAGAAAGTACACATTTTTGTAACATTGAAAACATTACACAGGCAATGAACTGTTGAATTAATACCAGACTGGGATGGAATATAAAGCCACACTGAATTAAGAATTGATCTTTCCATTTTTCTTTACCAGCAATATTCTGTAGTTTTGAGGTTCCTACATACACATCTGCTAAAGATGGCAGGGGAGGAGGTTACTCTATGCTCCCTAGTGGAAGCTACTTGTCTTCTGTGCTTCTAAAATGAGGGAAGGATCTGTTTATTATAATAGTTTTCCTTGTAGATTACCAAGCAATGTGTAAATAAAGCTGTTTATTCTTACATACAACTATGCTGAAAAGGTTTTTATCCAAAATATACTTTGATTCCTAACTCTGGCTGAGCTCCAAGAATAGGAGCCTGGTGATAAGTGAGGATGCTGGGGTTATCAGTACATTTCTGGAAGTTATTTTCATTGCTCTGGATGTGGTAGACTAATTTATAGAAGTGAATCTGATGTAAAATAGAGCATCATTTTATCTAACTTATATGCAAAGGCTTGACTATGATACACAGTGGCTGCTAATGGGAAAAAAATTGCAATTTTTTTAGCGCTTGTGGCTCAGTTAATTATCATTCTCTTACTTTTTTGTGTGTTCTTCCCAGTTTATGCTATCATACTGTGTATGTATTCATTGACAAAGGAATGAACATTTCAGCTGTGTTCCTGGTTTTCAGTTGTGAAAGCACTGGTCCTTTTCATCTTTTCAAATAGGTTTTAGCCATTTTTAGCAGTCAGCAAGCACTGACATTTCTAATGTTAAAGTGTTTTCATCTGCTCCCTGAGTGTATGCATTTGCGACTACAAAATGATAAGGTCTTTTTTGAAGAAAGAACACTGTGATTTATTTTGGAAGCAGCTTCTGTAGTTCTGGAACGGGCTACCACTGCAATCCTTTGTTCTGCCGCGAACCTGTGAAAATGTCTTCCTCTGATCCCTAGGGATTCGTTGGTGTTGTGTGTCTACAAGTGCTACGTTTCGATATTGAAAACGCTCAGAAACAGCTTACATGCTTATTGTCATTTTTGCTACTGCTTTTTTAAATCCTAAATTTTAAAGAGCAGGATGTGCTGTAATTAAACTTTCCATGTCCTCTCTTTGTCGTAAAGAGAGTCACTGACGACTGTGCCTTTGCTGCGTAATTCAGCGCCGCGGAAAGGCTTTAAGCAGACGGCAGTGAATCACCGGCCTCCCGTGCGGGACCGAGTCTGCCCTCACACCCAGCCCGCGTGTGCAGGCAGGCTCCCGGCCCGGTGTGCGCCG
>NW_008239758.1:1315519-1329574 GCF_000691975.1 Corvus brachyrhynchos | reverse complement strand
CGGGCACAGGTAAGCGCCCGCCCCGGAGCCTGCTCGCCGTTTGCTGCGGATGGGGAAAGTTCTGCAGGGTAGAGACAGAGGATGGGAAAAACTTTCCTTCCACTTGGCTAAAAGCAAGGAGATCCTAAAGCAACAATATTCGTGGTGCAAGACACCGATCACTGAAGTTGCAATCTAATATTAAAGTGAAGGGATAGGTGCTGGTAGAGGGAAAAGCTCTGAATTTTGTGAATCTTTTCCAAGCAATGTTTTCATCCAATCTACAGCAGTGTCTGCACAAGTCTTTCTTGCTCCCTGTCTCCTGCGGTATTCTGGATGGAAGAGATTTTTAATCTCTTGGTTGTGCCAATCCGATTATTGCTATTTTAGTCAATCTCCTCCAGCCCTTTTTCCCCTGATTCGTGAGTTTTCTGATCAGAAAGAGATTGCTGAGCCTATATCTGTATTTCTGTCTTCTGCAGAATCTCTCTTTCTGCCCCAGTCATGCTTTGTTTAAAGGTTTGACTTTTTTTATTGTGTTGTCATTCTTCTAGGAACACTGACTTTTTTTTTTTTTTTTGCAAGAACTAACAGTTGGCATCCCATTTAAGACATCATGTTTTATGGGAGAAAACTATAAATTAAGAAAAAAATGTGCTGTCTCTTTGTAGTTGCATGTATCATATAACTGAGCATATATATATATGTGTGTGTGTGTGTGTGTTTATTCTAGATAAAGCTATACACAACAGACAATTAAGTGTAGAAAGACCTTTGGAGGAACAGGTGAGTGAAATAAAAAAATATTTAAATGGTTTTTTTTTTTTTATGAAGCTCCTAGACCTTTGGAGGAACAGGTGAGTGAAATAAAAAATATTTAAATGTTTTTTTTTTTTTTATGAAGCTCCTGTAGATATTTTTAGCCTTTCAGGTAGTGGATCCATGAATATCATGAACGGCTAATGAATGGGTGAAAAATAGATTTGTCAGTAAAGCCCATTATTGATGGGGTTAGATACAAAATAGGATTTCAATCATTTTTAAGGACTGGCATATAGAGTTTCACTGTCCAGTATTCTAAAAGCAGATTTTTAGCTCCAACAGCTCACAGATATGCCACCCCTTTCTATTGACATCCTATGGGAATATAGCATGAGCTTGGAATGAAGAAGGAAAATGTAACTGGTATTTATCTTAAAATGGAAAGTGTATTGCAGCTTCTCATAATGTCTGATTCTGATCAGAGGATGGGTGGTGCTGACAAAAGTGCCAAGCGCTTATTCCTGTTCTACTTATTCAGTCAAACTTCTTACTAAGAGTGAAAAGCAGGCATTAAGCCTTCTGCTGATACTGGTGAATTAAGAGGTCATGCATTTTGTTCCTTCTGCCTGTTTGCTGTTTTGTTTGCTTTATTTTTCTGTATTAGATTGCTGAAGCTGAGGCAGACAAGAATAGGAAAATAGCTCCCACAGGTAAAATATTTTTTCTGGTTTTATAGCAATATTCATCATGGTATGCAAAGAGGTATAAGATTTTATGTTATGTGTGCATTGATATATTTTCCAGAAAATAAGCCAGAGTTCAGGAATTATTCCTTTGTTGATGACCTGAACCTGCTAAAATCAGTAGCAGAAAGAGAGAGGAATGAAAAGGAGAGGGAGTCAATTAGAAGCTCTTTGTATGAACAGCAACTGGCCATTGATGATGCAGACTCCACCAAGAACCGCAGGCTTGTGGATGACTATGACTCCACTAAAAGCGGGCTGGATTATAAATTCCAAGGTATCCCATAATCATCTTTCAGTGACTTCTAGGTTAGATTTCTCTTGCAAACTGATTGCCTTCATGAATGTTGTATTCACCACTAAACATGAGCTCTATTTGTTACTGGAGTGCAGTTTCAATTCTTTCCAGTTGTGGAAGCTTGTTGTATTACAGTTAGGTTTTGAAACACAGTACAAAAGAATTGCTCTTGATTTTAACAGTCTTCCATGGAGGGAAATCTGATTGTGTAATTTGTAATGCTTTTTAGCAATTTAGACTTGGCAGAAGGAAAATGGGACATAGTTTTGAATGAAAATATATTTATTCTCTTTTGTGAGGAAGAAGCACTACTACAGCTAAACCACATATATTGATTCCAAATATTATGTGCAGGTTTAGATAATTCTTATCATCACAAAGCTAAAAGAAATTACCAAAGGCCGAAGAATACTTGCCTTTGCTACAGGAGTAGTTAATTGATTTGTAGTTTAGGTGAGTCCTCTGAGAATTGTAAGCAGCATTTAGCTCAGGATATTTTTAATTATATCAAAGTATGCTGATCACAGACCAAAGCTCACTCATCATATTCCCATTGTCATGATGATGTTATTTGCCATAGGTAACAATTACATAATTAAAAGTTAATTTGCTGAAATTCAAATGAGATTGTGTGCCATTTGTCATGAACCGTTTTGATCTAAGTGGCCATACAATGAAAGTAGGAAGACACAAATAAATGGATATGGGAGCAGTGCTTTCTCATTCTACTAATTTTTTCTATAAACAGGAGAGTAAGCTCCTAATGTTCATCTCTGCTCTTTCAGGAGAGCCCGTCAGAAAGACATTTTTCAGATGTGGAAAACAGACACAAAGAACTTTTCCTTGTGAATGATTTAATAGCTTGCAAAGTGTGTATCAAAATATATTCCTAATGTGTCTAAAAATGCAGTTTCGTTCTGAAGAGAAAAAGATGTGGGCAGATATTTTTTACGAGATGCTCAATCCAAATGAGTTAGGACAGTCAGCACACAGTGAAACTGTAATCCTTTCAGATGATCCAGATGGCCTCCATCAATTAGATGGCACTCCTTTGACTGCTGAAGACATTGTTCAAAAAATTGCTGCAAGAATTTATGAGGAAAATGACAGAGGAGTGTTTGACAAGATTGTTTCAAAACTTCTAAATCTGGGGCTAGTAAGTATCTCAGTAATTGTCATTCAACTGTTTTGTGGATTGGTTTAATGCTCTTTCAGAAAACAATTTGGATGCAAACTTCGTCTGAAGCGAGTGGGACTCAGGCTCTAAGCAAATTTCTAGAGCTGTTTGGGCAGGCTGGTTAAGCTCTGCAATAATGTTGTTGTTTCTGTGATGTCTTTGCAACAAAATAGGCCAAACTGCAGAATGTTTCTGATGTTAAAAAAACATTCACTGATTGTACTCCTCCCATGTCTGCCCTCACTTTTCCTTTAATTTCTCTTCTGATTTTCACTGAGTGCTTTTCTATTATTAATTTCTTTTCTATACTTAAGGAGGAAAGGTCTGAGCTCATTCCTATCCACCTAATGCTAATTAGTGTCATCAGCAAACACATAATGTTGCTGGCTAGTTGAGGATATATTATGTTCCAGATTTTTAGGAAGACTGGATTTGTCTCTGACCTCTGGATGTCTCAATGGCATTAGCCATTGCCATTTGGGATCCTTATATTTTAAAATACTAACCTTATCTTTTGAGCACTAGATTTTGCAGTTGGGTATTGCACCCCGCTGGTCACAGAGGGAGCTGTGGGACAGCTGCATGGGAGAGTTCTTGTTCAAGTGACAGCTGTTATGAAGCAAAGAGAAAACATTTTGATGATACCATGGAAAGCTATTTGCTTTTTTTCCCTTTCTATATTACTATATACTGTAGTAATTATTCCACTTCCCATAGATGTGTTGCAGAGCATATGTATTTCTATATACACACCATGGACACACATACAGGGAGGTGCCACGCTTGCAGCTCCATCTTTCAAGCTACACTCCACTGTGTTAAGCCCTAAAGAGGTTTGGTTTGGAGGCTGTATGTGTGAATGGGTGGGGTTTATGTATACACACACATTTGAAGTGTATTTCTTTGTGTATATATATGTGTGTTATAAATGTAGATGTGTTTACATGTGTATATGTACACATGTATGCACACACACAGGTATTACACCTCATTAGGCTGTGCTCAGCTTTGAAGCAAACCTATTTTCATATTGATATCAGGTTTCATACTGATGTTTGAGCTAGAAAAAGCACAGTATCCTGTAAATACTCTGCACAAATATTTTAACAGATCACAGAGAGTCAGGCCTACACCCTGGAAGATGAAGTGGCAGAGGTTTTACAGCAGCTAATTGCAAATGAAGCAAAGGATCGTGAGAAGGAGTCTGAAGATTTTGATTACCCTGCAAGCAGAGCAGACAGTGATACAAAAGAAAAGCAACAGGAAAGAATGGTAATTTCTTAGCTAATAATTTTGTCTTGCTTGCCAAATGGTACTACTACTGCTTTCTTTAGGGAATAGTTTGTTCAATCTGGAAACAAGAGGTGTTCTTAAAGAAATTCTGTCCAATAGGAAAAAGAATCATGAGTTACTTTAAAGTTTAAGCCAGATGTCAATTGAAATAACTTTGAGAAAATAATATAGTGTTAACCTTGCAATTAGGACAATGTTGGTTGTCCTTGAGGTTGTGATAGAAGGTTGTGATAGAATTTTTTGCTCTATTAACTCTATCACCAAAAGCAATGTGCTTATAGATATCTTTTTTTTATTATGTCGTATGTGGAGACACCAAGCAAATCTGATCAGGATAGTTTCATTAATGAAGAAGTTGATGATACACTGGATAACACATGGTCATCATCTAATGTGTTGGAAAGAAGAAATGAGCTGCCTTCTGAAGATAATTTTGAAGACCTCCAATATTTTCCAAATTTTTACGCATTATTAAAAAGTCTTAACTCAGGTGAGCTTGTCAGGTGTTCACAGAAATATTTAGGAAAAACTTTTAAAATTAAGATTCTCTGTTTTCTCCTGCTCTTTTCTCTTCCCCACAACTTCCCTAGTTGCAAGAGACCATGTACTTTGAAAATGTTCTGTAAGATGTATAGCAGAAACTAATTTGATTAGTGATTTTGATGGCAAAACACTGGGAGGAACAGCACTCAGAATGGCAAAGAGTGTGACCTAGACAGCCCTTGCCATCTTGTGCTGTGTGATCCAGGAGTCCTGAATTCTTTTCTTTCCCATAAGGACACGATGAAAAACTGGCAAATGGTTTTCTCCAGAGATCCTTCCAGTAACATCTGTGTCTTCTAAGCCGACAGAGATACGAGTAAGCCACAGTAGAATCCTCACAGTGATGGTACCAGTAAATGAGTCTGAGCCTCCCAGCCTTTCCACAAACCACAGGGTTGCTGTTTATTGCAGTGAAAGCCCTGCACGTCTCTTCCTATTCCGGTGCTGGACATCACTGCCTTCCAGTTATTGCAGGCAAGATTGTGGCTCCTTGCCACAGCCCTGTGTCAGCACCCTCTACACACACCACATTCTGCAGCCACACACACTCTCCTAACTTTTGGCAGGGGGGTTCTTCTGTAGATCCCTCGTCCTACAAGAGCCTTAATATTGCTTCAAATTGTCCCCATAAACTCCTGAGTGGAGAGCTAAAATGAAAAACCTGAGGGCATATTTTGCTCAAGTCCAATCTACAAACTTTATATTTTTCTTCCTGGTCTTTTTAATTTTCTCATGGCAATTTTGCATGCTAGTTCTTCTCCTTTTTCTACTCACAATGCAGGAAGGTATGTTGGGGTCCACTGTCTGCACATCTCCTGCTTTATGTGTTTGCCTGTCAGGTTGTATCAAGCTGGAGGAGAGGGATTCAGTTGCATCCTACAGCTGTGTGTTAAATTGCAGGCAGCAGTAAAAAGCCTGTTCAGCAGCTCTCCAGAGCAGCTGGCCCTCTGCCAAGGCTGGGAATATGTTTCTGACTGTCCCTGACTGACAGTGCCCCTGGCTCTGTTGGGTCCTTCAGTGACAGCCTGGGGAGTGGGGAGAGCTTGTGTGACTGTGTGATGGGGGAGTTTCACACTGCTAATGCAGAAAGAGCAGAAATATTGTTCAGCACATAAGCACAACGGGAACAGAAAAGCTAAGAAGCAGGTAAGTGTGGGCAAAAATTGATGATTTTTATAAAAATAATTTTTTTGTATCCTATTCTGAAGTCATGATCCTCCCAGCCATGTAATGTTTTGTTGTCCCAGTATGTGAGTCATGGACTTGTGCACAGTAACAATCTCGTTTGGGACACTTTATATTTTTGTCACTGAACCCATGGATCTTGTAGGAGAAAGGATCTCTTTTTCATACAGAGCCAGACTGATCTACTAAATAGTTCAGCAACAAATAAAAGAAAAATGACAGAGATTCTGGAAAACTCTACCTATATCTGCTCCCTGACCATAAATTTGAGCTGTCAGGTCACTCCATCTTTGTGTGCTTAGTGTTCTTAGCTGTAAAATGGAATTAATACCATTGGCCTTCCATAACACAGCCCTGCAAGACAAAAAGCTGTAAAGAACCAGCCCGTGATGTTTTAAAGTATATTCAGCTGTACTTTGCAGGAACAGTTTTAAAAGGAACATATATGTAAGTTCTCTTTGCTAATCCAGCACAGCATTTTCTCTTTCAATGAGTAGGTCATTCTTTATGCATGAGGTTTGTGCAGTTTGCAGAACAGTTTTCCCAAGTTGCCTCAAGTCTGACTAGTTTTGCTTCATCCCCTCACACAGAGACAGAGACAAAAGAGAAAGAGACCTTGATAACTATCATGAAAACCCTGATTGATTTTGTGAAGATGATGGTTAAATATGGAACAATCACACCAGAAGAAGGAGTTTCCTATCTGGGTGAGAGTACATACTTCATACAAGTGTTATTAGTGTTATATTCTTCCTCTACCAGTGATAATTATCTTCTCATCTCCCTTGCTCTTATGGAACCTGTTTCAGATTTGTTCGTTGAAAATGCTAAAGCTGCACTTCTAAATGATTGATCATTCCCTATAGCAATGTTCAATTCCATACTGCTTTAATATTTCCATCTAATGAAGAAAAGGTAATTTATCATATACACATTTGGAGTATTATTACACTTTCACATCTGTGAAGCACAATTGATTTCAATGACTTTATGTCAGAGGAAGGTTAGGGTTTTCTCTGTTCTGTTAAAGTGGATTAGGTACCTGCATTTCCCCAAAATAATGCAGCACTTCAGCTCCTTTAATCTGTCATAGTAGGTAGCTGGAATAGATGAGACCTAATGCTAAAGTTGTCTACCTAGTAAAACTCCTTCCATCTGTGAAAAGTGTTACATCTTGGCACAGGAGTAGATTTTATCCATTTTAAAGTCTGTGGCTATGCAAGTTTTGTAAAATCGTTACCATTTCCTGAAGAGGGAATTTGGACTGGCCTGGTTTGTCTCTCACACACCTTTCCTGGCTTTGACAAACTCTGTTCCATTCACTGTTGCCAGCCTGTCTAGTTAAACAAGCTGACCTACAGAAGAAGGGCTCATCTGTACAAACTCTGCACAATCCTTTCATTTTTCTGAAGTATTCCTGGTCTGGATTAGTCTGAAATTTTTTGTTTGCATCAGGGCAATTTCTCAGCTTCATAAATCATCCTGTCACAGAGAGAGGACTGGCAATGATCTTTCTACGTTGCAGACACCTGACTGATTGATTGATTGATTGATGCAACTGTAACTGTACAGATTGATTATCAATTACTTGGCTACAAAAGATCCAGTGAATCATGACTCACATTCAGTGCATGATTGCACCTCCTCTCTAAAGAATTCGTGATATATCTGACCAAGGCTATCCCTTTATTTGCTGTAAGAAGTTTCCTTGAATTTTGGAATATTTGGACAACTTATGCCCCAATTCAGCTTTTTATTTCTCTGTCTGCCAGTACATTTAAAGAAAGATGCACATAAAGAAATGGTTGATTTTAAGCACAGTGGTTTCACTGTCATTCTACAAATGAAGATAGTGTGGCTTGATCAGATATTGCCAAAACTCAATAGGCTAAATTATCCCTGATACAAGACCATGCAGATAATGGAATTACACTAGGAATGCATTTTTCCTGCTAAAATTCAGGGCAGTTGTTCATATTGGCTTTCCTTTGAGCAAATAGATACTGTAACCCTGGAAACAAATTGCCATAATGACATAGTACAGAAGGCAAGGATTAGGTTAAGAGTTTCAGAGGTCTGATTTAGTCTGGATGTAAAGTAAGACTATCAACTGATGTATCCAGACTCTGCATAAATCACTCATTTGCAAGGCAGAGATGGATTTTGTGCTCCATCAAAGCAACTTACTGTAGTGGAAAAAGCTTTCTCATAGATTCTCAAGTTGCTTCTGTGGTATTCTTTTCTTAGACTTGCTGTTGAGAAATTGCTTTAAAGCTGACCTTCATTTATTGAGCTAATACTCTCAAATACTGAAGAAGAGCACCCACAGGAGCATGTTAGCTTCTTGCACTACCCTTAAGTGTGGCAGAAGTTTTATTGCCACTCTTATTCAACTAAAAGTTACATAGTTGGTAATAGTTGGATAGGTACTGTGTATCTTGGTGCAGTTTGGATTAGGGGATTGATACCCAGGTGTGCTTATTTATAGCAGATAAAGGAATTAGTATGAATATCTGTCAGAGAGAAGAATCAGTGTAAAAAATTGACAGCTTTTTGTTGTTTCCTCAATCCAAGATCAGTGAGCAGATTCTATGCTAGTCAGTGGAAAATACCTACTGGGTCTGTGCAGATGGATTACATCCTCTCTCCATTTTATTACAGTAGAAAACGGTCTAAATTAATTTTCCCCACTCTGTGACTGCAGCCATGCGTAAGCTATGCCTCTGAATTATACATTCAAAATAATAAATCATTTACTGAATCAAGTCACAAGCTTTTTTTGCCTGTCACAAGGGTGCAGAGACAGTGAATTTGAATTCATATACCAGTAACAGCTGGCTTGGGATTTGGAAACCACAGCATTATGTCATCATCATTGTATCTTACTGTAGGGGAAAGTATTTTGCTGCAGCAGTGACTGATGTTATTGGGTTTAGCTTTAAGTTACAAAGGGTCTAGCTGCAGTGTGGTGCAAGAAAAACACAGATGCACGTACATGGAAACACAAGGAATAAGTTTATTTTTTAATACATATATTCAATATTATGTAATACATATTTAAAAGCTTTCCATATGCTAAATGTAACCTGTAACAGAATGCAGAAGGCCCAAACCAATGTATTCATATATATGGAAGAGGAGAAAAAGTAGTGCCTACCTTTTACAGTATGTGTTCAGAAAGTATAGCTCTGGAAGCATTAAAGAGAGCCTGTAACAAACCGATGGAAAATGTGTGTTCAGCTGAGGTGCATCTTCTTTGATAATTATCCTGCTGTGGCAAAATGCCACCATCTTCTATCACTCTTTACTTTCTTAGCTATGAATGCTGTTACAGGGAGCAAATTCTTCTGTGGAGTGAAAGCCTCATGATACGTTTCTAGCCTGTTCAAAGGCTTTCAGAAATCTTTCTAGAAAGACCATCTGCTCTCAAGATTCAAAGCTGCTTTGAAATCATTTTTGCAACTAAAAGAATGGACAAATAATGTTGGTCCAGAAAGCATAAGGTAATAAATTATGACACAGGATCTCAGGAACACAGGTGCTTGTGAATTAGATCCAACTGTGTTAATCCACCTTTGGGTTTGTTGGCAGCATCCAGCAAATGCTGCCCAAACAGCTGAGCTCCCCTTGCTTGCCCCAGCCTGCCAGAGGCACGGGCTGCTATCCCTGAACAGGCTGGCTTTTGGGAAGGACTTGGGACAGTTACTGAAATGATGTTGCTGTTGGCAAGGGTGCAGTGACAGAGGGGAATGGAAGTGTTGGAACACTTCCATGTAGCGACTAGAGGAAAGCAGCAAGAGGCTTTTGGATAAGTTATGACTGATTCAGCATAAAATATTTTATTATTCATGGCATTCATAACATTTATATTGCATAAGTAAATAGGTGATGCTCCATGCACAACTGAAAGGACAATATCCTTCCCAGTGCTGAGTGCTTCAAGAGAAAAAGAACTGTTTGAGCCAATAGCAAAACTGACTTTGATTTCAGCAGAGCAGAACAAGGCATGCATTGCACAGATGCTTGCACTGTTTAAATATTAGTTTGTGAGTAATATCATACTTTCCTTCATTTTCCTTCTGTCTGTTGAGTAACGTGATGGAGGAGACTCACTGTGATAGCTTTTTCACCAAGCCATCTATCACAGACCAGATAAATATTCAGGAAAAGCTTCATCTACACCACACAAAAGATTTTTTGTATGACAAGTGACTTTTCCTGCATATGCCAGGCTATTTAGCTACTTCTAAAATGAAAGCCTATCAGTCCACTACCATCTCGGTAAAAGCTCTATTTATAGTAATTATTTAAAGTAAACTATAGTTTTGTAATAGATTTATTTTAATAATATTGTTGTCAGCTTAGAAACAGGAACAAATGGTTTCTGCCAGTTTGTTCAGATACATTTGTAAATCATCTCCCACTAATAAGACCAAAATAATGAGTGATTTTCAGAATCATTCTAGGAAATATTTGCAATTAGAGGCTTGGGGCCATAAAAAAATAGAGCTTTCAGAGAGGATAGGCAAATTCATAAGAGGCACCAGTGTGTATATATGAATTCTTTTTACACATTAGATTAATTATATCCTCCTGCTGTGTGCTGCTTACAAGAGTAGATTTGTAGCAAATTTATCCATTGCCACCCCAACCAAGCGAAAGATATGTTACCCAATAAACTATTACCCTAAAAATGCAAATTAGTTCTGTGCACATTGTAGTCTTGTGTGGAGTTCTCATTTATAGACTGGCACATGTAGCACAAACTTTTGCCATCAGTACTTCTCTATCTCACAGATACATAGAAGCTCCACCATGATACTGCATATAATGCATATTTTATTGCATCTTATAATTGAGGATGGTCATCTTGTTTTCACTTTCTAAAGGGCTTCTGTATCTTCCACAACTGGAGAAGAGAAAGCAGCAAAGGACTGGAAAGAAAATTAAGAACTCTGTAGCTTTGTCCTCTCTCAAAAGGGGATGCCGCTTTTTACCTCCTTGTAGTAAAGCGTTTAGAGTACTGCAGCCACAGTGTAGAACACACAGCCCACAGCAGACTGGTTGGGGAGCAAACCCCCCTTCGTTTAGGAGGGAAATAGAGAAATCATTCCAGCTGATCAGTGTGCAGTGTTTGAGTCACAGCTGCCTCCCTCCGTAGACCAAACCAGAGCCACCTCTCACACCTCCTCCCTTTGGCTCTGACTCACTGTCAGAATCCACACTGTCCCCCGTGACTGAGTAGGAGATCGTGTTAGTTAGAAATGGGCATGAACAGATGTCTCTGTTTACCTTTTCCACCCCCATATCGTTTGTTCTTCATGGACAACAGGAAAGAAGAGCAAGCTGCAGGACGCAGGAGCAATAGGAGGTGGAACTGGGAACTATTGCCGAGGAATATGAACACTCGTTAGTTTGGTCCTTTCCTAAAGAACTGTTGGGACATTGTTTTACTGTACTACTGTCTTCTAGGCAGACTGAGGCTGCATGAAAAAAGTCAGGGGAAGGAGAAGAGGCAGAAAGTCTCCTGTGCTGATTTTTGACATGTGCCTGCCTCCCCATGCTAAGGAATATGAAATAGCTGTTGTGCATCTTATATTCATTCTTGGTACCTCCACAGCTCCACTTCTGACGAAGGCAAAGCTCTGTGATTTCCCCATTGTAGGCCAGTGCACAGTAGACACAATCTGGCCTTTTTCTGGGAGAGGAGAACTTGTTTGAATAATGTGATTAATGCCTAAAGTTCTCATCAGCACAGATGCTGCGGGTCAAAGATCTGATCCTGCTATTTATTTAGGTAGCCAAGAACAGGCAGAGAGCCAAGAGTGTGAGGCAAAGTGCAGATCACAGCCCACACTGGCATTGTCTTTCCTCGCCGTGACCATCAGCTGATGCTCCCTGATGCAGGCTGTGATTTCAGAGGGGTGAGGGAAGGTGTAGCTAAAGCAGAGCCAGAGGCTGCAGGTGGAATATGGGCAGTGTCATGTGGGCCTTTTCTTCATTTTGACCTGGGCGATGAAGGGCACTGACAGTATTTCATACAGGGAACCATTCATGCATAATACCATCTTTTTTCTTTTTAAAATCCTTTTTTCCAAAGGTCTCTTTGTAGCTACTGTAGATTTTCTTCATAAACATTATTTAACGAATTTTTCCCTATCTTAATTTTCCTTTTGGTGATTTTCCTTACCCAGTATTTATCATGTGAATGATGCGTACAGCTGCCAGTGGGAGTTATTTAATTTCAGGCAGCTCTTTCCTCTGGTATTTATTTTGTATCTGATGAACTAAGGTCACACAGATGCTACTGTACTGTGCTATATCTGAAAAGGAGAAATCAGGGACACCTTAGATAATAAGAGTAGAGTGAATACTGAGGAGCAGCAGTGATTATGTAAAGTATATGCAAATAGTTAAACCCAAGATGAATTTGCATGGAGGTAAGATAAGAGGATATGGGGACAGAGAGTGTGCAAAGGCAGGCAAGACTGGAATCGAGGAAGTATATTGGTTGCAGACCCCACTGCACCTTTATAGCTTTTCTTTCTGTAACCTCCTCCATGTCTGTCCCCTGCTACTTCTGCATTTGCACAAACACATGAATGTGGTTTTTTCCTCTGCTACTTAGATCTTATCTCATATTTTCCCCCATTCAGACTCTCACTGCATAATAAAACAAATGGGTGGCTATGGTGTGAAAAGTGTATGACACCTGACCTCACATTTCTCAAGAACCAGGACCACTACACACTACAGGAAACTGCACATCACCTGAGGGTGGCATTGTGTGAAGGCGTAGTATTTTCAGTAGCCACAGGATTGAAATCTTCTCAGATATGTTTTGGGAGAGATCCAGTAGTTTTAGTATCACTAATTGCTTTTCCCACTACATTACATGACTATCAAATCATGTGTTAAAGAACCCAAACAAATACAGTTTCTTCCTTTGCTTATGACTATCTACCGTTTAAATTTGCACTTATTTCTTGCAAATATATTGCCTCTTCTTCCACTTCCCTTCTCTACCTCTTCTATGCTTTCCCAACTGGATGGAAATCTCCATCTTCTTATAGTGTATTATTTGACAAATGTATTCCTTGGTTTTGCATCCTACCAAGTGGTTTGCATTTCTAGAGGAGGGTAATGCTTTTATTTTTTCTCACTGTATTTAGTAGCTCCATAACCCCCCCTGCTTTCTGAATTCAGTGTCTCTCTGTTGACAGTTGAGCACTGAGACCGTAAGTTGTGATTTGAGATGATTACGTGGGTGTGGGTTAAGAAGGTGTCACTGAACATTCAAAATTGAGCTCCATCCCACTCCTGCAGGAGAGGCAGCTCTGTGCTGCTCCAGTCCCAAACCATCACGCTTGTAAAGGGCATGCTGTGAAAGCACATAAAATGTGTGCACAGGCCATGGAGCAGCTCCAGGATGGGAAAGGATTAGCAAAGGACTGCACCACACAGCTCTAAGAGACCTGGACTAATGCAAAAGAAATGCCTGTAGAATATTAAAAGGATAAATCTGAGAAATTGCCTGTGAGGTAGGGAATTTAATAAGGGTAATAAAGGAGACTTGGTCAGAGCTATTTTTACCTCAAAGCACATCTGTTTAATTGTGTTTTACTTGTGGAGTTGCTTTTAACCTGATTGCCAAGTGATACTGCTTCTGTCTTAATTTCAAATCACTCTGACCATCTTGCCTGTAATCCCTTTACAAGTGATGCCATGACCTGGGATTCGTCACCTGACATGTCACTCCTCATGGCAGCATTAGGCTTCAGACACACATCACAACAAATCAGTCAAACAGGGAGATTCAGAAAGAAAATGCTTTATCTTGACATGTGAGGCAGGGAGTTAGAGAGGAGCAGGAGATTTGCAAGGGTGAGACCCATCTGTAATTCCACAATGGAGGGATTTCTCTTGTTCGTCACAGTTTTAGCAGTTTATGTGACATATGCTTGATACATCTATAGCTGACCAAAGGTCAAACTCTGCTTTTGGCTACTTTGGGGAAAATCCTGTGGATATTGACAGTTCTTGGACATGCACTTAGCCAAAGAATTAATCAGATA
>NW_008239758.1:1299160-1315448 GCF_000691975.1 Corvus brachyrhynchos | reverse complement strand
GAATAGTCCCAAGCAAATGCTGAGATGTCCAGAGATTTTTCACAGATGGAAAACACCCTTGCAAACTCTTAAGGATCATAAGGAGACAGAAAAGCCCTGGGAGAACTGTGTTTTTTTAATATCTGAAATATGTGCATCTCACACAAGAAGTCATCAGCACAAAGCTTTCCAGCTGAAGCAGTTGGAGTGTATGAACTCATTAAGTAAACTAATGTTTTAGTTAGTGTTAAAAGTGATGTCAGGTACCTTGATGATCCCTTTCCTCCTTTAATAAACACAGTCTTTTTATGCTGTATGAAAACAGAACAGCAAAGCAGGTCTTTCTGTGGAAGTTTAATGACATAGAATCTCAGCTTCAGTCAATTTGATGAGGGTAGAATGTGAAGCTGCCTCCCAGGTACAGGACAATTATGCAGAAGAAAAAACCCTTTGCAGGAAAATTTGTGAGAGTCTGGAAAACACCATGAATCAGTATATTGAGAAAGGTCCATTTCAGGCTTCCATTACAAATTCCATTAAATACTCAGATGGATACGTTAGTTTCTGCCTCTCTAATAAGAACAAAGTAATTTAATTTGTAATAGTTATTCACGTAGTATCTTTTCCCATTAATTTAGAGGGTGTTACCACAGTGCATTCTCCCAGACTAAAGATAAGCATTCTGGGTTTATGCAGTTCAGATTTTTGGATGCCCAACTTGAAGGACTTCAGAGTTTCAAAAGTGCTGGGAATTTGCATTTTCAGGTGGAATTAGGAGGATCTATCAGTGTGTAGGAACTGGGCCTGGACGTCTCAGGATGCCTACTCAAAACAGAAGCCCTCCTGCAGCATGAATGCTTCAGTGAGTCATCCCAGATCAAAGAGCAGGTTAGAAAGTGAGGCAAGGCAGAAACCAGATCTTGTGACTCCGGCTGTCTGGTTGGATGATGCGATTATCCTGCTCTGCGGAAAGCCGCCGCCGGGGCACTGACCTATTTACCAACGTAGGTCACTTCCATTAGCTCAGTAGTTATTGTTCTGTTGTTTTAATTAGTGCCATTTCAAATAAGTGGCCAGCTCTGTGGAAAGGTCAGTACCTTTCTAAGGTCTTCCTCTGTGCAAATTAGGTTGCTAAGGAAACGACACCGGAAAAGTAATCAATCCTTGTTAGACCTGCGCTAGGACATGCGGTTGCTTAGCTGCTGGCCAGGCACGGCTCACTCCAGAAGATGACTCACTCCATCAGTGTCACTGAGAGCAAACCCTGGCCAGCCCGGGCCTGGCCACACATGGCGAGTACAAGCATGTTTTGAAACAATACCAGCTGTTAAAGCATTAATTTTGAAGTGGAGCAAGGGCAATAAAACCTGTTCAGGAAGAACTGGGATTATCTGGTAATATTCTCTCCAGGGTACAAGTGTAGGTGCATCAGACAAGCCCCACAAACGTGGACTCTGTCACTCAGGAAATACGGCTGATTATAAATGTTCAGATCCGTGTTGATGGGCTATCCAGCCGGCAAGGTAACTCCACCACTTCTCCCATCAAATGTAGTGCTTGTTAGAAGGCCTGTCTTGGGAGTTTGTCCATATCCTTACTGACAAAACAAAGCTTTGAAAGTGAACACAGCACTTACCATATTCAATCTGGCTGTAGTGGCAAAGCTCAGGGCATCAGTGGTCAGCATTGCCTTGTTACACTTCATGGGGCTGGAAGGCAATTCTGTACTCACAAAGGAGTGATAGTGCATGAAATTGTTACCCAAATCAAAGGACTCAGAGGAACTGTACAATTCCTGATGCTATTTATAGAAGTTAATAAATAATGGAAGAATATAAATCCTGTTGCCTTCAGTAGCACATGCTGTGTGTGGATATGTGTACAACTTTTAAACACTACAATCTATCAACAGAACAAAAACTTTTGGAAATATCAGTATGCAGACATTTAAATCTAAAGATGTCCTGGCAGGTTGTAAATCTATCTTGTGGTGGAGTCTTTTTGTTTCCTGCTAATAGAACCTTACTGCCTAGATGCAGACACTTTTAAGGAAGAACATGAAAGGCACTTATGAATCAATGCACTTACAAATGTGTGATATTTGAAATTTTTAAATACTTTTAATTTTTAAAATACTATGTTGAGACTTAAAATTAAGCCTAATTTAATAGAATATGCTGGATTAAGCTCCAGAATCAGTGACATTTTTGCATTTGCATGAATTAGTGAAGGAGAACAATCTATTCACTTGAGTTTACAAAGGTTTTTTAAGTTTTTGATTGTGTAATCTTATCCTGAAAACTGTACCTCTTGCAACAGAGAAATCCTTATACTCCTCTTGAAATACTAGTATGGTACTGATTCAGGATAAAAACCAGAATGTTAAGATCAACTGAAAGACATGTTTACAGTCCTTTCAATAAGCTTTGGATCAAGTGATTAGTGATACCACCACTCTTAATTCTAGCTTGTTTTTTATTTCACCAGGATGTCTGATCCACTTGTAACACAGCCCAGACCTGTTTTGTTTAGGGCATATGGGGCAAGGTCAGAAATCACATTAAAGGGATATGTACCGAATGAAAATATTCACAAAAAAACCATGATGTGATGTAGAACTGAGAGGGTGCAGTCAGGCAGGGTGCCAAAAACTACTGCTTACATTTTAATTTTATGTAAATAACAAAATACAGAGGATGCAGGCAGACAGGATTATGTGATTTCTCATCAGATGGGAAGCATAATTGCTTCTGGTGATCTGCCACAAAGAGAAATATGCTTGCTAAAAAACTACCCCTTAGGTTGCAGTGCTCAGTATCTTTCTGATGGAAAAAAATTCTCCCAGCTGATAGATAGAATACTGGCCTTATGCAGAAAATACGAATTAAAATATTATTAGCCTTATTATATCTATTCTGCCACAGTTGCCACATCTCATGCTGAAAATTTCAGCTGTTAATAGAAAAGGAATTTTCACAAATTTTGAAACTTAAGTCTCTCAAAAATACCCACCAACAAGAGAATGTGTATGAAATTTTGAATCCATATTTAACTGACCCTTTAAAAAGCTGATAAAGGGAAGGAAAATTCTACACCATGTCCATAATATGACTGAGGAAATATGGCAGATTGTATGGGGATCCGTATTTTGAATATCTACCAAGTGTGGTATCAAAAGGACTTTCTTTCCCACATAAGCATACAATGTTTATATCTGAGACATCCATCTTTATGGAGAGGTGCTTTTACTTTCAAATTAGATGAATTCAGCCCTGAAATTTGCATAGAAATACATTTTCTGGTCTTCTAGAGCTATATACATGGCCACAGCTGTCTAGTTGGTTTTCAGGTAAATGCTTGACTTTAGTGACTTTAGAAAGTATTTGTTTTAATCTCTTCAATTTACATGTTTATTTCATCTAAATATAATTTAAAACCTTTTACTAGACTTCTTTTCTAATGAAACCATATAAAATCCAGACACATAGGCAGTTTGGGATAGTGTTTTCCCACCAGGATGAAGCACATATTTCATAGTCTTGTATTCTTTGTGAAGTTAATTAAAGCCTTTCATTGCTTTCATCAGAATAAATTGCTACAGATAGTTATCTGTATTTTGTGACTTACGTGACTGAAATATGGAGTATAGATGCACACTTTCACTGTCTTTATGCATGTTGGCTCTATTTGGTGCTCTTACTGTCATGACTCAGTTGTTAATTTTTTTAAATAAGATTGATCAATATTCCATAGAGTTGTTTGTTCTTTTATAATTGGCTCTGCATTAATTGTTCAGAGGCAAGGATGAAGGCTGTTCTTTTAGTTTTCTACTTACCAGTCAGACTGGTGTTGGGGACAATATAGTATAGATTCTGCATCTTATCCATTGAAGAATAACTGGGGTTTGGTTTTGTTTTGCCTTGATTTCTAGAAAACTTAGATACAATGATAGCTGAGCAGACAAAGAAGAAGCTTGAAAACCCTTCCACTAAAACCAGGACAAAACTAACAGCAGGTACTTATTCTCCAATTTTCTCTCCTGGAATAACACTTTTTTTTAACCTATTCAGTTAAAAGTTGCTTTAGCAAATTGCTGTAGCAGCCAGACTGCTTGTTAAAGCCACAGTCCCTCAAGGACCTGTAGCCACAGCTTGGTTATCTAAACACACAACAAGGGAGAAATTTTCACTTAATTGTCCAGTCTTTGAGAAGTCTTTTCCTTCACTGGAGTGCAGACATTACACATATACAAAAGCAAGCTGTATCAGTGCTTTTTAATACTTAAATAATAATGAAAACCCATTATTTGTCAACTTGGGATCTAGCGAATGCCAATTTCATATAACTTTTCTCTGCACAAAGAAATGTGCCTTTGCATTGCAGTCACCTGTATTCAGCTATTGTTTGTAGGAGCAGAAACAGGCATTCCTCTTTCCAGAGGTCTGGAGTAGAGGTGACCTTTAGAAACCTCTTTGAGACAGGCTCCAATGAGGCTCCTCCTCAACCATCATTCAAAATGCTTTACTTGCCAAAGATTGTATTGATGTGATTGAGAAATGTTCTTGGTACATTTGATACAAACTTGTTTGCTCTTGTTATTTCTTTAGACAAGAGTAGTGAAGAAGCAGACAGTACAAAGCAAGAAGCAGCTAAAATGGAAAAGGAATATGAAGTTTCGAAGGATTCTACAAAAGATGAAGGACAAAATGCAGCAGGAAACAGTGAAGAATCTGGAGGTACAGAATAGCCATTTCTTTTCCTACTATGTGTGCTCCAAGTGATTGGAGTCTTTTCCTCTCTTTGGTATTGATTTTCCATTGTGTTAGCATAAATATCTTCAGTCTATAGTCACTGGGAGTCAGCACACAACAGCTTGATTCAGAAGTGTACTTACCTACCAAGTTTTAAACATATGACACTATAGCCCTTGCTGAGCAGATATTCATAGAATTCATAGACCCCTTTAGAACAATATGAAATGCAGTTTGACACAGTGCAGAGAGATTTTGCTGCTTTGCATCTGTGGCTTTTCAGTGAAATCAGATGGCCAGAATATTCAACAATCAGAGCAGGCCCATCGAAAGCTGGTGCTGAAAGGCAGTGACACAATTTACATTGCCTACTGCCAGAGGTTAAAGGTTATCAGTAATTAATCTGTTTTACATAACTTTGAAAACATTACAGTAAGTTAGTGTCTCCCTAAGGAAACGTAGCACAGTAGTACAGTTACTTTTGTCATGCCTCAGCATGACATATAATGCCATGTGCTAACTTAGACTGTGCTGGCTGAAATCACCTGGGTGCAAATCAGCTACTCTATCTCAAAACAAATCTGCAGGGGACACTGTGCCTTCGTATGGTGCTGAACTCTTGGAAGAGAATGCTTGTTGGTGCAGAAACCTTTCAGTGAGTTCTTACGGCTAAGGGTCCAGCATAAGTTTTGTGTTTTGTAATCAGATGGTTAAACGAAATTGCTTCTTTTGCACCAGTGCTGTCTGATGCTCAAAAGTTTTGGAATGCAATGTTTTCACTCAGCCTGCTGAGTAGTGAATTGCAGAAGTCAGGACTGCAGTAGATTGTAGTCTGTCCATCACCTGGTTCAGCCCTGTGGGTAGTGCAGCCACTCACAGATGGAAGGTGGCTTTTTTTCCAGCAGCATAATTATTTGAACATGGAAGAGGGAGACAGCTCAAGTTGGCTGTCTGATTTCACAGTAAAGAAAAGTTATCTCAATACCCGTGGGAAGTGATAAATAACACATTTTGCTCGTCTCTTGAAGATTTGTCTTTTCAGTTTGCTTCAGGTTATTTTCCTTTATCTTCAGCCCAATAGCTTTTTAGAAATTTAAATTGGATCAGTATTTAGTTCTTTGTCTCATCATGCAATGCCCTTGCTCCTCCACAGACTAACTTATTATAAAGTTACTGCACTCCCAGCTCAAAAATGAGGGTAATATCTAATACTGTGTCTAATACTTACTAACAGGAGCAGACATGCATAGTTGGCAGTAGTAAGCTTCTACACACTAATCACACTAGGTTTTTATTCCTGACAAATGTAAGAACATTACATCAATAAAGCTCCAGCCAAGTTAAGAATTCAAAATCCATTAGCTGGAATATTTCCTTAGGGGCCTTATTAGGTAATCCTTGAACTAATTCTGTCCTGTGTGCTTTCTGGTCCAAAAATAGTCATCATTTTAAGATTTCAGTTGTAACAAGGACTTATCATGGTAATTTTAATACATCCTTTTTCTCAGTAAAATACTAACTATATTTCAAGTTGCCTTTCCAAAATACCACAATTTTAGGTTTGCTGTATGCTGCTAGTCCTACTATATGGAGGAGTTTTGACACTGAAAGCTCTCAGTCCTAATTAAGTCATTCCTTGCTCTCTCAACAGCTTCTTCTTTGCTGAACAATTGTGATGATCAAAAAGCTACAGGTTGTTTTTAATCCACATATGCAGTTTCTAAAGATCAAAAAAAGCCATGATCCTAAGTTTGTGTATGACTAATCTTGCACAGGCAACAGCTGCTAGCCATCTGTGGGAATTTTGCCTGACTAAGTTTGACAGGACTCAGGTTTTAAACAGAAACTAAGAATAGTTTTAATCTGCCTTCGCTGTGACCAACTTCACCCAGTTAAGCAAGCTGCATCAATCATTGATGTAAGTGCCTGATTTCTCTCTCATCCTTTCCTCCAGGGAAATCTGAGGCATACTTGGAAGCAATCAGGAAGAACATAGAATGGCTGAAAAAACACAATAAACAAGGTAACAAAGAAGGTATGAAGTAAAAGGCCTTGACATTGGGGTGGGCACCATATGCATTAAAAAGCAAGTAATTTATACTGTGTTGTATAACTTAATATTGTGTCATAACTTAAATAATAGTAATATGAAACTAACTGTGCTTGTCTAGATTACAGTGATCATTAGTGGTTTTAGAGTTAAATAATACAGGTCATGTAAAAGTTAAGCCAATGACCAGAAATAGTGAACAAAGGTAGATTAATGTAAACTGGGTCGAATGGCCACTGGCCACAAAACCCACAGAGACTGACCAGTGGGGAGTTAGTCATGGGCTGTCCACACAGTCATGGTGGTCTGCCTGTCACTAGGTAGCTGTGTCAGCTTTGCCTAGTGCTTCATTTCTCAGCTCATCATGTTGTTTAATTATCACTTTGTATGTGAGATGGATGCATTTGAAATGTCTGGGTGTGTCTAGAGAAGCTCGGTGCATCTGGCCAGCGTGCCTGCCCCAATAGCAACGAGTCTTGTCTCATAACCAGGAATAGTTGAGATACAAACTCTTGTCAGTAGCACGGGAATTGGATTGGATTGGATTGGATTGGATTGGATTGCAGCCCAAATCAACTCGAATGACTTGTAGCTCTCACATGCAAAGCTGTGTAGAAGGGAGCAGTGACTGAAGCAGCTGCACAGGGTTTGCTCACCAGCTGTCCCACCATTTGCCTCTTCCTTGGAGGCAGGGCTGTGTGAGAGCTGGCGGCAGCAGGATTTCTCGTTTATTTTCCAAAGATCTTTATTTATTCATACTGTTTTTTCCCTCAAGTTCTTACATAAAACCAGCTTACTATCCCTATTCTCTGCCATGGCTGTGTGTTCTGCCACCACCCTCTCTGGAAGTGAAGGTTCCTAGCCAGGGGATCCACCCCTGGGCTATGACTGGCGCCTGGCGAGAAGAATCCTTCTTGCACCAGCCAAGCAGAGGCTGATGTGAGATGAGATTAGCCCTGGGTAGTCAATCCATCCTCTCTGTCAGCTGAAGTGTGTATGAATTACATTTCAGAGATGAGCGCATGCCCACAGCCCAACACATTCATTTTCCTGTACAGAAACTGTAATAGGAAAGACTATAAAAAAAATTCCCATCTCTCAAATCGTTTGCACACAATGGCAGCCATGGCAGTTAGCAGCAGGCGTGCATATTTGCTCGAGAGTTTTCCTGCCAATTCTAATTAATGGTTCTGTTTAGCAATGTACTCATTATAGTAATTAGATCTCCATCATGTGTGATTATATCTCTGTATCACGCATACTGCCTGGGCAGCCCCTCGCTCCTCTTTGTAGTAATCTTTCTTCTGCACTGCTGCAGTCTGAAAATGGCTGGGACTGCAGATCAATAGCATTTTATCTGCCTGTGAATGCATTAAGATACACATTTCTGTGGAGATGGATTTTCATTTGTACTAAAATATCTTTATTGTCCTCTGGCAATGGAAACAGGCCTTAAAGTGAGTGTAAGTTATGACAAAATTAGAATAGTATTCTTACTGTTCTGATACATCATCTTTATTGTGCCTTTTCATACTCTTTATTTTTGTAAAATGCTAATTCAGTTCCCCTGGGATGATGTTAAAAGAAGTACAGTCAGGGTAAGCTTATCTAACCGTGAATGCATTGCAGTGTTTCTTCAGTGCAAGATTAGGTGGTGCTGGTGTGCTCATCAATCATTTCTCCACTTCCAGCTGGCACCTGGGAGCTGGCAGAAAAGCCATTCTCAAAGTAATTCATGTATTAAAATAGCCAGACTTTCCCAGCCCTACTCATGGATTGGTTTACTCACCAAATATCCTTGAAGAGGTTTAGATTTTCTTCAGGCAAATGTTTGTGGGTCCTCAACTTTGTATGAATTTCAGTAGATATTATTATTCATTCAATGACTAATAACCCTGGAAATGTTGATTTGCATTTCTGCAGTTTAAAAGTATCACTTGCCTATTAAGGAGGCTGGTAAGCTTGAGTGGCTGGGATGATTTAAAGATAAAAGCCTGGATTTTGGGCTGACTGCCTTTTGTGCCCTAAGTTTGTTTTGCCTATTTACAATCTACAGGCTCTGTGGGCCTGTCCTTGGTATCTCCCAGACCTGGCTTGAGGTTTGGAACCACTGCAGAACTGAGCATTTAACTGATACATGCAGAGAGCACGTGTGTGGATTGTTCAGCAAATACTTAGGTAGTTCAGACCTTTGTAACACTAACAGCAGCCATTTAGAAATGAAAGTCAATTCTGTCATTAATTTCAATGGCAAATGGCTTGATCTGAATATGCAAATAAGAGCTCACTTCATTTACTAGAGCTCTTTCACAGCTCCATGTAATGCTGCAGCTGTTGCAGTGAATATAAACCCAAAGCTGATTTTCCTAATTGCAATAGATTAGAAATAAGTATTAGAAATTGGCAGTTATCAATTTCTAGAAGAAAAATCAATTTAAATTGCTGTGAGATACACAAATTAGCCTGAATTGGATAATATCATAATGGTTGAAATCCCATACAGAATGTTTAGTAATTAAACCTTCATATCTCCACATAATAATCTCAGAGTTAGAAACAGTATTCTAGAAGTAAAATAAGAACAGAGATTTTAATGTGAAAAGTGGATATGAAATTAATTTAGTATTTGTTCTTCATTCATTTCCATTCTTTGGTATCTTTCCCTGGACACCCCCATTCTGTCAACATGAATGAAATCTCACATCCCAATTACGAAATTGCTCAGCACTATTTGTCCCTATTACTCACACAGGATGGAGAGACAAGCAGGTTACATTCTATTAAGTAATGACAGTAACAGACCAGACAAGAAATCCTGGCCTCAGTACAGCAAATGGCAAAACTCCTGCTAACTCAGATATGGAGAGGACACCTCTGCAGGAGTGGGGAGTGTTGAATATCAGTTTTCTGTATTACTCATTTGAAATTGCCTTATACTCTTATAAAAATGATTGCAAACATGAATTTGCTTCTTAATATCTTTCTATTTCTCTCCCGTTTTGGTTAATTTTTGAACCCTAAAAAACCACAAATTCATTATTGTCTATTTTGTTAAGAATGCACAGTTTGAAAGAAGGTTCTTCCATGCATTGCTGTGTGATGTTATACACTGGACATTGCAAAATCAGTTTTAATGTATTCTGAAGGCTCTGTCTGTGGAATAAGTAATTCATACTGAAAAATTCAGAATGTATTCATTCTTGTGAAAGATACTGATCACTTAACTTCGTATGAACCCTTAAAATATTGATATTCTTCTTCTGATTCTAACAAATTAAGCTTTACATTATGCAGCAAATTATGTAACTGAAACTTTATTGTGCTTATGTGTGAATATACTGAACCTGTTGCCAGAGTTACACAATAGGTTACCTTTTTATGTTATTTGAAAAATTGCTTTGCAGCAGAATTCTTGTCATGTAAAATAGTGATGTTTTTGAGCATAGGAAAAGTCTATTTAATGCATATGGTGTGAATCAGGCTGCATAGGTGCACTCCTCTACTGGAAAAGGAGGAAGGAGCTTTCAGATCTTTCAGATCTGTTGCAGGTTGACAGAGGAAGATTGTCAAAAACTGCCACTAACACAGAGTGCTCACTGCAGTATTTTTCAAACAGAATATTATGTTCTGTATCAAGGTAAATAATTGTATTATTTTGATCTATTTTCAGGGAGGGGCATTCATGAATTTTCACTACAGTGTTTGTAGTAGGTGGGAGTTTTACTGGAATTTCAATAGGAAATAGTACATTTAACACTTTCTTTTGATTCCATGACAGTTGTGAAAATAATAGGGCACAACAGCTTTTGCTGTGCAGACTAGAACACAGATCTCTGGACCAGAAAATATTCTTGCCTTGGCATTTGACAGCAATCAATCAAGAGCAAGAGATGATTATTCCTCTTAGATAATAAAAGCACCGTGATGTGTAAAAAGACTTTGTGCAGCTGTTTTGGGGTTTTTAATGTTTTCACAAGTTGCACTTAGAGAGAATTCTCTTCATGTTTGGTAAAGTGCTTTGGCTGGATAAACTTTACAATGACACTGGTTCTTAGGTGAAGCAGTATAATGGCAATGACTCATTGTGCAAATGAATTCTTGTTTTTCAGACTATGATCTTTCAAAGCTGAGAGATTTCATTGACCAGCAGGCTGATGCTTACGTGGACAAGGGCATCCTGGACAAGGAAGAGGCTGATGTAATTAAACGCATCTATGGCAGCCTGTAAAAAGTTAGTGACTGCCAAACATGTAGAAAGCTAGTCTAGTTTCCCCTGCTCCTGGCTCAGTGACTTATGATCTGTTAATTTGAGGATATCGTTAGAAATGCTCTGTTTACATGGTACTGACAGCTCCAGACAGAAATGAAGAGCTGTAGTGCTCCATTCACTTTCTGCATACTGTAATTTCCTATATTCACAAATCAACCCTAAACACTAAATTCTGACACTGAATTTCTATTTGATAAGGTAAATATTTCTGTAATGCTCTCTTTGATTTATTGTTTGTGCTTGGTTTACTTTTGTAGCTAAACCAATCATTTCTGATGGAAAATTCTTTTAATGCTACATTTTTTTGCTCTCACTCAACAAGCTTTCTATAGATGCAACTATGTAAAGGGCATTATTAGAAAATAGTTCATAGTTCTCTAAATAAACTATTTGAAAATAATTTACCTATTAAGGTTTTCATTAATCTTAATATTATTTTATATTCATTAACTTTGGGTTTAAATACTAATACTTTTTTTTTGATCCTTTTTTATTTCTCTGTGTAGTTGTCTGTAACTTGGACTGTAGTGTCCTTAGCTAACTGATAAATCTTTGACATTACAATTGCCTTTCATAGTACAGAGCTGTATTCTCTTCTTCAGCATGTGTGAACATTCTCTTTGGTGCACCATTTGATGGTTGTGCATGCATAATTAGTTGAATTCCTGATGTGAATATCCTGATAGCAAGTGTAAATAGCCATTGGTTTCTCTAAAGAAAAAAAAAAGAAATCAATTCAAGTCGTTTTGTATGGAAAGGGAAGCTTGCAGCTAGAGACATTTTTAGGAACATGAGCCCTGCTTTTCAGAAAGACTTAAAGAATGTGTTGTATCTTAGTATCTCTGAATATCAAGGCTGTGGTCTGATTACTGACCTCTGTTCTGTGCTGAGCAGTATTATCTTGGAGAACTACTTTTTTTTGGCCTACATATGCCAGCATTAGCCAAGAATTTGGCATTTCCCAAAGAATGGAAAAGGAAAACAAAAATGTCATCCTCATTCTTCTTCCTCAACTAACAGAGTTTTGGAAGAATGTTCATGGGGTCTTCTATCTTTAAGTGAATGGATAATTTTATGTATGAAGAACTCATGAAGTAAGATCAAAGGTAAAGAAACCTTTACAAAGGTAAATTTCAAAGAGTCCCAGAAGATACAAGGCCTTAGACCTATCACCTGCAGCAGTCAGTTGTGTAGAGGAACTCCAGAAAGCCCTGTACTCTTTACTTACAGATTCTTCATTCATAATTGAGGTTATCCCTTCTCTGATTTAAAAAAAACCCCCTCATGATATCTCTAAGATTGATACAGTTAAAAAGTGTTACCTGATGCAGAGGTTGGAATTTGCCTGCCAGGAATGGAGATACTGACTTACAGCACTGCCTGCACAGCACAGAGTTCTCTAAGTGTTAAATCACTCCGTGGGTCATTTCCTTCCTCACAGCTGGAGATTTGAGCAATGTTTCTCAGCCAACTGAAGTAAACTCTGGAATCCCTGCAAAGTGTAAATTGTCAACTGAGCATTATTGATAATCAGTCTTAAGTGAATGTGATAGCACTGAGGTGTAACAACACAACTCCTTGCAAACTGATGAAACATAAGCCAGTGAATGTTTTCTTGCCTCCACAAAATACATCACAGCCTGCTCATACACATCCTGATGTGAATCATTGAATTGCAGTATCAGTCACTAATGGTGATTTTTTTTTTCAGGTAAAAACTGTATCCAAAAATGTAATCAATCTAAGCTTCCTCTTTGAAACATAGTCCCTTAGAAACTCTACAGAAAAAAAAAATTAGGAAAAATGAATCCGTGTTATTTTAAATCAGTGTATTTGTTCTCATCTAAACCCTCTCATTTGTTTATTATTATTTGCTGATGCTCCCAAAGATCTGAATTTCTTTATGTCCCTATAGATCTCAGTTGCATTCTGCAACAGCTTGTGACTTCCTTTCTTATGTGACCATCACACAGGAAAAGGAAACTCCCAAGTTTGGATTTATGACAGAAATCAGGAGGATGGTAACTATAACCATGGACCTTTACAGCTGGGGAAGTGGTAGTGACCTAGGGTCTGCACTTGAAAAAACAAAAAAGGACAAATTTTCCTTCCCCAATGGTTTAAGAAAGACCCCAAATTTTCTTCTCCTGTCAAAATGATGAGTTGTATAATAATAATTCCAGTTTTCATTGGAAGTTAGTTTCTTGCTTTGGCCTCTCATGAGTCTGGTACTTAAGGGAAGATGTCATCAACTAGTGACCTGTGATTATGAACAGTACATGTCCACAAAAAGGCTGGTGGGATATTTGTTAACCTCTCAGTTTTGCAAATTTTATAGCTTGAACAGAGTATCAGTAACATAATTTAGGGGGGAAAAAAAAGTCCCAACAAGGGGTATGACGGGATTGTATTTCAGAGTATGCACATTCTTGGACCCATTCTGTGCTTACCCTGCTGCTGTGCATCCCTGGGGATACCCATGGAGATAATCAGAGCAGCCTGATGAGTAGCTGAGAACAGAGCAAGCCTCTGACAGATAGACCAGAAATCACAGCTACGGTTCCTCAAACTGAATTCACTTTCCATCCTGCCCAAGCCCACTAAACTTGTTATTTGAATGATTCAAAGACTGGTTCCATTGCTGGAACATGGAATGAACATCTCTCAGTACATCACACCTTTCAGAACCAGCCAGCAGCAGAGCACAGCCAGCCTGATGAATCACCCTGCATTCCTGAAGGGCTGTGACTTACTCGAAATAAAATCAAACTGAGTGACACAAGTTTCAACCTGTGCTACAGATCACTCCTTATTTTGCAGGGAACACTTGGAGCACATTAGGACTGGACATGCACTGCTGTGTGTTTAGCCATAACTAATAAATCATAATCTCAGTGCTTGCCTTCTTCCTGGCGAGAAAGGTATTTTCAACAACTGCACATCTCTGTTTCAAAACTGACAAAAATAGGTTTCTGTGTTGTTTCTATCTCTGCTGGATCCTTTGGAAATCCTTCACTCCTAAATTATCACTGAAAATGTAACAAGTACAATATATATGGTATTCACCTTTTGAGCTTTTCTAATAGACTATTGTTTCTGATACTGTACTTTATTAAACACTTTACTACAAGCTATATTAGTGTGCTGCTTTTGGCTGGGGTAGAGTTTGTTTTCTCCACAGTAGCCAGTATAGGTCTATGTTTTGGATCTGTGCTGGAAACACAAACGTGTTGATAACACAGAGACGTTTTAGTTTCTGGTGAGCAGAGCTTGCACAGAGCCAGCGCCTTTCCTGCTCCTCACCCCACCCCTGCGGAGGCTGGGGGTGCACAAGAAGCTGGGAGAGGACACAGGCAGGCCAGCTGATCCCAACCGAGCCAAGGGATGTCCCAGACCTTGGGGTGCCATGCTCGGTGTATAAAGCTGGGGAAGAAGGAGGAAGGGGGCGGGATGTTCAGAGGGACCATGTTTGTTTTCCCAAATAACCATTACTTATGATGGAGCCCTGCTGTCTTGGAGATGGCTGAGCACCTGCCTGCCCGTGGGAAGCGGTGAATGAATTCCTTGCTTTCGTCTCCTTTGCTTGCATGCTGAGCTTTTGCATTACCTATTAAACTGGCTTTATCTCAACCTGTGAGGCTTCTGGCCTTCAGCCTTGATGCTCTGCCCCATCCCTCTGTGGGAAGAGTGAGTGGCTGTGGGGCTGAGTTGGCAGCTGGGGTTAAACCACAAGAAGCAGTACAAGGCTGCTGTTGTGTGTCGAAGAGAATGCATCTTTTCTCTCCACTGCCCAGCTTTTTGAGGCTATCCTGCTCCACGGAGCAGCAGCAGCTCACCACAATGCAGGAAGGGGTGGTGTGCCACAGGGATGCCCTTCTGAGAATGGTAAATGCAGCTACAGCACCTGGTGGCTGACTTAGCTGGATTCACAGGGCTTTAGTAGCCTCCAGCCACATTGCAACTGAGTCCCAAAGGTAAACTTTTTATCAGGTATGTCCCACGTACTTCATTTAAAAAGATCCTTGCACAAGCCTGCCCAGGTTTTGACTTTTCAAGCTTTGACTGAAGAAATACATTAAAACAAAACTTCAAACATGCAGGTTCCTCACTACAAAATAGCTGCAAAACATGGAATTTTATCTGCTTCGCTTCAGCCCGACATGGCCCTATTCCAGCCCTAAACCACACCTTGCAGAATTGGTAAAAATACATAAACAAAGAATGAAACGACAAGTGTATGAAGAATAAAAGCAGAGTGGGAAGCAAAATATACATGGTAATGAATAAAAATACCACGAAGAGTGTCTGTGTGGCAGGAGAGGAGTAGGGACCTGCTCTGGAACAGCGGTGTGAGGCAGGGCTCTGGCAGCTGGGCTTTGTGCTGGGCAGTGGCAGCCCTGTGGGAGGACGCTTGTGTGGCACAGGTGGCTTGGGTGTCTCTGTGGGTTGTACACTCAGTGCCACGTTGTGTGCAGCTGTGGAGGGGTTTCCAGCGAGGGGAGCTCCCGGGGGTTATCAGGGGCCGGTATCTGCGTTGTTACCGGGTGTTACCCGCACTGTGCCCGCTGCTGCTGCCTCAGGGGACGGGTGGGCAGCCATGGGCTCTGGTGTGTTCAGGCTGCCAGAGCTGCTTCCTCCCCTGTGCTTCTGCATGGCTTTCTGTCAAGGAAAACAGGTGCAAATGCTGCTTGTCCTGCAGGTCCTGCAGCCCACAGGCACAGCCCTGCTCTCGGGAAGGCCTGAGTGAAAGGTGGCCAGCCCAGTCGAGGCAGAGCTGCAGTGCTCCTGTGCCACGGGTGCTTCTGACCTGCTCAGCAAAGCACCTTGGGCCTGGGTGTGCTGGAGCAACGGGGGTATCACAACAGCATGCCTTTGGTAGAAAAGGATTACATTTTTCTGTGGAATAATAAAATATAACTGGGCTTGAAGCTAGGGTTGCCTTTGGAAAAGTAGTTTGTTCTGGCTTTGTAATGTCCTACTGAAATTAAATGACAACAAGAGAAGTAATAATCGTGTAAGGAATAGATACACTCCCAATTTAAGAAGGAGACAAGACCTAAAACTAATTCACTAGTCCCTTCACGAGAATCAGTGCTTCCTGTTCTTCACTCTAAGCTTTTTCTGTTCTTGTTAATTTGTGTGCCACTGCAGACCTTCTCTTTAGGACAAGCTAGAGTTGATTTCAATGAGCCTGCTGGCTCTGAGTTCCTGCTAGCTCTAGGGAAATTGGAATTCCTG
>NW_008239758.1:1287934-1299133 GCF_000691975.1 Corvus brachyrhynchos | reverse complement strand
CTGAGCTGTGAAATTTTACTTCTGGTTTGAGTAAATTAATGAAACTTTCCATACTTTCCATACTGTTTCCCTCTTAACATACTGCAGAAAGGTTTTGTTTCGAGGGAGTGATACTGATGAGCTAAAAGATAGGAAACTGTATCTGCTGCAGTGGGGATCCGGCAAATCTTTAATGATGAGAGTTTTGTGAAGTTTATGGAATACCTGAGAAAAAAAATATAGGATATTTACCAAGAAGTTGCCAACACACTAACTTCAGGGCAAACAGTGACTGCAGGCTCCCTGAGCTTCAGACGGGGTCCACTTGCAGACCTGAATGCTGGCACCTCTTCTCAGAACAGGGAAGGCTTGCAGGTCTGGCTCTTACTCATCTTAACAGACTGCACAACCAGGGCAGATAGCTCTTACAGGTCTCACTTAGGAGGGTGACTTATATGGTAAGGGTAAAGACATCATTTACCCTGAAATTAGCATCTAACAGCTCATGAAACTAGACAAACCGTTCTTCCCAAAAAACAGGCTAGAACCAAGCTGACCTCATTATGAACAGACACGTCAGTATTTTTTGTATTTTATTAAATTAAAACCACACAAAATGTAACTGCACACAAGAACACACATCTGATATTCCAATGTTGTACCTCACAAAAAACCTCTCTTGCTGTAACTCATCCCTTTTATTAGTAGAAATCCAATATGCAAACAGTTCTTTAACCATAAAGACTTTAACTAATCAAAACAAGCTGCATTCCCCTTTCTAGGAATACATCATACCACGCACAGACACACACAAGGTTCACAGGCAAGTTCTGCAGCCCTGAAGTAGACAAACTTTCACAGCAAACTTGCCTATGTTTGCAGAATAAGTAAATTTCTATTACTTTCACCGTTTGTCATTTACAAGCAAACTTATTTAATATTTTTAAATACTTAAAACAAATTTCACTTTAACAAGTATTTACAAAATCTTTACTAAAGATCAACATCCTGCATAAAGGTGACCTCAGGGATATATAGTTGCTACCATGCTACAGTTTGCACAGAAGGGGTAAAAAGGCCATTGCTAGTTTTGGAAGGCTTAAACCTTTTATTGATATAGCATAAGGACATCAACCTATGGAAGGCAGAAGAGGTCATAATTTCAGTGCAATTACCCATTCATGACTTCTTTTAAGTACATCAAGAGGATGAGTCCAAAAGACTTGGGTTTTGAATTATTGACTGTTTAGTTCTGTAAGAACTGATTTCATGGAAAGTTTCCAGGCCATCACATCCATCTTCTACTGGTGATAGGAAGAAGTTGCATAGGGACCTTCCTCATCCTCCTCATCTCTAAAAAGAAAATAATCATGATCATCAGGTCAGGAACACACCATGTCTCAGCAGTAAAACTGCAATGAAAATGCAAGTGACCAGTTTTCCTAATGGATCAAACTAGGCAATGCCAGCCTTGCCTAACAGGAATACTTGGAGTATAATACTGTAATTACACATCTCTGGAGTTCCTGAGATGTTGAGAACCTCTGAAATGTTGAAAATGCTGAAAGCAAGTAAAGCTGTGTAGGTTCAACAACATCAGAATGTTTTTAAAGAACTATTTTTGATAAAATCAAAGAAAAACTTAAAGGATGGGCATACCGCAGTTCCTGTACTGTTGCTTTTAATTTCTGCTTTCAAAAAGTAAAGCTGAGTTAGAGGTTTGTTTCAGCATTTTGAATGGCAGGGGGGACAGGCAGACCAAATGAAGCAAGAGCAAGAGCAGTCCATCACAGCTGTTGGTGGATCTGGGTCTTGATGCTGCAAGGATACTCCTGATGTGTACTTCCCTTGCACCAATCACCATTGAGGCTGATCACTTGGATTTTCTTAGGAAAAAGCAATTGCTCCCAAGTGCTGCTGTTAATGCAGTAACTGGATAAAGCAAAGTGATGTTGCTTTTAAAACATCCTCAGGAAAATCAGTCTGCCTGCTGGCAATACTGCCTTTCAAAAACACAGGGGTTATGTAAACCTATTGCAGTGCAGTATCCAGTACTAAATCAAGGATTCCAAGTTCCCCCAAGGTCATTGCTTTGTACTACTGTAGCTTCAAAGTTTTCTTCTTGAGAGTCCAGCCTTAAAGATGCTGCCAAGTTCAGTGTTTTGGTAAGAACAGAAGGACTTTACAGTTACTACACTGTGAAAGGATTACTTTAAATACTGTATGTACCTTCATACAAAGGTACAGTTATTCAAAGAGTCTAATAATGGTATAAGGTAAAAATTAAATATTTCAGTATCAAAACCATGAAGACTTTTCCCTAATAAACATGATTATCTATCTATCTATCTATCTAAGTATCTATCTATCTATCTATCTTCCCCCAAAGCAGAATTGAAGAACCCTACAAACAAACCAAACAGTGGAGTAACTTGCACTTGTCTTCCCAGCAAAATTATCATCTTAAGACAAAGGTATAATATTTCTTTTGCCTTGAAATAATCTTGCCAAAAAAAGAAACCTCAAAAAATCAAGTTTACTTTGTTTTGGTTAGGTTTTTTTTTTATTTCCCCTTCTAGGAGAATAAAATGTGGCAGAGATACAGCAAGGAGACCTTCCTTCTCATCAAAGGCTCCAGAATCAGACTTTCAGTCATTCTTCCTGAAAGCCATAATACAGGAATAACATCCATCCTGACATGGCAACAGCCAAACATTGGACTGAAATGAGTTGGTTATGGGTGAATATAGACAACTGAAGAGCTGAAATAATGATGTTATACTGGCAGGTCTTCAGACATGCAAGGAACAAAGCCATTGTCTGGGCTGCTTGTCCCCAGCTCCCCTGTGCAGGGTGCACTCGGATGCGGGTGGCAGCACAGGGCAGGAGGCCAGCACTGGGGTTATGGGCAGCCTTGAGGGGCTTCTCCACAGGGCAGCGACCTAAGAACCATAAAGCAGCTTGTTTTGCTGGAACTGAAGCAAGGCAGTGACAGGTGTCATGTGCAAAGTACATTCCTGACCAAGGCCTGGAACTGCTCAGCAAGAACAGCTTCTGCTCCTCTGTCCCAGGCTGCAGTGCCACCCTCTGTGACGTCTGCAACACTGCCCCAAACCAGGGTAACAACCAGGAAATAATACTAATGTAGATCTTAGAACCACACATAGCAAGTACAAGTCTGTTCTGATGGCTTAAAAACAAGCTGAGCTTTGTATGAAATAAAATGATACAGTAGCAGCCCTAGTCCATGGCCAACAAGCACCAGCATGGCAGTGTGTGTATGTTTAATGACCAAACAATTCACTTCACTTTTAAGATGCTTAAAATAGCAAAGTGGTAAGGCATTGCAACATTCTCCCTCAGGGGATGGAAAAGGAACAGCACAGCATTACAACACTCTGTAGTGCTGTCTCTTCCCATTTGCTGTCCCACTCTGCCCAGTGGCTTACAGGAACAGAAAGAAGTCTCCTGCAAGCTATGGTGTGCACCAGGCCACAACCAACCACTTCTCTAAGAGCAAGGACACCTGACTGTGAGCAAGTACACTCAAATGCTTGGGTGCTTCTAGAATCCACAATCAAACAAGGCAGCAATCTGAGCTGTTAGTTTTGGGATGTCTGAAAGGATTCTCCACAGACAGCCTCCTTTATTGAGGCATCTCTTTTCTCAGCTGATAGCCAATGAGGACAAAAAATTACTGGGCAAATTACCTAATTAGTTTTCAGTTCTGAAGGCTTCAAGACCATACTCTTTCCTAGGTTCAGATGAAGGCAAGCGAGCAGATGACAATATGAGGTTCTGTTCCTGTGCTGACACCAGTCATACTGGCTTGTATCACCATCAGTGACTGAAAGGCTCTATTCGGTTACAAGGTTTTCAAAACTAGGTGCTAAAAGGCAAATGCAGAAAGATGTGACCTGTTCCAGAAGCACAGTATATGGCCTAGGTATATCTTAAGGGCTCTATAAAGAGCTTGCATTAGACATCTCGTGTTCAACTATCTGATACAAGAAGCATCACTAAAGTTATTTTCAGTTTCGGCATAACACCATTTTGGGCCAGGTGAAGCACTACTATATCTTCTCAAATTATCACAATTGCTTTTATTCCATGTGTGGATAAAACTAATACTGAGTATTATTCCCTAATATGCAAACACATGGGTTAATAACATATGCTACAGACAACTATATTAATCTTTTTGCATTTCTTTTGGCCTACTATAAAAACATTGCTCAAAACAAAAAGGTCTTACTGCCTTGAGCTGCATCTTGGGTGAACATGCATGATTAATGACTCATTAAGGCATGATTTCTTGCTCAATGAAACTCTAGTAAAAGTATCATTACATGTAGATCTAGCTATGTGCTTATATAAACTGTAATAGTGAAAGGCAGCTGGCACAGAGTGGATCACATTCTATAACCTTTAATGCTCATCTGCTTGCACAGCTAGTATAGTTTAATATTTAGTCTAAATATGCAACTATGTGGTCTCCAATTTTTCTAGCTAAACTTTATTCCTTTAAGAGCACTTAAGGGAGTGACTCCAAGAGTTCTGATTAAACAATATAATTCACTCTAAGCTGCCTTTGTGGCACAGGGCATTTTCTGACTATGAAACTGCCATGTGTGGTTTAATCCAGATCAGGGCAGCATGTGTGCACATGCATCCTTGGCAACTTAAAGGAGGCTATAAAGAGCAATTTACTAGATGTGGTTCTCACCATCTGTCAAATCAGGCTCATGCTATGGTGAGAAGTTATGGCTCTTTAAGTTCATGAACTGATAGCCTGCTTCTGCTTGCAGTTTTGTGAGTTCCAAGGTCCCTTTTGGTGTAGTGGATTAACTCCAGGTGCTCCTTTGTTACTCTCAAGCAGGCACGGAAGTACTCGGCAGCGTTGGCACATCACATTCTAAACAGCCTTTGACAAGGCAACCTGAACGCAGGCCAGAGCAGCTGGAAACAGCACTCTCATTTCATAAATGGTTTTCACTCTAAGAATAGAAAACTTGCATATTCATGAGGCTGGTTTATTATCATGGCTGTCCAATTTCCAAAGGCTTCCTGCTTCAAGCAAGGGACATGAAAGGTCAGGGTGGGAAGGAGAACAGGTGCCTTCTGGGGAGCTGCTGGAGCACAGTAAGGAATGTTGCCACCTTCCAGTCTGGACCCAGATACAGCATTGATGGTACACAGCTGGAAAGTATCTCTGAGGGTTTTGGCAATGGTCTCTCTCTACTCCTGTTTTCTGCAGAGTAAACATTGACTTTGGTTCTTTGCCCCTTCCTGCCAGACTGTAAAGGGGTCTGTCCTTTCCAACTGTGTTGGAGGGGACAAGGCAAGGATGGCTTTTGTGAGCCATGGCTGAAAGCCAAGGGCAGTGATGCAGAAGGGAACGTTATGAAGGCCATCAGATGCACAGGAAGTTATTTCTCTTCAAAAGGTTTAGGTAACTCCTGCTCAGCAGACTGACTGCAGCTCTGTACTTCATGCTTCCAGTAGCATCCTGACCAATAAAGCTCTGTTGTATTCATAATTAACAGAATTACCTGCTAAATCTGAACAGGAGCTGGGAAAGTAACTCATCCTCTTGTGTACATTATTTCTGGGGAGGAAACTCGGTACCAAGTCCTCGTTTCCCAATTTGTAACTGAAGCAGTATAGGAAATTGGTATTAGTGGCAGCAGTGTACTATTTGTGCAGTGTCACTTCTGCTGTATTGGCTCTGCTCAAGGTGCAGCAAGGTCTAAGTGAACTTCCTTCTGTAAATTAGCACGTTATTTTGTTGAAGGGGTGTTAAAATAATTGCCTTCCTCTGGCAGGGACTGTGGTTTCCTGTTACGCAGTGTAACTGCTGGGTCAACATCTACTCTAATCTGTGTTAGGTACATACATCTAACGATCTGAAAGTCAGCAGCAGCACATTTTGATAGATGCCCTACATTGCCTCAAATACAACAGTGGAAGTGGATGAGTGGATGAGCTTGCACAGAGAAGGTTCTGAGTTCCAACAGCCATTTTTCCTTTCATGCAATCAATGCAAAAGAAAGTAACTGACAAGTGTGTTAACAACATGTGAAAGCATTTAAGCCTTCCCTGAGACTCTAAACCAGCGTCCTGGCAATGGAGAGTTGTTTGTGGAGATATTTCTCCAAAGGAGGCTTGTCCAACTGCTAAACGCAATATACTGCTGTCCTTCAAACTTTTGTCTGCTGAACAAAGTTTTAGTTGCTGAAATAATCCCTTAATTTAAACAAATTATGGGACTCTCGACTCAATAAATTTGGTCCTGAAAGGTTACTTTCTGCTTAGCATGAAAAGTATGTTGCTTGCCCTCAAAATCAGAGTATGTGAAGTGAACCAAGACGGTGGACTAAGTTTTGCATTGAACAAATTTGCGAAAGCAAAGCATCTATCTGCAGGTGTAACTTCTCTCCAGCTCTCTGGTGAGAGAAGCAGTACCAGTCCCCTGCAGTCATACCTTTCACTGTTGTGAGAAAGGCCACCTCAGCATCCCCCACTGAGGTATTTCTGCAGGGAATAAACAGGCAGAGCCAGCCCAAGAGACTGACTGTGAACAAGCTGAGGAAGCTTGTCCCAAGGACATGGAAAACAAACACTACTGAAGTCCACTCTTAGAGCTTTGAGTCTTTCTGTGCTCTCCATGGGATACCTACGTATGTGAGGGGATGACTACTGTGGCACAGAGGTCAGAAAGTACTGCTTTTTCTTTAAGTAAATATGTGGGAGTTCCTGGCTTTGGAAATACTGAAGAAAAGATGAAGTCTGCATAGGTGGATCCACAAAGGGGGGAACTGCATAGGGAAAGGAGATAGGAAAGCTTAACTGAAACTGCATCACAGAGAAAATTTACACAATGGGGCAATTTGGCACAGAAGAAAAATAGAATAATGCCTTGCTGTACACAATCAGCTTCCTCATAGGCCTTGGCTTAGCACTCTAGCAAAAACTATGCTTTTGCTTAAATACTTGCCTACTTACACAGCAAGACATCTCGGAGAATCCTGGCTGCCTGGCTCTTTTGAAATAGTATTCATATTCTCTAAACACAATATTGTGAGGCAGCCTTTCTAACTGCCATAGCAAGGCACCTGCTAATGCTGTGCTCTGAATGTATCTGGTGCATGAGAATAGCAAGCACACAAATTAAAGCTACAGATGCTGTCTGAGACCCCACAAAGAGGGGTCAGCTTAGACTAAAACAGCTTCAGGCTGAGATTAAGATGCTTAACACCAAAAGCGGCATTTACCTGACATTGTCATCTTTTAGTTTTCTGGCTGCTTGTTTGGATAACTTAATCTGCAAGTCCAGTCTCTGTAGGAAATCTTTGGCAGATAATTCTTCTGGTGCAGTGGGCTGATTGTCAGGCTCTTGAGGACTGGGGGAAGAACTACTTTCTTCCTGAACTGCCGCTAGTCCTTCATCACAAGAAGGGGAGCTGTCAACAGTTTCGTTCTCAGGAGACTCCAGTGAATTAAGTCCATTGAACAGCAATGGTTTCTCTGATATAACAGGAATATTCAGGGTTTTCCGCAGAAATATACAGTCATTAGTGAACAGTTTATTTGCCCTCTTTATTTGTTCCATCTGAAAAAGATAGGAAAATACAAGTTATTATGTTTTGGTGAAGTATAAAGCACTAGATTTCTGAAGTAGTACACAACCTTTAGTTAAAATAAATTTATACTTTCTTTGCAGCAGCAATTATTTCAGAAAAGAATTTGTTTGCATTCAAAGTGATTTCAGAGTGCATGTTCTGTTTTAGCCTTGCTAACATCCCAGGTTTTATGTACACTTGACTCCACAATACTGCTTTCTCCAGTGTTGCACTACCTAAAGATGCTTTCCTTGAGCAGTCTTCCAGTCTCTGTGCAGGCTCACAGGAAGAGCCTGCCAAAGAACAAATCTTCAATCACAAAAGTACTGTTGGTTTGGATTCATATCAGAATAAGGCTCAGAACTGCTAGCAGCTCCTATAGGTGAACTCTGGTAAAAATCATGCAGAATCCAAACAAGGGGGATAAAGTTACCTTGAGGATTCAACCTGTTGATGCAGATGGCTAAGGTGGTGAAATGCTCAGATTTAATAATCCCATTTAAAAACTGAATAGCTAATATCCAGTGGCACAAGTAAGAGAAGATCACTACTCTTCCAGCTCCTAAGGGCTGGAAACCATTTGCAGTAAGGCTCAAAGAGGATAAGGGTGCAAGTTCTCTCCCAAGCTGAGCACCATCTGAAGGGCAGAAAGGAAGCTCTACCTGACTTAGTCATGAGACTTCTAATGGCCCTAGTGTAAATGTTGATTGTTAAAATCTCTAGAAGTTGTCTGTCTTGATGGGTATAATAAAATGTTTAGAATACTAGCTGGAGCTTTTCTGTAAAAATACAATACAGAAGCTGAAAACTGAGATCCTACTGCAGAAGAGTTGGAAGGTGATGCTTCAATAGCTGATAAATAATGCACTGCACTGCTATTCTCTCTCCTATTTCACTGTAACTCTACCTCTGGTTATTTCTTCCTAAAATACCAGCTCACAGCATTTGGAAGTCTGTATCTCTGCACTGAGCAATAATGAAAAGGAAAGTACTTGGTTCTAAAAAGAACATCTCTCAGCCCTGAGCAGGTTACTTCGTGTGTGCAATGTAACTCCTACAACTCAGTGTGACTCTGTACATTCAGAGGTGTATGGAGAGCAGGATTTAACACAAGTTTTCTTTTTTTAGTGTTGGGAAGACTGAAGTAATGCCCGTTAGCTACAGATCTATCATAGAGGAAGAGCAAAAGCTCCAGCACACGCTTAAGATTTTAACTGAAGCTGCACTAACACATAAACTGGTGCTGAACTAATTAATCAAAACTACTTCTACCTACAATGAAATATAGTCTTCATCCTTCTCCCCTCAAAAGGGATACAGCACTTGCACTGAACCATAAATTGGCTGAACCATAAATGTGAATTCCCAGTGCTAATTTACTCAAAAGGAAGATACAACAAATGCAAGTTGTAAAGATTAATAGAGTATCCGGGGGAGGAAGTGAAGGGCAGAGGTTGAGGCCAAACAAAGCACACTGATCCCTCCCCCCAGCACAGTATTTTTATCTATCTTGAACTGTCTATGCCAAGTCATGCAAAGGCAGGCACTGGACAGGATGTCTCTGGCTACAAAGTAATTCCCAGTGAGGAAAACCACAGGGGAAACTTCTAAAACCAGTAATACCGGAGGCAATGGCAGCCAAAGATAATTCTGATGTTTCCATTACAACTCTCACTTCCAGCCAAGAATACTGGGTGCAGGAAGCAAACAGAAGCACTCGTTAGAGGAAGTCAGTCCTTGTCATTGTGTGAACACACAAGAGTCTTCACTTTGCTAAAAGCAAACGTGTTTGCACACAGTCCTACCCTGGGCTGAAACCCATTAAAAGAAACACAATGGCTGATTCCGCTGGACTTGTCATTGCTCTTAGGAGCATTTCATGTCAGTTTAACCTCTCTCAGCTGAAGTCTCTAATGATGCAGCTCTGGCTTCTTAAGCAGAACACTTATTAAATCAAATAACCAATAAGATGTTGGGGAAAAACCTCAATGTATATATTTTACATCATTAGCACAGCAAATGCTTATTAAACTCATATTCTAAACAAGGTTTATGGTTCATAACTTAGAGCTGTTCGTACAGGTTTGATTCACAGCTTCACTTGAGATGAAAGAGAGTTGTAAACTGCTTAGAAATGCCTTTTTTTTCTAGAAAACTACTATTTTAGTGATCTCTTTGTATTTTTCACTAATTGCAGTGAGCAAACACACTTCTGAAGAAGAGTAAAACAGCTAAAACATTTAGGCCAGAGACTTTGTCCATTATGGAAAGTGCAGCAAAAAACAAACAAAAAAAAATCTAACATCCAATGAGCTGCTTTGCCCTCTTAGTGAGCAAAAGTCTACTTTAATGTGAACCAGTGTCATTAACCCTGCTGCCAACAAGAATTGGTCAAAAGTGGTGTAATCTTTCAGAAGAGAAGAGAAACAGACTTTCAACCCTTTTCACAATAAAAGCAGAATGCTGTTGAAGGTGATGGAAGGCTTTATTAGATCTTGCAGACCAAGAGAAGCAAAAGAAAACACTCCAGTCAGAACCTAATAGTTTGGGACTACACTGTAGCTCTTCTAGAAAGAGCCCAACTGGAAAGTGCTGTTTGCAGCTGATGTCAAAGTGCCACCGACCCTACCAGTGCCACGCTCATCAGCTGCTTGGCCCCAAGCAATTTTGTGTGTTGGGACTGCTGAAGCTGCATATTGGAATACGGGCCCCAAATAAGTGGGAATGAGGCAGGGTAGCCGAGTTCTGCTCTGCCTGGAATGGCAGTAGAAGGGCCTGCTGGTAGACTTTATTGGACTCTGCATGTCCTAAGCTGGCATAAACTTTCGGCATTTTTCACAGAAATAAACTTTCTTTTTCCACAGAAAGTGACCAGAAAAGCAGCCACACTTTCCAATCAGCGGTGTGTGTGCCTCGCCTCTGGGCAGCAGGCAGATGACAACGGAAGAATGTTTAGCCCTGAAGCTACAGGGAGAAATTCCTTCTTCTTGCAACGGCCTGTGTGTCAAGCTCAAAATAACGCTTTTTTTACAGGGTAAGTTTAATCCCACCGGTTTTCTTTTTTAACCTGAAGCGCGTGTCGCGGTGAGCAGCTGTGTGGGTTTCCCGGGCGGGAGCAGCCGTGTGTCCTCCCGCCAGGCCCCAGCTCGCCGGCGCTCAGCGCCCGCTCAGCCCCTGCGTGCTGACCCCTCCGCCAGGCCCTAAGTTCTGCTGTCAGCATTTTAAATACTGAAACTAAAACTAGCGCCGTACCCACACCGTTTTCTGCCCGCTGTGTTTAGGAAATGCTCTATGGGACAACTTGTTGCTGTCATCTCTCGGCTCTGGGCCCAACAACGGCCCCGCTGTCCGGGGAGCCGGGCCATGCAGGCGCTGACTGCCCACGGAAGCTGTGGCTCCCCCATCCCTGGAGGTGTCCAAGGCCAGGCTGGATGGAGCTCTGAGCACCCTTGGTCTAGTGCAAGGCGTCCCTGCCCACGGCAGGGGGTTTGGAACGGGATGATGATCTTTAAGGTCTCTTCCAACCCAGGCCATTCTCCGGCTCTAAGCGCCGCTCCCGGCCCCGCCGGCGGTGCTCCCTTACCGTGACGCCGTACTT
>NW_008239758.1:1266177-1287447 GCF_000691975.1 Corvus brachyrhynchos | reverse complement strand
CTCGGGAGTGCGGCCCATCGAAGAGAGTGTAAAAAAGGGTGACTTCGGGCGTAAGTGCACAAATGTGGAAGTGTCATTATGCCAGATTTATTGAAACAGTAACACGTTGGGAGATTCATTCGAGGAAAATAACTTGTGTCTTAGAATCACAGAATCCCTAGACTGGTTTGGGTTGGAGAGGACCTCGAAGATCGTCTAGTTCCAGCCTCTGCCGTGGGCAGGGACACTTTCCACTAGACCACGTTGATCAAAGCCCCGTCCAACCTGGCCTTGAACACCTCCAGGGATTGAGCACCCAGAACTTACCTGCGAATCTGTTCCAATGCCTCACTACCCTTACAGTAAAAAAAATCTCTAATATCGAATCTAAACCTACTGTCTTAGAGCTTGAACCCATTCCCCAACCCATTCCCCATTGTCCTGTCACTACATGCTCTTGCAGGTAGTCTTGCCCCATCTTCCCTGTAAGTTCCCTTCAGGTACTCGAATACCATGTTATATTAAAATTAATTGTAGTGACAGCATTCTAAGTGAGTACTTCTCACCAAGAAATCTGTCTATGGGCTTGGAAAACTCATCCATTATTGCTGAACTGGAGCTTTCTAACAAAAACTGTACGTCACGTATAGATGGTGCACATGCGTGCATCCTGCACAGACACAATACGTACCAAAATACCAAGAAGTGTCCAGAGCAGCCTGCCTTAGGTGCCTGTGCTGGAGCAGGGCTGTTGGAAAAGATGCCCCTCAAAGGTCACTTCCAACCTCAGCTGGCTGGGCTTCTAGGAAGTGTGTGTGTGTAACACCCATGTGGTGCATTTATTTTTTCTGGAAGGTCCTAGAGAGATAGATCTGTATCTTAAACCAAAGCAAAAAAAGCATGCACGTCATAACCTCAACATTCTTCAGCCCAGTATGTATTCACACAAGTATTTGCAAAAATACATAATACCTACCTGTAGTTTTCAGATTGTGTTCAGTGGTGATCATGGAGTCTCTTTAAGGAGTACAGTACAAAAATCAAGGTAGATCTCCCAAACATTGTTAATCTGGCCACAAGTTTCCAGATCTAAGTTAGGAAAATACAAAAGTTGCCCTGCAAAATGTACAAGTTGCTGATGAGGAATGACACATCAGCACCTCACCATCACATGAGAATCCAGTGTGACAATCCTGAGCAGAGGAACTGTAGGCAGTACACAGACAGACCAGAGCAGTACAAGAGACTATAAATTGTTGGCAAGAAAAGGTTCAATTTAATTTTTCTGCAGTCTTTATACACAATATATTTGGGAAGTTGGAGGCTCCCCTAGGGATGCCCAATTGAGTTTATACCAGCTATAGAAAGTGAGCACCAGATTGTGACATCTCAGTGCTTTCAATTCTTCATGAAACAATTTGATCTGCAGAACTGCATCAGCACTTCAGCCATGACCCACCTAGAAAAAGAGCTGAACTGCAGGTCAGCATTTATTAAAAATGTCTACTGTGTGTGCAGTGTGGAGCCATAGATCAGCTTCAGCCTCTTAAGGATGATTAATGGAAGTTGCAAACATCTGGATGCCTGCCTAGAGCTGGAATTACTCAGACCAGTTACTTCAGCTGAAATGGCTTTTAGTAAAGGGGAGCTGCAGTTCAAGAACATGGAAATGTTGTTTAACATTAGTGCTCCAATGAGCTGAACATGCAATATCAATTAGTTTGGAAATGTGCTTGACAGGTACACTAATATTAGACAGTATTATTCCCTCTAATGTTATCTTAAGCTCTATTTGTATGGAAAGTATGTGCAATACACTTTAAATCAGCTGTCACGACTCTGAGAACAGCAGAAGCATCCCTTGCAGTAGCATAAAGTTACTACAGATATTTTAATATTGAAAGCTTTATTTTAGTAATAAACCATTTCAAGGATAGATGAGGTTTTTTTCTTCTGGACTTGCTGGATTGTCCTTTCTTTGTGTCATCAATTTGTGGAAATGTTTGTTTCTTATCTCAAAATCCGTATTATAGCCAGAGGAACATTTGAATCTGGGATGTTGCCAAGATACTTGATCTGATTAGCTGACTGCCTTTTTTTCTACATGAACTGAATAGCCTCTAAACCAAAAATTAAGTTAGAAATTTGAATAAGAGCTTCAATTAGGCAACCCATTTTTACCTGTATCTTTTAATTTGCATTCAAACCGAGTTACAGCAGAAACTAGAAGTGTCTTGCTAATGACACTTCATTCTTAAAAATCATGTTAGCAGTGAAAATGTGGTGTTTGTGCTAGTGAAATATCTTTGTGGATTGGTCCTTGATCCTGTGAAAGCAAAGGGAGATATTAGCTTCCCCAGGGTGTGTGGGCCCTGAGAGGTTGTTAGTTGTCAGCCCCCAGCGTGACCTCGGCAGGAGTTGGAGCTCACCTGCTCCACACCGTCCTGCTGCCCATGGCTGGGTCAGCCCTGTCGTGCAGACTGGCTCTGTGCTGGCACTGCTGGTCGTTGCTTACCCCGTGTCTGACTCCAGGTAAGGGCAGCTCCTCTGGCAGGCCGAAAGAGGGAAGGGTTTCCACTGCTTACCTGCTCCTCAAGGTGTAAGCATTCAGTGTCAGGACACCAAACTTGCCACATTAGGAAGAGTCCCTGCTGTAGCCTTGGGATTCTCAGTTCTCCAGTTCCTCCTCCTGATCTCTGAATCGGCAGCTTATTGATGTCCATGGGTATTTGCTGATGGGCAGGGACTGCATGGCAATTAGAATTTATTGGTTTAGTGTCTGATCATGACCTTCTCTGTTCAGGGGGAGCCTCGTGGCACTACCAACTCCAGTTCCTTTCCCTCGTTCCATTCTGTCTTTGCTGTTTCCTTATTACTGCATCTGTGATCTCTTTCCCCACAGCAGCTCCCAGTTTCAAGGAGCTGTACTTGTCCAAACCCACTTCTTGCTCGCTGAAGTCACATCTCTGAGGATTGGACTTGGCACTCATCAGACTAACCTGGGACAGAGGAGTTCACTCTTCAGAGTCCTTGTCCCAAGGGTGGCCGCAGACATTGTTACATCTGTTCCTCATTTCACCTTTGGGAGGCTATGGCTGCACCTAGAGCAGCTAGAAACACACTTTTAGAGATGAAAGTTTTAATTTCAGAAAGCTCAGCCAAGAAGAGTGGAGTGTCTTCCTGACCTAAGGCTCTACTTAGAGCTGAGTCTGAAAAAGGTAAAGTCCCTTTCAGCGTTTTTTTCTCAGGGACGTGTTCAGACCTAGTTAATACTGGTTTTGTATTCTTACATAAAATCTTTGTACGTGAATTGGGTAAGGCCAGAAAAGATATGTTTCAATATTTACTCATGCAGCAGTAGTTAATGGTAATTGTAGTGAATCATTAAGTCTAGGAACTCTTGCTGCCTCTTCTGTCTTTCTGAATTTCTGAGGATGAGGGTTTTCTTTTTAGCAATGCTTCATGATGAATCTTCTAAATAACCAATGGTATTTAAGTCTGTGTTACTTCCACTTAGTATTGGATACCTAGCTTCCATTTTGTCGCTGAAAACCATTCATATCTAGATCAGTAACTGCACAATGATCTTGATTTATTTTAAATATTATATGGGTCAGCAGACTACAGTCAGCAATCTTCTAAAATAGAGATCAGTATCAACTCAGTCTAGTTAAGGTTGCCATATAATTTAATGGCAAAGTAAGTAGAGGAGAGAATGCCTTCTGGCTGATTAATCATTCACTCTGTTAGTGGTCAGCAATTCATCACCTACTTTGCCACTAAAGAAACTCAAGCTTGCTTAGTAAAGGATAAAAGGAAACTGAGCATTTCCTAACTTTGATGTTTATGATGATGCGAGCCAGGGACATTACCATTTATAATGGTTGCACTGATGTAGGACAGAGGACAATAAAAAACCCCTATCCTTGTGGGCTGTTTGTGTGGGCAGATTCGCACTAATTAGGACAGTGTGGAGGAAAAGAAGGCTGCCCTCTGGTAATGAGTCGTGGATCAAGCTAAACCATCCACCTCTGCTCATGTTGCAACCTCTGACAAAAAAAAAGATGTAATGTAGGACAAAGATCAGAGACAAATCTTGCCTTTTAAGAATAATAGCCCTGGGTTCTTCAATTAATTGCATCAAGGAGAGAGGGTCTTGCATGAATTTCAAAAGGAAAGTAGGATCATCTGAACTGATGCACATTACTTAAGCTGTGCACATCTACCTCATCAAAATAAGCCCATTATGTAGCAGTAGCAGCTGGGAGCCATTATTAATATTTAACACTCTTAGCAGGGGTTACTGTGGGTTTCTGTATTAAGGTTACAAGACAATGTTGCAATATCATATGCTGTGGGTTTGCATTCTTTCAGCTTTTTGGGCTTTATATAAAGTTCTAGTGAAGTTTTATTAATTCCCCTTCCTTACCATTTGCAGGGGCTGAATATTTTTCTATACTGGATTGTGGTGCATGATTATTGATTCTTCATTGCCTCCAGCTTTACTAGTCCATCACCTGCTGCTTGGTAATGTGAGCATTGCAAGTCCCCCTCTGGTAGGAGCAATCTTGCACAGGAAAGGATGAAACCAGTTTGGGTCCCATGATGAAGGCTGGCTTCTGCTATCACAGGTATGTTCTGTTTCCTCCAGCTGTGTGGTTTTTGGTGTGAGCTCCTGGAGAGTGATGACACCACTCAGCCTCTCCTTCCTGACTACATCTTTTGACCAATATTTGTTTTTTACCTGTGCGTGTTGAAAGGGCAGGCAGTTCTTGTAGATGTCACAGTTGTTTTCACTGGAAATAGGTGGGCTGAATATGTAAGATGGAATCACCACGTCCTGCTCATCTCCATCTAAGAGGACACCATCCATGGCTGTATTAGCCCTTGGCACATGGGGCCAGCAGGCAGCACCCAGTATAGCGTGAGGGACTTGGCAGGCAGGGAGTTTCTGCTGACAGTGCTTTGGAGAAATGTGGGACAGGCTCTCCAGAGACTCTTCAGCGACAGTCTCTGGCCTTCAGGCTTTCTTTTTGCTCATATTTTGTTTTTACCCTCTTTATGGTTTATCAACTTTTTCCATTAAGTCATAAAATCCTTCAAATCAGATTGTTTAAAGCTTTTTCTGGTTAATAAGTTATCAGGCAGTGAAGTCAACCAGTACAGAAGGAGGAAACATGGAGCATCATCATCATCATCTAATCCTTTACCATCATAAACTGCATAAAACACTGTTCTACATCGGGAAGCAATTGTTAGGAAGGTGCCCTGGGACAGTATCTGCTCTTCTTCAATGACTACTGGATTAAATGTTCTCAATTTAGAGCTAAAATGTCAGGCTAGAGCCTTCTTTAAATTCATGCCTCGCTGGTGACGTGCAATCTGAGATTATGTGTAGCAGATGGCTCGATGTTGACTAACTTCATAATGCCTCAATAGCACGTTTCCTGTTGCACTGTGTTCCCATTAGTGACATAAGCTAGCTAATGTCCCCAGCTAAGACATATGTAAACTAAAGTGCCTGTTAGTGACAGGAGACAGTGGCAATGCACCTTTTACCTCCCAGGCTGGCTGAGAGATTTGCAGGGGGAATTGCCTTATGTTACTAATCTGTTGCTGTCCGTGTAAACCCTGCTGCAGGATGATGGCAGCACATCATGCTCATTTTGGAAGGGCAGGAGGGCAAAAATAGTGCTGAAAACATGGAGGTAAGCATGTGTGAGGAACAGTGAACCTTCTGAGTCATTCCTTTATCATTGGACTCCATGATGGGATATTTGATTTCAGTTTCTGGAGTGAAATGAATGTCAAATTGCCAATTAGCCATTGCAGAATACTTCTGAGTTTCACCATGTTTTTAATTTAGCTTCTGTGTGTTTCTGTTCACATTGCCTGAGCTGTCCATGCTGACAGCTGCTTCCCATAAGCTTTCTCTGTTCACATGCACCTACAACACAGCTACAGCTGGATGTGCAGGATCCTCACCATTATCCCACTCTGCCATCACTGCTGAGCCTGCTGGTGCCAAGTTAACAATAGTGTCTTCCTCTTCCTGCTGTTTTTTTTAATTAAAAATCATTGCAATTAACCCCTACTTTAGCCTCTTCTAAGTAAAAAACAACGAACACAGTAAATCTGGATGTAATATGGATATTAATGGCACCTTCACTGATGTGCTGTGCGTCACTTCTGAAATCACCTGTCTTTACTGAGTGCAGAGGATGCCTCAGACTACAGCACCCCAAGCCTGAGGGTGGTGGCCCTTGTGACACTCCTCTGAGAGCAGCCTGTCCATGTATGAAGGAAAGCTTCTCTGGAATAAGAAGGCAAAACAATGACATGAGTGCACTTGAAGCTGTGTAGCAAGTTTCTATTCCAAGAGTTCCCTTTGCCTTCCAGACAAAGTTTACCAGTGTTTATTTTCTTTCTGTTGGTATATTTTAATTTGACCTAATTGGCCTTGTAGCCCATGTTGTCACTCAGTGTCCAAAACTGGAGGATGCTTTTGGCCTGTGACTATTTTTAGCTGGTGTAAGTAGAGCACTAAACCAGCAGCATACATGCCTTTTTTTACAGGCTTCTCACTTTGGGCAGCAGCCTTCAAAGTGCCATGATGTTATTGAAGTGAGAAGGTGATGATGGTCCAAGTGGGTCATTGTTTTGTGTCCTGACACTTACTGGGTGCTGCTCCTTAGCTTTTAAAGTCACTGTTGTACACGAACTGAGATCTGGTAGAAGAGAGTTAGCTGCTTTGAGTAAAAACTTTTTCCCTTTCTCAGGTAAATTGTTTCTGTTGGAGGAGGGTGGGAGACTCGGATGTGGGTGCATCTGCTTTTCTTTTAGGTAGCTAAAACATATGTAAACTAAAGTGCCTGTACAGTCTCTGCTCAGATTTATCTGGTATTGAGCTCATATTCCTTCACTGCTTACACTTCAGTACTCTGCTCATATAGCCACCCTGTTTAAAGAGCTACAGAAAGCTTGGAGATCAGCCTGCAAACAAAATCCTCGTGGTGAGCTCACACAGTCCAGCAGTTTGGTGTCCCTCATTTTTGTTCCTATGTCTTTTTTATTTTACTGAAATGCTGCCCTCGAGTGGCGACCAGCTTATTGATCCCAACTGGAGATGGAGCTGTTCCTCCTGCCTGGCCGGTGCCCTGCTGTCCCTTTGGGACGTAAATGTTCCCGAGCACAGCGGGGCTCCAGAGTCAGCATCCAGCTGAAGCAGCTGCTCAGCCTGGTCTGTGCAGGAACCGGCTGGAAGTTTCCAAGCAATGCTATGGCACAGCAGCTTGAACTCCCTGGCACCAACAGTGTCCTCAGCTTTTACAAGAAGATGGAGAACTGTAGTTCTGAAGGAAATGTAATGTTTTGATATTTTTATCTGATCACAAGCCCTCTAAATTTAACTTATATGATTGTTTCTTTCGATCTGTTGTACTGTTTCTGTACATGAGTTCAAGGCTTTAATGTAGAAACTGTTTGTAGAAGAGTGTTTTTCTGTGGCAGGGTAAAGATCTCTGAGCTTTTCTAAGCAGTACCTCCGCTGTGCTCTCTGGGTCTTAGGAGGGAATGTCATGTAGCAAAGGTCCTGTATGCAGGTCCTGAATGAGCTCCAGAGCCCCCCAACAGTGTGTTAAGTTGGAATACGGCATGAGGAGTTAATAAAAGGATAAAAGTGGCTTGTTGTAAAGCAACTTGAGGCATTAGTGCTTTGAGCTTTATTCTGTGTCTCTGTGCCAGAGGTTCCAGCCTTTGTGGCAGTGTTGCTGGAAGCATGTGAGCACTGGCTCCTCAGCCAGTAAGTCATGGCTTAGTGTACTGGTTTTACTCAGATGGTTGTTTTTCTGGGCCACTGAAACCTGTGTCAGCATGTGACTTGTTTTACCTGCAAGGTAAAAAACAAAATTGAGGAAAGGTTTTTATGTGAAGGGAGCGGTGTCTTTTGGGAGGACTTTGTTCCTAGCGTTCCCAGGGTATTTGAAGAGCACTCCATGTTTCCGTGCTTCACTGAAGCCAGTTGTCCAAAGGGATATATAATCCTACCTGTGTGTAATTAACTCTTCTGGCAAGTACCTAGTGTGTCCTATTGGGAATATTCTCATGTTCTCATCTTTTCATAAAGACAGAAGATAGTGCTTTTCTTATGTACTGTAAACTTCTATCATCCTGCACCATATGCAAATACCATAATTTCTTCCTGCATTAACACACCTAATTAGGAGGAGGCTTGTTTGTTCAAGCATCACTATGGTTTGTGGACTCAGATAAAGTGAAGACATAAAGTCAGATAATTTCAGATGCAGAGTCCCTCGTAGGGTGTCCTTCAGGACTGGTTATTTAGGTGCTTGCTGCAATGACCAGCTAATTCTTGCTCACCACCCTGTGGGTGATTGTTCTTGGCAATAGCTGTGCCTATGTGTGGATGGATATATGGCATGTATGAGTATAGGAAGGCCTTTGAGAGGCTTTGTGTGAAATATCTATGTCAAATATTGTCAGTAAAATAATTTCCTTGATGATTTGTCTCGATTAAAGACTTCTTGTACTGAAAAGCTCTCTCAAAAATTATTTACATTTCTATTTCTAGTTGCTGAGAACTCCTTAATTAAGATGCTGATGCTAGCCATAAAATGTGTTTTTTTCAAATGATGATATTAGCACCTCATCTTTTTTTACCCAGCACTTCTAAATCCCATCAAAACACAGTAAATTATGGGAAGACTGTCTGGGGCATTGTTACCACAGGGAAGAATACAGAAAGGAAATGCCCAGAATATTGCAGTAGAAACCAGGTACATACTAGTTCATGCTCTGAATTTTCAAACATGAGTTCCAGACTTGCAAGCCAATGTTGCAGGCAGCTCATTCTAGAGTGGAAATCAGTTACTTGGAGTGCTTGAAGCAGTGGTTATGTCTAATATTAAACCAGAGATAGGTGAGATGCTAATGTCAGTGCCTGTAAGTATAGAGAGGTCTGGACAATGGTAGTTGCTGGTAATTACTTTTCACTGGACTTGCCAATGAAAGTATTTAACTGGCCAGAGCTGCAGCATAAAGAGGCAGACTCTCTCTTTCACCTAGACTGTACTGGTTACATTATATTTCACATTTGTTTATAATAGACATGAATACATTTTGATACATTTAATCCATTCAGGTGAAACCTGAATTGAATAGGGACCCATTGATTTGCTTGCTGCATACATCAAATCCTCTTCACTTCCCTTGAATTTTAAATTTTGTCTTGTGTCCTTAGAAACATAATGAAAGAAATTTAAGGGAGGAAAATGGAGAACATCAATAAAATAGGAATGTTTGCTCCCTGCAATTCAGTGCAGAAAAGCATTTTTTCTTCCTTTTCTGGCTGAAATACTCCATACACTTTTGGCTTTCGTTTCCAAGCTCAGTCCAACATCCATTTGTTGCTGTGCAGTGAATCTCTATATGATACTAACTAGACATGGCAGCTCTTTTTTAAAATAGACCATTCCAATCTGCCACTTTATTCTTTGGCACCAGGATTTTCACTTTCCTGAGATGAACTCTGCTGCTGGCCATCAACCAGGTGGAGTGGAAGAATTGCAGAACAAACTGCTGCCATCAGCTAATTCACCTGAACAGAGCTGTGTGTGAGACCTCCCTTGTCCTGTGAGAGTTCTGTCAGTTGTAGCAGCTGAACAAATATTTTCAAGGTGGCAAGGGAGCCAATTACCTGAAAGAGCCCACACATTTTATGCAAATACCTGTGCTGTTCTTAGTCACACAGATTTGCTCGAACTTGCCTCACATCTTCTTTGCTCTTAAGCAATTATTTCAAGATGCTCTGAATCATTTCCTAACTCCATGCATGTGAAGAGCCTTAAAAGGTATCTTCAGTTTCTCAGGATCAGTCTTCTGCTACTTCCTGGTGAGAATCCCAAGTAGGTTTTTCATTAGGAAGCAATCATGGAATTAATTAGCATTTAGTTTCAAGGTTGACTATGTTGTAAAATCATATAAAACCCTGAAGCTTATTTGTTTGTTACACTGGTTACAGCTGCCAAGATGCATTTCTCCATCACAAAGTGCAGTGTGATCACCAGCCTGGCACCACTAAGTGATGCCTTTGTTTGTTACATATTGCTCAGTACCTTGCTTCTAGAGAAGCATGACACATAAAAAAAAGGAAAGAAAAGGTGAAGGGCACAAAAGAAGGGGTAAAGAAATCCCATCAGAAGAGCAAAGGTATTGAGCTGTGTCCTGACCTTGTATGTACAAATCATGGAGCTCACTCACCTGCACAGCTCCATAGCTGAGAACAGAACCTCTAGGACTCCAGGCACATATCAGGAGTAGAGTCAGAGCCAGGGGCTCTGTAAAAAAGCTATGAAGCTATGTCTGTGCCTCTCCAATGACTTTGTAAAGAAAAAAATTATCAAGATTTGGGCCTCATTGTGCATGGGTGCACAGGGATTAGGATGGCACTCTGGGATGGGTATTCAGACCCTTTTGTTGCCTCTGTCCCCTTCAGCATCATGTGAGATAATGTGAAGCTGCAAAAAGAGCTGGCTAGGCCTCTTTCCTCCTCATGCCACTTCCATGTATTTGGTGGTACAGATTAAACTCGGCAAGCTGACCAGCAGTATTTAATGCATGAATTGAGAAACAAGAAGTACTGAATATATCACTCTCTTAAGTGGTGTGACATAGTTGCTGTCTGCTTTCATTAATTACTGGTTTAATTGTCTGTCAGGGTAAGACATTAATTTTCCTCCATTAAAAGTAGCATTTCATACTATCAGTATATTTCTGCTCACTCATGCAATGCCTTAGAATGAAATGTAAAGTAAAAGATATGCAAGAAAGAAAGAACTTCTTTGGAGCAGAGTATTACATATTGATTGCTCTTTTGCTTGATGAGATGTCTGTTCATGTCCAAGTTAGTGCTGAGAAGTACATGAAAGCTAAGAAGAAACAAGTGAAGTCTGCTAAAACCATGTTTGTTACAGAAAGATATAACTATGGATATCAAGGGGCTCTGGGGGCATAATTTTTGGGGAGTTGCAGGCTTTTCATGTATCAAGTGCAGTTACTCATCACAGTGAATATTTGTACAAATGGCTCGACCAGCAGGGGAACTCTCATAGTAAACAATTATCTGCCTCCTAGGGCAATAATGAATGCTTGAAATTAGCGGGATAATGTTCAGCAGTACTTCTGAGATGCTGGCTCTGAAGTAAATACTAAAATTGGAATCTTATTTCACAGTTTTGAGTAGGAAAAAATCTGAGTTTGAAAAAGAACTAGGTTTTTTTTTTCTTTTAACTGGCACCTTGAATGATAAGGTGGTGTGAACTACACTTCAGCTAGCTTGGTGATACAAAGACTCCTCAGCCTGTTTTACTGAAAGAAATTAATAGGTGTTTAATCATCCTGTGAATTGGGATCATTATTTTAGTGTAGTCATAACTGAAAAGGAAAATGTTAATCACTGAGATTGGATTATGCAGTGACCTTTTAAATCTATGGTTGTTTGCAGCTATAAGACTTGTTTCAAAGTAGGAGTCAAAAAGCACTTTTAGTTGTGGACCTCTTGGAAATGGTTGAAATGCGTCTGTCCAAAAAATGACTACTTTTCCCCAAAAAAGCTGATTTCTAGTTACTGATTTTTTAATTCTTTGTATAATCCACACCACGAATACATACGATGTTCTCCAGCGTCCTGAAAAAACAGCAGTTTCCAGCTTTTGTTTAAAAACTCATAAACCTACTTTCTTTCTTCTTGATTAAAGGGACTTGGTGTTTTTCTTTGCTATTTACATTCAATCTGAAAGTGGAAACAAGAAACTCAAGTTCTTCTGGGCAGATTTTTCTCCCCGGTAGGACTGCAGCTGCTTATGAGTTGTAGTTCAGTGGCTGCGCTGGTGGTATTGGTCACCTATAAGGGATTTCTGTGGGGAAAACACTTGCAAACAAAGAGGAGTTTCTGTGCAGAGCAGAGGGTGGAGGCCTGGGAGGTGAGGAGTCCTTGCTCTGCTGCGGAGAATGAGTGGGGTCCCTGGGCACTCAGTCCTGCCTGGGCTGGTCCCGTCTGCCTTTCAGAGGGACCTTGGCTTGAGGTCACTGGGGAGACCAGAATACATGAAGTTAAATGCAGCTGGGTTTCTAGACATTGGGTGCAGTGGAGCCAGATGTGTGCTTGTAATTTTGAGCTCCAAAATAGAAATACTAATCCTGCTGGTTTCGTTTCTAATCTTTTTGCAGTAGTAACTATGTGTTTGCTAGATGTGTGATGTGTTTATGGCACACTGGGTCCTCCCACTCAGCTGAGGCTCCTAAGCTCTGTAAATTTCAAATAGCTGTTACAAATGCACATGCATCTTTAAGTGCTAGTTTTGTAGCTTTTAATTGACCCAAGTGATTACCTAAGCTACAGAGTGAGAGCACTACATCAGCTGTTCCGGTGCAGGGCTTAGACTCATCTCCTTGAAAGCCTTTTTATGAATCATAACTCTGTCCTTGAATAACTTAAAATCTAACAGCATTGCAAATCTTAAGATTAACAGTCCAAATGTCTTAATGATGGTTGGTTTTGACGCACATCTGAAGAAGCAGGTACCATTACTCATCCTCACTTGGATTATATCCCTAGGTCCCTTTTGCAACATCCTGTAGTCCTGTGACCAGCTCCTGACCTGGTTCTGTAAACAGGCAGGCTTCTGTTGTTGAATGTTAAATCTAGCACACAGGTAAGCCAAGTAGACTGTGTACTCAGAGATGACATTTCAAAGGTGAGGCCTATGAGGATTTGCTCAGGAGTGAACTTATTTTTCCATAACTGATTACACCAAAACCTATTTCCAGTGGACAACATTGTGCCATCCTGGTGATTTAGTATTTAGTCCCTTTCCTAGCTGCAATCACTGATTGGGAATTCTCTTAGCAAATGTTTTTGCTTGCAAGGATTTCTCCTCATCATCCCTATTGCCAGCATATCATCTGAGCACAAAACCTACCTTAGCTTCACTGACAGCCTGTAAAGTTTCATTTTAGGGTATCAGCTGTTACATCAGTATATCCATGTTGGTCTTTTGTGTTGTCTGTATTCTCAGGCTCTCTATTCCTCATAAACCCAGATCTTGGCAGAGTAGCAGCATTTCCTTACAGAGACCTCAGTCTTCCCTGCATGTGGGTTTGTTTTGGGGGTTTGGGGGTGAGGCTGCTGTTATTTCAGCTGTGCCATCCCTCTGAGTAGCATAGATGCTCCTGGATGACAATTACTGTTTCACACTGAGTTTCAGGAGACCCAGGTCTGTCTGTGAACACAAACAGCATCAGTTTATACCTATTGTACTACTTCATCCCCTGACAGGAGCATGAACCCTGATCAGTCTTTGGTGTGACACATAAATCTTTCAAGTCAGTCTGAAGTGTGTTCAAATTAAAACCATTATTCTTCTCCCTGTTTGCATATGTAAATGGGATTAGGTCAAAACAGCAAAAGATGTTCTTTATTACAACTGGACTGGTCATTTTGAAATGCAGGTTTGCTCTTCCCTGTGTCATCCTGGGAACAATCCCTCTAAATAGGTTAGTTCTACCTTGTTAGCATCAAACCCCTCTGTGTCTCAGGCATGAAGTGCAGGACAAGAAATTTTCCTCTAATTGGAGAGAAGACTTTGTTAGTCATGTATCTCCTCTGTACTTGAACAGGTTTTTCTCTAGAGTTAATTAAAGAGAAAATGATGTTCTAGAGAAAAAATGTGTCCTGCTTCTCCCTGAGCCAAAATAAGTCCTCAGCTCTTTAAACCTCTTATCCTCAGGAATTTTTTCTGGGTAGTTCAGTCATTTTTCCCTTGTAAGGCAAGTTCATCAGGAACCCCGAACCCTGGGTGTCTTCTGAGAGTCAGTGGCATCTGAGGAGTGGGGTAGGGGGAGAAGCAGTTCAAAAGTGTTGATGCTAAAAACTACAAGCATGCATGTTAACCTTCCTATTGTCTTTGATTTTGAACCTTTTTCCTGAATGATTGCTAGTATAGACTTTCACCTAATACTGAAACAACAAAAACCCTCAACATTTCCAACTGTGTCTTCAGTTCTGAACTGATTTCTAGCCTATGGGCTTTGGATTCTTAAAGGTCACTGGCCTGCTATCCATCTACCAGAAGACATAAACCTCTCTGTGGTGGGTCTCAGTCATGCCATTCTGAGGAGAGGGAACAAACCTTGACCTCTTCTTCCCATGACTAGCATGAGAGCATGTTTGGGAGCTTCTAATTCCAAGGATATGTTTTGCTTCCTTGCTCTGATGCTGAAGGGGCTTTCTCGGTGTTAAGGCTGACAGGTGCTGGCAGTGAATCTCAGTTCTTCTAGTGATGAGCACATGGGCTCCAGGCAGATCCAGCTGGTGTCCCTTGCCTTGGTACTGCCCTTCCTTGAGGCAGCCAGCAGCTGTACCCAGCCTTGATTCATCAAGGAGCTTGGGGCTTTCTCCCAATCCTGTTTGGACCAGCTGTAGTCTCTGCTCTTTGCTGTCTGTTTGGAGTATTCCTGTGGCTTACCTAGGGAGTGCAGTAAATATTACAAGTGTGGGAGAAAGGAGGGAGCGAGAATCAAGCCATTAATTAAAGGCTGCCTGGTCTGAGTAGCCCAGTGGTTAAAGCACAGTTGCCACGGCATCACTGCCCCTGGATGCTGCAGCCTGAGTCATGCTCCTTGTGGTCCCTCCTGCTGTGCTGGGGTGCCTGGCTGTCCCTGAGCAGAGAGGGTGACACTGCTCCCCAGTGGCTCCAGTGACTCACAGAGCAGAGGGCAAGAAGCATTGCTGCAGCCCAGTGAGCTCCACTGGAAAACAAATGCATGGCCAGCAGATAAATCTTCACTGACAGGCCCCTAGTGCATCAATCAGGATCTGTAGGAACTCCTACGACGAATGTCAAGGGGACATCTATTTTTAACATTTTTTTGGGTGAATGAGAAAAGAAGCATTGAACATATCTGTGACTCAGTTTCCACCCCTGTAGTGTGTGAAGGATATGTGCAGTAGTCTCTGTTTGAGTACTTTTTAATGTTTACACCAAAACTGCTTGGCAAAATTCAGCAAACTATGATTTATTAATGACTTGAAGATGGTGCAGAAACTGAAATGTCATCTCTACCAGTTACAGGGCAAGTGCCATTGATAGCCACCTCTTCTACCTACCCTTGTGGAATCTAAACCTTTTGGGGGCAAATTTTTCTTTAATTCAGGGCAGCTTTATCCAGGAGAAGGAGATTCAAAGGGTCATCCAGAGGGCTGATTAGCTTGGCACGGGTTTAAACATTTTCAAGTAAATTAGCCTGGTGAGATTTCTTTGTCAGGTTCCAAGCAGAGCAAATGATTGGGCTCAATGTGAACATCCGGAAAAGGATGCAGAATGTTGGTGCCAATGCTTTTTTAGTATCTCTGGCAGATCTTGTGTGCCAAACTGCTCATGTGTCCAGAGGTAAACTTAATCACCAGCTCTGAGCTGATTCTCTCCACCCATCTGAGCTGATGGAGACATCAGGCTTTTCACTTCATCTGTAGCAGGTGGCTTTTACCTTCAGCACATGAAAATATTTGCACATGTCACACCTAATTCACTCCTGCCATTGCATCACTTACTCTCTGGAGCACAGTTCTTATGTCAACATTTTTGTTTTATTCTATATGATGCAAGTATTTGACCTGATTAACTCATAGGCTGGGTACTGGCATGCAGTTTAAGGATGTCAGATACACAAGAGGCCAGGCTAGGTGGCCCCATAGTCCCTCTCATGGAAAAATGAGACCCAATGGAATCCTTACAAAGCACCAAGCAGTTTCAAAGCAGCAGGTGCTGACAGCAACTCATGGGCAAAGCTGTGAGCTGTTCCACCAGGTGATTTACGGACCTACCTGGCCTTTGACTTACATGACAAAGTGAGTGGCTGTGAGTGGCACAGCTGGGTGCTGCAATGACTGCGTGCACCAGTGGACAGACAGTAAGCAAAACCTTGTGCAGGGCTCCTCCTGAGCACCCAGATCTCCTTGGACATTCTTGCAGTGATTCATTCTGACTCCAAGCTATCCAGACAGCCCAGTGAGTCCTTCACAGGAGCAGCCTGAGGTGCCTCAGCCAGTGTCTCTGGAGATGGCTGCCCTTCCAGAGCTGGCTGTGTGCAGGCTGGAGTCCCTGCTGACTTCTCAGCATCCAGGATCATGCTGCTTCTCCTTGGAAACAGTGGTTTCCATTGTGCAAATATTAAAAGTAACTTGTTATGACTTGTTCATTTAATTATGGAGTCAGCTTGAAAGCTTCAAAAGAGTGAAGGGAAATAATATTTTAATTGGATTTTCTCATTGGCACAGAAATAGAATAGGAAATATCTAGAAAATATTAAGTTCAGCTGTCTCATTTTAATGAAAAATGTATATGAAATGAAAGCAAATGCATTTTTATTTAAATGTCATCAGATATCTTTGTTTAAACCTTCCGTCTTTCTCATCATGGAAATGATCTTTCAAGCCCTATGAATCTCTACTGCTGGAAGGGACCCCAGCTCTTGGCAGGTGGCATAACCACTTATGTTCCTGCTGGCTGGGTTTGTCACAGCTGCTGAGCGCTTCTGTCCGCTCCTGACAATCAAACTTCCATTTCCCTTCTGTCAGGCACTCCACTTTTTTCCACAAATGGATATCAGATCAATACTCTGCAGAAAAGGAGGGCAACTTAAACGTGAGGTAACCAGGTCCAGCTGCAGTAAAAGTGCTCTTGACTTTATTCCAGGCTCAGAAGAGATGCCATGAACTTCCTTGTGGTGCATTTCAGATGTCCCTGTAGTTCACCTGGATCAACCAGCACATTTGGAGTGTGAAGGCAGAGAGAGCTTTAATCAGCAGCCACAGAGCAATTGGTTCTGCAGAACAAAATTTTAAGGAGACTCTTTTGAGGGTTTATTCTTATTTTCAAGTGAGTTGACAAATTTAATGACTTCTTTTTTTTTCCTTTTCTTCCTTTTTTCCCCCTCCCAAGCAGCCTGCATGGGAGGAAAAGCATGCAGGAAAAAGCACAGGGATGGAATAGAGTGACTGTGCTGCCTGGTGCTGCCCACCAGCCACAGGGTGGGGGGAGCCTCTGTTTTTCCTGCTCCTGAATGCAGTGTCCTGTGAGCTGTTATAACATGAAAACCCATTAGATCTCTAAGCAATCTGGTTAATGAGGGTGATGAACACCAGCGTGTGCAGGGTGCCAGCATTGCTGAGTACAAACTAACCATGAATGCCAGTGCCCCAGTTCACCAGACATTGTACACTGTCACCTCTTTCTCCACCATCATCATCTGAAAGCTTTTAAAGCCCATTTAGATGAATGATGAGTATACCACCTTTTCATGGACAAGTGGCAGAATTAATGCAAGATTCCCAGGCCTGGGGAATTCTTCAGTGTTCACCAACACAGATTGAGGTCTAAGCAGCTTTTAGGTGACATGCATCTTTGGTGACAGCTGTGAAATAAACAATTCTGTTACTTCCAGATTCTCTTCAATTTACTACCAATGCAATCATTATCAACAAAGATTGAGTGTGAAGCAATACATGCAATTGCTTTCTCTGTCTTGTTTTCTCCTCCCTTGCTCATTGAATGGGTCTACCTAATGTCAGACTCCATAAAGTCAGGCAGCTGGCTGTAAGAAGCAAACAGACCCTCATTAAGGGAGGCCCCTTGTGCTGCTTTTGTTTGTGCTCATCTGCTTTATGGGAATGGACAAGAAAAGCATGAATATTTAAAGCACTTTGCTGTGGCTGGGAACCAGCTGAACACAATTCTGCTGGTGTTCTGCCCCTCTGCCACTTCCTCCAAAAGGGAGCCTCAAAGGCCATTGACCACTCTGCTCCATTCAGAGAGAAGTACATTTGCTATGGCTGAAACAGCTTGTTGGGTTTAATGTGCAAATGCTGTCCTCTATCAAAATATCCGAAAAGTTGATTTGAGAACTGCATGGTTTCATGGTTCCTGTCCAACAGCCTCATCCCCAGCAGAGCACTTGCCCTGTGGTTCCTCTCTGTGCTCTCCTTGAGCTGCATTTGGGTGCCAGCCTGCTGCAGGTTTGGCAGCAGCTTGTGCTGGGCAGAGCGCAGAGCTCCTGGCTGTGGCTGGAGAAACACAGCAGCCAAGAGATCAGAGCTACTGCAGTAGGGCACAAGATTTAGTCAGCTTGCACCCCGTTCTGTGATGTTGCATTAAAACTCCCCAGAGTCTCTGTTTCATTAAAAATTGAGATTTTACTTTTGGGTAGATGCATCAAAAGAACACCAGCAAGGGACCTTCTGCATGGCAGCAGCAGGGGATGGGTGGGCAGTGGGAAATGCAGCTTCCTGCAGTTCAGGCTGTCACTCCATATCATATTCATGGGGAAAATGACCTGGCATTCCTTGCAGAATATGAAGCACTGGGGTTTGCACTGTTGTTGCTGAGGCTTGGGAGAGTATTGAGCTGATTGGAATAAGAAAGGTATAAACATTCATGCTCAGAGACTAAGAACAGTATCAAGTCTCTCTTTGTAAAGTCATTATTTTTCAACTGTATGTGAAATGAAAAATGAGTGCAAGGGAAGAAGCTGATTGCTAAAATAAAGGTGCAGAGTGATAAGGTGGGATACAGTATCTGTGTTCTTTGGCATATACTGCCTTTATATTCAAATTCCCAAGGGAATTGAACACAACTCCTGTAATGAAAGGGATGCAGGGCCAAAACTGGTCTTTTTGTAAAAGCTATGAATTATGTAGAAATAAAACCCTATCTTGGAGATAGGAAATGGAGTGCATGACCTCATGAGCTTCTCTGCAGCTGTATTCTCTGATTCCCTTATGACTGAGGATCTGGGAATTGTGCTGCATAGTTCCCATGGGCACTCCTCTGATTTACGCTCTGCAAATCCCAGCAGAACCTCGTATTGGGACACAGATACCTCCTCTTCTTTCAATATGAGATTTCCTCATTTCCTTGAAGAGTCTTGTCCACTTCGTTACATTGAGGAGAGGAAAAGAAGAAAGACACTGTGAGATTTCACAGTTAAAGTACTGACATAAGTAAAGGCAGTCCTAAAACAGGTAGAGAAGATGTTTTGTTTGTGGGTTAACTGTGAACTTCCCTGGGATTCTGGAGAGCAAATGGTCTGTGGGGAGATGTTCTGACATCTCATTTTCAATTGTCCTTATGCACTGTGCAGTTATGTGTACTTGGCAGTTCTTTCATCATGCAGCACAGGTTCTAAGGACCACATTAACCATGTCATTAGCTCAGTGCATGCCTTTAGGCACTCTACAATGCACTTGAGCCCCTTGAACCTTAGAGCTGTGTATAATGTGGAAGAAATTGGTGTGTCTTGGTGTCAAGTTCTAAGGAGGCACCATATGGAAATTGCTGAGACACTGTGTGGAGAACAGAGGGCAGGAAATACACTGAGACACTGTGTGGAGAACAGAGGGCAGGAAATACATGTCTCTTCACCTGAGAAGGTGAAATCCAGGACAGTGAAAGCTGCGAGAGCCGCAGTGGAGAAAGCTGTTTAATCTGATGTCAGAGCACCAAGGGGGGCTTGATTCAAAGCACAAACCCATGAAAAATTGCAAAACCCAAATCCTTTGTGAAGGTTTATTTAGAAAAACCACAATGCTGGGGAGTCACTGTTACATAGCGTGGTAATTCTCTTCCTCTTGAGTAATATGCACCACAGTGTGCGCATGCAATTCCTTTGCTGCAGAGATAACATCGTCCTTTACACATGTACACATATGGTCCTCAGCACAGGCTACACTTCACACGGGGGTTAGGACACGCACAAAGCTGAGCTTTCCCATGAAAAAACTCTATAAAAAATACAAACCAAACTGAAGCAGTCAACACGAGAAGCAATGTGCAAAAATAGACAAAGTTACTCCTGAATGTTTGCTTAAGAAAAAAGGACTCCTCTGTCCCTGTTCCCCATTCAGCACTGACAATGGCAGATGTTGTCTCAAAGTAGGATATGAAAGCTAGTCACACCCTGCCCTCCTTCATGTTAGTTGCAGAGATTTTTAACCAGCTAAATAATCCTGCATTAGTATGAAAATCTGCCTTCAAGCATCACCATTGTGTGCTGTTGTTGCATCCAAGAGACCTTTATATTGTTGCAATGTCTGACCTGTGATACTCAAGGCTGGTGACAACCAAGGCCTTGTGTGGAGCACACAGAAGAGGGAGGACAGACATCCCTGGTCACTGGTCCCCCTGCAGGGGCTGGCAGCAGCTGCCTGGAGAAAACGCCAGGGACTGGGAGCTCTCCTCCCACGGGCTGGAAGGAGCCAGACTCCCAGGTCCTGGCCATGGGGTGCACGGCTCCAGCCCTCTCTGCTCGCACGCTGGGGCTGGTGCTTGAGATGATCCCTCACCGTGGCTGTGCAAAGGGCATGGCAGATGGAGGGGTGGAGAGCCCACAGGGCTTTCCCCAGCCAGGTGCCTCAGTCCATGGTGCAAACTGGGGCTGCAAAACCGGGATGGAGCCACCTGACTGTGTAACCACATGTGTGGCTCTGAGCAAAGCTACACAGGACATGCTGCAGACACCATGAAGCAGTCACACCAACCCATCCTTGTGAAACTGCTGCATGCAAATACCAACACTGTCAATGGCAATTAAGACTAGAAATGGATTGCACTTGTTTCCCTTAAACACAGATACGTACCGCTCTTTAAAAAAAAAAAATTAAAAAAAATCTTCACATAATTGATTAATAATTGGGATTCCCTTGGTTGGATCAAAGGAAAAGAACAAGAAATTAGGGGCAGTGTGATTCCTATCACTGGAGGTTATCAGTAACATAATCTTTAGGCTTTGTGGATGAGGATTCTTCCCACTCGTGAAACTTCATGGTGCAAAGCCCAGTATTCCCCTGGTAATCCAAATGTTTTTTAAGGATTCTATTTAGGCCCATGCAGAGTTATGACTGTATTACAGAACTTGTAATTTTTTTTTATGGGATATCAAAGTTTTTCACAGAAAATCCTGCATGGATCTAAGGAAACCCTTAGCAAGACTCCCCTGTGTGTTATGTTTCTTACTTACAAAGCAAAGGTTTCAGTTTATTCTTAGGAAGGGAAGAAGTGGAAATTGTAGAGACTGGGAGCTCTCAGGGAAGTAAACTGTGGCTACTGCACTTTATATCCCAACTCAGCAGACCACTTTAGCCAAATGTTTTAAGCGGGATTTCAGTGAGTGTTACTCACGTTGGCCCCCACTACAAAGACCAGTACCCAACAGAAAGAG
>NW_008239758.1:1243248-1266160 GCF_000691975.1 Corvus brachyrhynchos | reverse complement strand
AAGAGCGTTGCCTTGGACCGACTCATTTCCATTATAAAAGGCACAGAGGGAGGGTTCATCCTGTTATCTTGCACCCCAGCCAGATGAAAACATCACTCAGGGAAGTGTGCCCAGCATCTGCCGACTGCTCTGGGGCTCCCCAGGCCTCTGATCCCCGGATGCCCAGCTGCACAGTGACCCACAGCAGTCCCTGCTGGCTCAGGGGTATCCTGCAGTGACTGTGGTGTCCAGCACTGCCCTGAGGAAGCAGTGCTGCCTCCCTGCTCTCAGAGGAGAGGCCAGTGTGCCCCAGGAGCATTTCTGCAGCTTTCTGAAAGCTTGGGGTGTGTGACACACCTGCACACCTGCCCTGAGTGTCCCTTGGCTCTTACAGCATGTGCACGTGCAACCAAAATGAACCTCTGGCTGTTAGTCAACTGTTGGCAGTGATACACCTGTGGTAGAGAGTAGTTTTAGACTGTAAAATACACAAAATGAAACATCAGACTGAATTCTTACTAAAATTTTGACTCTGTTGAGCACTGGGGTTAGCTGCTGCTTCATGAGTGTTTTCCACTGCGTTAAGATTATGTCCAGCATCTAAGTTAAGGCCATGATTTAGCAAAGCATTTGTGCATGTGCTTAAATCTGCCCTTATTCAGATAAACACTGGCACGAATACCCACGTGCCTTGTGATACAGGGACAAACCTCAACTGCAGCATATAAATGTCAGTTATGTAGCTGTCAAAACTACCCCTTTAATGTCTTTTCCCGGTAGCACAGTGGCTCTCCTGGATTAATTATTTAATTAGTCTTCATCTAAAAGGTCCTGAGAACAGTCCTATAATGCTAATAAATGTACATAAATACCAGAACTAAAAAAACCTCATGGCTCAAAGCAAAACAAATATTACTCAGAATACTTGTTTAGGTTAAGATTAATAGCTGTAAACTGTGCATTCTAGTAGCAAACAAAAACTTGTTGGCCTAGAAAAAAACCCAAAACATTCAACGTCTATAGGATTGGCAGCACTAACATTACTTTAGAATGTGGAGTAAGGATAAAAAACATCAGTGTAACATTACGAAATGATCCACCTAAGCTAAGCTTATGTAAACAAGTACGCTTTGACAATGTTTATACGTCTAGGCGTGATCCTGCACTGGGAGCTGGGCGGGTGGAGACCCAACAAGGGGACGGGTGCTGTTCCAAGCTGGTTCCAGCTGCCCAGATCCCACTGCAGGAGAGAGGCTCAAGGGTGTGAACCTGCAAACCTGTACTGGCATCACTAGTTCTACTCCTGGGAGCAGCCCATTGCAGGATTCAGTTCAGTTTTTTTCATAAGTAAGGATTATTCACAAACATAAGGCATTGCAGAACTTGGCCCTAAAATTTCTATTTTCAGCAGAGAATCCCTTATCCATACACAAGGTCATACTTTAACATATCAAAAAGTGTCTAAAATAAAGGTCAGAGTCACTATATGTTATGCTCAGTAACACAGTTAAGATGCTGCATATTGGCTTCAGATATTGCAAACCACTTTCTTCATTAAAATCAAACCAACTATGAACCTGTCTCATAGGAATTACATTAACCGTGAAAATTGAAAATGAACAGGCTCTGTTTTCAAGGTTAAAAGGAGACATTAACAGAAATCAGCAACTCCCACTGTAATCCAGTGCCTTCCCTTCTGAGCAGTGAGCACTCTGAGACTGCAGCTGGTGGTGGCCTCCAGTCCTGCCTCGTGTCCTCGATGCTGTGGCTACTGGCGCTCCCCTTCCACCCGCTTCTTGCGAACTGCAAAGCAAGGAGAGAGAGTCATTACTGCCTTCCCAAGAGCACCAGGACTCTTCTCACAGACACTGCCCCTTCCCAGAAACATGAAGCCAGCACAGAAGGAAGGACCTTCTGAGAAATGCTCAGAAGAATTATGCCCACAAATACCATAATTAATAGATCATAATGCCCAACAAAACAATTGTACCTAAACTGCAGTTTTCAGTATCACAGACTGTAGAATTGCACCAAGTGTTCATAGCAATATATTTTTCACAAAAATCAGATTCTGAGCTAAGGTTTTAGATGATAAAAAAATCACCATTTCCTGCACTTCCTTCCAGTGATTCCATTTAGATTTTTATTACAGTTTTATTGTTCTTTTAAAAGCCACTGTGTTCCAGCTAAATTGATACTGGTCTGCTCTAGTCTGCATGGCAGTGCTCTGGATTATTTAAGCTTTAGGCATCAAAAATTAATAACTTCTGTAATTGCACAGTGTATACTATGGGTAAGCAATAATCATATTCTTTTAGAAAATAATTTGAAGTACTCTCAAGTACCGATATCAGGGAATATTGGCAACAAGGAAAATACCATATTGGACCTTTGGTTACCTGTTTAAACTTCACACGTACTGACTGCATCAACCATCTGATAGTAAGTTATTTAACTCTGGTTTCTCACTGGAAACCACGTACATGGAAGTTGCCATTTAGCAAAGCAGAGTGGTAAATGTTGTGTTATGGGCAAGATTATTTTGACAAGCAGTCCCATGTGAATTTTTACAGCACTTAAAATACATTATACCTGCTATAGAGCAGGTTTAGTTGGGCAGCATTTGCTACTCCACATTCTAATAAAATGCACTGTCTTTTCTGACCTGGCCAGGTAAGATTTGTGAGGTTCTCCTGTCTGTGTGATAAAAAAGTTAGTGTTATGTCAAAGTGTCATGTCCTGTTTCTGATACTGAATGGCTGAAGTACAGAACAAAGCAGTAGAACTGGATGAATGAATGCTTTACACCACAGAAAATCAATAACAACAATATATTGCTAAACATCCCATTACTTTACTAAGAGGAGGTTTTTTTCATCGTGCCTTTTTGGCAAACAGACTGCATTATTCCAAAGCCTGCAGTGTAACATCAGTCATTTGTGTCTGCTTTCAGTGTTTTGTTCCTTCATTTATTTTATTTTATCGAATTCCTTTAGGAATTCTGTCCTACAAAATTGTGAACAAAACCATACAACACAAACACAGGAAAATGAAGATTAGTACATAAGTCTAATGGCAACTGGCAAAATAATGGGGAAAAAGGGGTTTTCTCTCTTTGTAGATAGGATGTTTCAAATACCATTCTGGGACACTGATAGTTTCAGGAAAAATGGTATATAGTTGGAACGCTTAGGTACTGCTAAAAATTAAAATTTCAAAACCCCAAAAGCATGTGTGAAAGAAAAAGGCTTTAGCTCAGTTTTTATCTTAGCTCCCACAGAGAGAAGCCCAAGCTGAAACCCGCAAAGACATCGTGGTTTGATACCCCACTCTGAAGCAGAACTGATTGAAAACAAAAAGTTTAATTATTTTCTTCCCCTTCTCACTCTAAACTTCTCTTGCCCAGTGACCTCCTTCGTATTCTGTGTACTGAGCACACAGGGCAGAGCGTGTCACACTCAGGGGACTTGCAGAGCTTTGCTGTCTTTGCCTGTACTTGGTCACACAGGCAGGAGGGTCTGGTTTGCTCCCTTGGCTGGGCAGGCCTGGTCCATCATGGCCTGGACAACAAACTCAGGACTTCTCTGTCCTCTGAAAAAACAGGATGGGTTTGACTCCTCGTTTACTGTCCAGAACAGCTGATAGAGCAGTGAGAAATCCAAGACACTCCAGGGAAAAGGCTGAAATAACTCCCATTCCCAGAAGGAGCAGGAGTAGAATAGTGGCTCCTAATCACAGTAGGATCTTTGTTGTTGTCTCCCCTAGAGCCCGAGGAGCTTTGCCTCTCCCCTCACACAGAGCAGCTGGAATGCTGTAGTCAAGATTCAGTCAGAATGTACAGACAGGAGGAGTTGTGCCCGGGAAGGTCAGGGCTTGGCTCACACAAATAAATGATGAGTAAATGTAGTGGTATCTTACCCAGATCGTTGTTTTTAGTGATAGCTGCTGCTACCCTGGTTCTTGGACCTTGTTTTGTGAACTGGTATCCAAACTTGAGAATCCTGGAGTTCTCCTCCAGCATCTTGGCAATCTCCATCTCTACAGCTGTCCCAAGCTGCTGCCTCTGTTGGCGATGTAGTGAAGTGTCCCCAAAAGAAAAAGAAACATTTGTTCTCACATGAGAGAGAAGTCAGTGGTTGTATTTAAGTACTGGGCTGCAAACTACAAAGGGAATCCCTGAAGATTTTGTCCCTGGGTATTGTACTTGGCTTTGACTTGTTTTATTGAGAAGTTTTCTTTGGTTCCACTGACTTGGGACATGAGCTACAGAATGACAGAGCCACAGAGGCTGCCTTGACTCTGCCAGAGTTCCCTAGCAGAACCCTCTGGGAATCTATATGGAAGGGAAACAAAAGTGGACTTCCCCAATGGTCTCTCTTTACCTGGTTGTCAATTTTAATCTCTGTTAGGGATTCATTCTTTTTCAGTGCATCAATCAGTGCCAAAATCCCTGTCCCAGTGATGAAGTTGGATTCTACATTCAGACTCTTCAGTGTTTTGTTCACTTTCAACATATCTGCAAATGCCTGAACAGTCAAAAAGAAGGAACATGAATTGTGGAAGTTTCAGGGAACAATAGAGAATCTGCAAAATATAGCTTAGTACCAACAAGAAAAAAAGCCACAAATATGCTTAGAAGAACATAGAGGTAGATCAGAAGAGATTATATTTCTACTTTGTATAGCCACAGGGAATTCCTGCAAGAGAAAATAAAGAATGTATTCTAAAGCAGACATGGACCTACTTAAAATTTGTTGTGTTGTTTTGGGTTTTTTTCCCAGTAATGTTAAAACTTACAATAGCTACAGGGTCATTGCTTCGAGTAGCTGCAAGGCTGAATGTCTTCACATGTGTGTTGGTTTCCAGAGCTTTAGCAAATTCTTTCAGTGTTGGAATAGGAATATTCTACAGTAAGAAGACAAATCCGGTAATTAGGAAAGCCAGTCACACTGCTGATTTTAATTATTATCAAACTGATGGAGTAGCAACCACAGTCTATGCAAGTTAAACATCCCTGATGCTTTTAGGAGTGCGTCAGCATGGACAGAGCACCCTGTGGGTACAGTGGCCCCCAGAGGCTCGTGGGGCCTGTGCCAGGCTGCCATGTCAGCGCTGCCCAGAACTGGGCCAGGCCAAGGCCAGCACGTGGCCATCACTGAGCTACTTTCCTATTCTGCTGCCAGCTGTTCAGTCTCCACGAGGGCTAATTGAATTTGGCCAGTGATGATTACACAGTACCCATGAGATATCTTCCTTTACCATCTGCTGAAGAAAGGCAGCCAAAGGGGAGTCACCCCTTGGGCTGTTAATTGGAATTTAATTCAGTATCAGGAATTGATGACCTTGGAGCCTTGAGCTTTCCCCATCCCTTCCCTGAGTGTCCTGCTTTTTCTGAACAGTAAAGAGAGACAAAATTTGAAGATAAAAGGCACAGGCTTTGGAAAGACTTGAATAAATCCTCCTATGATGACATAAACGAAACCACAGCACCTACCTTTATGTTGTTGAGATTAATTTCTGTGAGACTAGGATCATTTGCTTTTATCCTTTGTAAACTTGCTTCCACATTGGTTGGATTAGGTGGCTCCTCAAAGATGGGCTTGACCTTTTCACCTTTCACCACATCTGCAACACAAGATCTCACACAATGTCAACCGAGGAACAGGCATCATCATCACTCTGGCTGTTCAACTCCCATTTAGGTTTGTACTGCAGCAGTCCAGGAAGGGTTTATGAGAACCACAAAACCTGCAAGCAGGAGTATTATCCCCATTATCCCTGCCATACCCTTTGCACGTACTGTGCACCCAGAGCTGTCACTGGAGGCTGTGGTCATGGAGGCTGTGCAGCATCGTCAAGGGCAAATTCCTCCTTTATATACAAAATCCCTGGAGCCAAAGCCAAATTTGAGCCAAAGCAGCTTTGAAGACTATTGTTTGGGATGTGATATACTGCAAGGGCTGCTTTGTACTGTGTCTAATATCTGTAAAGAAAGGTGTGCTCAGAACTTGCCCGTTACATTCGTAAGAAAATGTCCCTGCACCTTTGAATAGACTGTGCCACGTAAAGCAACACGAGACGAGGCCCCTCAGTTTCCTCCTCTCAGCTGATACTATCAGCCCTACTATAAATTCAATTAGCTCTTGTAAAATTGCAACATCTGCACTTTCTAAATAATAAAACTATCAAAGCATGAAAAATAAGTCTGTCTGCCAGCACCAAGATTTATGAAATCTTTGAGTAGTCATGTTCCAAAGAACTATGGTATTTAGTGCTGGAAGCTATGAGCTATAAATATTCTCAGACATGCATAAAAATCATAGCTTAGAACACAATTAGTACTTCTAATTCCCATGCATATAGTTGTGGAGATTAATTTATTAACCCTGACCACCCAAGCCACTAGAGGCAAGAAAGGAATATGCTGCTGACCACAAGTATGTTTAAATGTTTTTATTTTATGCTGCGGACAGGGAGAGATTTTGAAGACTTGTGCTCAAGTCTCAGTGTAGCACACATTGCTGTTCATTGCAAAGAGTAAAAGTTCATGCCATGTCATGGGCCAAAAGAAAGCCACATCTTTTTTTAGAACTCATAGTAGAGATGGTCATACACAAACCTTGAGCTAGCTTTCACTCCGCTCTCTTTGATGCCAAACTTTTTTTTACTAATTCCCTGAGAGACCTCACATATACCTGAATAACACTTCAGCCTTCCTAGGGAGCTGGGAATTGAAAACTACATTTAGACAATTCACCTTGGATGCGAGGATAGAAAGTAAACAAAAAAAGCAAAGCATTTGTTGCACTTGTGGCAACGCCCGGCCAGACTGGGAGCAGGGAGACACAAGCACCCTGTCCTCAGGTTAGACACCACAGTGTACTCAGCCTACAGTTAGGAGCAGCTTTCATTTTCTACTTCTTCTTGCCTCCCATGAGTTCTTCTTGTTTCTTTAATCATGGTGCTGTTTTGCCACATCGATGAGCAAATTTTTACTGAAGCATTTCACTTGGCTAAGGGAAGATATTGCTTTTGGACCAAAGAACACGGTGATGTGACAGTGATTTTCCGGTTCGTAGGTCTGTGATTGGAGCATAGTTTAGCTGACTCACATAGCTGACTTTTTGACTCAGTACAACAAAAATATTCTGAAATCTATGAGGATTAGTAATGCATGCAGTTGCCTGTTATGAGATAGATGGCAGCTCACACAGGGTCCCACTGGGAAGGCTTGCAGAGCAGCTTAATCCTGAGAAAAATGAAGTGACACGGTGTCCTGTCTACTTTCCCACCTCCCCTTTAGTAATGGAAGATGGAAAGGAAAGCCCTTGGTAAAGACAGACGCTGTTCTCATGGCCTTAGAAGAAGAAAACATTTTTTTAGTACTGTTTCCCCAGGAAAGGGCATTCCACAGTTTTGTCTTAAAAAGCAAAGTTTAGCCCACTTGATATCCCAGGGCTTGGAGGTGACAAGCTCTGGATCAAGGTTTGGCAGCTCTCAAGAAAAGCTTGGAATTCAGATGCACCCATTTCTCCCTCCATCCAGCCTCCTGTGGGGTGCTGAGCTAAGACCTGATTCACCAAGGGTCCGTTTATTTAGTGCAAACATTTCTGGATTTGTTCCTAGTAACTACAGCTGTTTCTCTTGGGGGATTTCTGGAACAATTCTGTTTCCTGTGTCCCGAGGGAGCCACAGAACAGGCACAGTTTACACACACTGCCACGGGAGCCAGGCGGACGTGGTGGATCAGAGGGAGGAGCTGGGGCAGGAGCACATCCCTGCAGTCTCTGCCTCCCTATGGATGCAGCTTGAGGTGACTCTGGTCACAGATGTGCCTAGGACAGGGATTCTGCCACGTTTGAGCCCAGTGGTTACAAGTCATTTTTCAGTTGTGTAAATGTAGGTACTTGGGGCAAGATGGCCTGGCCTGAACTGTGGCCAACTCTTAGCTGCAGCTCACTCTGTTTTCTGCCTGCTGCCTAAACTGAAGTGGAATGGAATTTTGTATGTCTTTGCCTCTTAAATACTCCCACTCTCTCAAGCACCTCTGCAGAGCCAGATACTGCTTTCTAGGAAAACAAATTTCCTTAGGAATGTTCTGTTTGTATACTACTGTTGTCCTTATAGTGAATTTTAAGATTGTTTTTACTTTTAAAAAGCCACCTCTCATGATTAATTTGATCAATCAGTTAGGCCCAGCCACATTACACTAAATTAGACCAACAGAGCTCACCTATAGGTGTAGAAGTGCCAAAAGATGACATGCAGCCCACAAGAGAAATCTGCTTACTTACTTCTCACGATTCCTTTTCCATCTTTACCGCGGGCCCCTGCTTCATCAAATTTTGGGTTGTTGACCATATTGTGCACTCCAAGAACAGCTGGAATGTGTAAATACCAGCAAGAGGATACAATGTTAATGGCAGGAACACAGATTGCAGGAAAGTATCTCCTACAAATTGTACTTTAGTTCCCCAAACAAAACCCCCTTTACAAAATGTTCACTGTCTGCATCATGCCTGCTTGTAGGGAGAGTCTTTTGGGCTCCAAATTCTGGAGATACAGGCACTTTCAATATAGATTTTTGAACAATTGAGTCAATGTAGAATGCATATCACAGAAGTGCCAGCTGGAAGGAACCACTGTGGGTCATCTTGTCCAGCCTCTCCTGCAGGCAGGAGTGTTGCCAGCATTAATGAGGTCAGCCATGGCTTTGTCTAGCTGCAGTCTGAAAACACCCAGGGATGGAAATCCCACCATCTCTTTGGGTAATTTGTTTCAGTGCTACGCTCCTAATCACTTTTCTTCCCTAACATAAAACCTGAACTTCTTATTACTCTTATGTTCTATTGTTTGGTGTACTTGAAAATGTCACTGTACGTGTGATGAGCTTAATGCATTGGCATTCCCACCAGGGTTTCTTATGGAAGCACATCGATATTAACATGCTTGGAAAACAATAAGAAGTGGTGAAGACACCCAGGTCTAATGACCTGGCAACCAATTTTCTCATTCAATGGGTTAGATTCCAAATTTCCTCATGGATTCAGGATCTTTATCCACTGCATTCTGTGACAAGTTTATCCTGCTATTTGGGATGTCAGAGTTGAGAGGAGGTAGCAAGAGTACACTACAAACAATGTGAGTACAGTAAGGTCAGTCACTCCCATTAGAGTGCCAGCACCCCAGCCTGCAGTCCACTGAGCACCCTTCCCTTCCCGAAATCCCGTGAGCTGGTTCATCTTCCCCCCTACAACATCAGTTGTAAGTAGAGGAGTCTGAAATGCAGCAGCTGTCAAGTCATGCTTCAATCATCCTGGGCAACGAGTGGCCCACAGTTTGGCCACCTGTCAGACAAGCACCAGGGGCCTGAGGGGTCATCATGAGACACTCCTGGGGGCAGGTCTGGCCAGAGAAGAGCTGGACATTTGGGAGGATCATATCTATGTATTATCTAACCTGCAAGGTCATAGAGCTCAGTATCTGAAGCACTGGCCAGGGCCTCTTCTAGTTCTGGATCCAGGGTCACTTTCTCTTCTGTGCGGGTTTCTACAGGCTTTTCTTTAGGGATAAATATTTTTCCTAAGAGAATAAAAAAAACCAGAGTGAGCAATGAATTATTGGAACAACTCCTTTGCCTCCTGGCAGCAGGGGAATAGGTCTGTGACAGTGGAACTGCTTGGAAATATTATCTCATGCATGTTTTTCTCTTTCTTACTTGATGTTATCCTCCCCACCAGAATCTTAGCAAATCTAAAAATAAAAGGTGCGGATTTCTGCTCTGTGTTGTTGACTGTTATTTTAGGGAATGTGCTCTCAGGAACAGTCCCAGCTGGGATTTTTCTGAAGGTCCTGTGTCCTTAAATAGGCAGAATCAGGTCTATACAAAAAGCTTGCAGAAATTTCATCCTTCTATTTAAATGAGGCACTAGGAGCAGTTAAAACCATCCTACTGCAAGAATCTTTCAGTTCATGAACTCCATACCTGATCCTGAAAGCTCAGCAAACCTGTTCTCTTCCAGTAACTCAGTTTAATACCCAGTCCCTCCAGTATATTTCCCCTCTGTGTCTCCTGATGATCATTCACATAAATAGCCTTATCCTGATCATTTCTGCAGGCCTGAGCAGTCTGAACTGAACCACATGTAGCCCAAGAAAGACTCCTGACGTGTTTGTCTGTCTCTGTATCCTGCTGATACCTTTGGGTGTGCAGATGTGTGTTTCCATGCAATATTCCCCCAAGACTGAGGTCATTGGCCTGTCTGCTGAAATGAGGAAACTGCAGGATAACTCCAGGAACAACACAACAAGTTCCACTACTGCTGTGGGCTGCTATGATGGTTAACCTCAGCAGTGTGATGATGCAACTGCAGATGCTTGGAGCGAGGCCCTTTAAATCAGAGCTGGAGCTGCACTTGAGTCAGCAGCACTGCTGGGCCATCATCATGGCATCACTCCCACTCGGCCCTCCTGACCAAAGCCCTGCAGTCACTGACACACTGGATGATGCCACATGCAACAGACAGTGCCACTGCTCCAGTAAGGGGCTGAATTCCAAGGGCTACTGTCCAGTGTGGGATAGTTCCCCTCACCTGGTCCCTAACAACTACTCCTCAAGCAGTCTTTAATTAATCCTATTGTAATGAAGCTGTGATGATCTTTGGTGCAGGTGGCTGTGGCCCACTGTCAGCTTTAAATTTTATTTTTGTGCAGCTTTGTACACTCTAGATGTAATGCTTGAAGCATATCCTGTGACTTCTTGAAATGTCTCTGAAGTAGTTTAACTGTATTAGTGATATTGTTACCATTCATAAATGTAATTCTGATATTTAGTGTTGAACTACAAATGCTTTGTCTCTGGTTTTGCAACACTGTCATCCTTTTGTGGCTTTGTTTTTCCCCATTATGTTCCAAAGTATTATTTTCATGTAGTAATTTCCAATTCATTTATATCTTTTATACAAGTTTGTCTACAGCCATTTTTTTGCTGTCAGCTTCCATGACTCAAGTCACTGAATAAGCTCAGAAAAAAAATTTAAAGGAAATTCCTGAAACTCTGGTAAGGTTTATTGATACACGATTCAAATTATTTACCTTGGAGATATTTCTACCAAGGCTAAACAACTTCTGAGTACAAAACTGGACAGAAAGTTATGTAGAAAGACAAAGTAGTATCATAGTATGATTTATTTTTCATGTGATACTTTAAGTAAGTAATCTTTTGAGAAAAGACTTCCAGAAGATAGAAGCCTTTGGTGGGTGAAAGGTAAGAACCATTTAAACTGTGACTGCATTGGGCCACAGCAATCAGGGACAGCCATCCCAGCAGCATCAAACAAAAGTCAAGTGGAAATCTGAGGAGAGAAATACTCTGCAAAGACAGGTCAGTCATGCTCTTCAGATTTAATAGCAGCACAGGTGGTAAGACTTCAGACTCCCTCTGTGCTACCACCTAATCTGAAGTGTTGGTAGAAGCCTTTGGTGGGTGAAAGGTAAGAACCATTTAAACTGTGACTGCATTGGGCCACAGCAATCAGGGACAGCCATCCCAGCAGCATCAAACAAAAGTCAAGTGGAAATCTGAGGAGAGAAATACTCTGCAAAGACAGGTCAGTCATGCTCTTCAGATTTAATAGCAGCACAGGTGGTAAGACTTCAGACTCCCTCTGTGCTACCACCTAATCTGAAGTGTTGGATAACAGTTTCCAACTTGATGCCAGCTTGACAAGGAAAAAAATTCATTACTGTGCTGGAAGCTAGAAAACCAAAATCAATCAGAATATCTGAGTGAACAATCAATAGTGAGGAATACTGTCCACAAAGTGTTCTCCTTTCAGATCACTGGTGGATCCACAGGAGTTTCAAGTATCCAGTAGGTTGTTTGAGACACTGAGGGAATCCTGCTGATCCTTATCCTGCCTGGTAGTACTGTTCTGTGACAGCAATCTCCACAGAGCCACAGCGTGTGGAGACACAGCATCTCCAGCAGGCACTAGGGCATCCTTCCCAGGGCTGAAGCCCAACCCCACTTTTAACAAATACTGCTGCCAGCCTGTACTTTCACACATAACACTGTAAGGGGACACAGGACCCTGAGTTTGGACTAAACTGGACACGATACGTGGTAGAGTTGGTCTTTCTCTAAGGACTTTGGATGTGTGCAGGCCAAGTACCTTGCACAGCAAGAAATCAAGGGGTAATGGAAACCAGTACAGGCTCATACCTTTTCTGTGCAGTTCACATATGTAGGAATACCATTTCAAACATTTGCTTCAGGCAGACGTAATTGTTGGCTGACAGCCCGGCTCTCGTTAAATGTGTATATGATTCCCAATGATAGTTTCATTCAATGCATTCTTGGCAAATGTTTTAGAAAAAAAATTCTATTATTGGTTATATGAAATATTTAAAGGGGCAAGGTCACGTCCAAGATAGTAATATATATCTTTAATGTATGTGGGCCTTGCTGGCATCCAGTGGTGTTTTAAAAATATTCTTTTTACTGCTATCTTGACAAGAACATTCCACTGTGAGGAGATTCTGTAGCACAGCAGATGGAGGCTAGAAAGGCTCATGTTTTAGCATGTTATTAGGAATTTATTACCTGTCCACCAACTGCAAAACCGTGTGTCTGTTTATAGACAGCTGTCAACCAGCTTCCTTTCATTATTTAAGGAGAGAGTTTGAAGATTCAGGAGGTCTCTCCTAGTCCCACATCTGTACATTGTAAATTCATTTTCCAGTGCATCATGGAATTCACTGACAAAATAAAATATGGATTGTGGCTTCCTTGATTCAATGGTCCAACTTAAAATTTATTATTTGGAAGAAGCCTTGGAGGAATAGTGACATTTCATTATTTTAAAGTGAGATTTATGAAGAAAGGCTGCTGCTCTTGGTGTTCTTTATATTCACACTGTGTTTTAGAAGGTACTTTATTATTACTTTATTCTGTGTGGTATAATTAATGTTGGCTGTTTTATCTTTTGCCTCCAGAATACGCTAACATTCTGTGCTAAGTCTTAACAGCAATACCTTAACTTTCTACCAATGAAAAACACGTGACAAAAGTTCTGTTTATACACAACTTGAGCTACTTTGGTGTTAACAAGAGAAAAATAACCACACTTCTGCATAAAAATAATGTATTCTTTGTTTAACTGCAAACCAAAATTCAATTGTAGTAAGATACGATTTTGTTTTTACACAAGCATAGAAACCCAAAGTGTGTGGAATCCCAAGTGCTTTCTTTCAATGTGAAATTTTAAGTGTGCATCACTGCAGTTCTCCCCTCCTTTTGGCCAAACTGGGCTAAGTGTCTGGGGTGACCTGGATGATGACTGAGGCAGCTTATTACAAACCAGGGCTCTCTGACTGTGAGTGCAGTGAGCAGAGTTTTGTCCTGGCTCAGTTTAACTGCAGACCTACTCCTGTTCACCCACTGCAAAAACAAAACTTCTGTTGAAACTGAAATATGATATGGTTCATGTTTTCCTCAGAAGAGGCTTGGGGAAACAAAATCCATTGACAAGCAGAGGGAAGAAGGATTCAGAGAAGGGCACTACAGAGAGATAGAGAAATGTGGACCAAGGTAAAAGGAAAGCAAATTCTCTATGAAAAAAGAAATTCATTGGGAACAGACATGAATCACAGGTGTAATTCTGCCACTTGGTTCAGCCAGGTCTCTTTTCCTGCATCGTGCAAATGCCCCCATTAAAGCCCTGTCAGAGTAACACAAGGAAATGAGATCCCTTCCTTACACAGCAGCAATGAACTGCCATGTGCACATCTGCAGGAAGATTGATTAACTGAGCAGGGAACGCTTCAAGTGGACTTTCCTGAAGTGAGGTTTTTATTTATTGTTATATAAGGAGAGGGAGAAAAAGGAATTTGGAGAGTGCAGTTGGTAGGATTTTAGTAGCAAGTCCAATCTAAAAACATTTTGAGGATTTCACCTTTGTTTATAGTTTGCAGCATTTGGAGCATCATTTCTGAGATGTCTCCTCTATTCCTTCCTTCTTCTGTCATTAGACTTTTATGAATGAATATAAATTGCCACCATTTTTATTTTAGTATTTATTTATATTTAGTATATACTTGGTGTTTACTCCCATCTTGTAGAAGTCAAAACTGTACAAGCCAAAACTCAGTAAAACTCAGAGCAATAGGAAATAAGGCCATTTATATTAGCTGTAAAAAATCTCCTTTTATTTAACATCAATTTTTTAAGGATATTTACTTAATTTTATAATATAAATGCATTTTCTGCCATAATTGTAAAACAATAATGTACTTTCTTTTCCTACAAACTGTAGCTCAGATTATTGTACTTTCAAGAAAATACCTGGTTACACTTACTACTGCTGACTTCTCAATGAGTGTCACTGCTGACTCCAGTGAGTGCCTGTTTGTTCTCAATTACAGAATGCTACACTGACCTTGGGAGTGAAATTCAATAATCCTGGAAATCTGCCTTGCATAAATCACAGGCACTTGATTCACTTTTTCCATTTTACACTGTTCTTTTCTGTTGAGGCTTACTTAAACCCCTCCCTACAAATATTCTATAAAAATGGAGCTAAATTAGTTCTTACCAAGGACAAATTCGTATTATGAAGAAGAAAACAGGCCAAGTTTGAGTAAGCGTGAAGCTGAACACCAGTAGTAATAAAAATCATAATTGTTGCTGTTCTGTTGGTCTTGGATTAGTGTCAGCATATTCTATGCCTTAAAAATTATGACAATGGAATAGGAAGGTTGCAAAGATAAGCATTCCAAAGTTATTAAATCTATTGTGCACAGAAAAAGTGAACTTAAGTTGCACCACTATCCTTGACTTTGATCAGCATGCTGTGACTCTGCCACTGCAGCAACACCTTCAGAGAGCTCTCCTGGAAAGCATGCGTGCTCAAACAAAAATAAACAAAAGCCAACCCGTATTTTTTAAAACAGAAGGAGGCCCAGAATTTCTTCAGACCCTCACACGAAGTATCACAAGTTAGGATGCAGGGCAGTCCTCTGGATTCCCTCCTGGATTCCCTCCTGGATTATCCGCTCCACCAAGCGAGCAGAAAGCTCTTATATCTGGTGTGGAATGGTGCCAGAGGAGGAAGAAACTCAAACCGTGCCACTGCACTTCAGTGATGTCCTCCTGGACATCAAAGACCCTTGAAACATGGGCAGAGCGGAATGCAGCACTAGTTATGTTCCTTTCTGGCCTCTTTTCTCCCATCCAACACATTCTTCTCCTCTTTCCTTTCCTCAGGAAGGCCCCCTGTGCCTTCCCCATCCCCTGTGTCTCCTGGTTTTAAAAAAATCTTTGAATCCTGACCCTTCCCACCACCTCCTTTCCTTCTGCCTTCCCTTCCTTGCCACTGCTGTCCTCTACTGCTCCTTTCCCTAGAGCTGCCACATCTAGTCCTTCATCCTGGAATATTCATACAGCTCCTCAACCCCCCCACCCCACCTCTCTGCCCCAGCCTCTCTGCTGGCTGTTTACTCTTTTTTTTCCTTTACAGTGCCCTTACAAAGGCAGGGGAGCTCGGTCAGAGCAGGAGGGAGTCTCCCTGCCCTTGGTCCTGGTGTGACAGTGGCATCCCAGAGGAGCAATTGCAGGAACATCCCGGGAGCCCGGCCACACCGGGTCCCTCTGGGCACTGCTGGGCTGTCACATGTGCTGCCACGGGCAGGCAGGAGCTCTGGCTGACACTCACTGCACGGGGAGCATCTGGAGAATGCTGTAACCAACTGGATGGACAAGAAAGCACAATATTTTGAAGATGCCAGACTTGAGTATATTTCCCTGGGGATTCCAAAGGGCATACATTTCAAGTCCTCTCTTCAAAGCGTGGAGGCACTGCAGGTCATGAAAAAAAACAGCTGGAAAAATTTTCTCTAGATGGATAAAACAATGTGTTTTCTCCTAATCTTGTTCTTGGAAGCAGCTAAGTCCTTTTTGCTGACACTTTCCAAAAATTCAACTCGAGGCAGCTTCTCAGCATGGGAAATTTCTCTGTGAACTGTGCAAGTTTGGCAAAGTCATGAAGAACTAAAAGAGAGTCTTAAAAAAGCAAGCAGTGAAAGGCACTGGCTAGAGGCATTACTGTCAGCAACTGCAACGCTTTCAATGCCTTAAGAGACAAACATCAGCTCTAAATTTAAGTCCTAAAGAATAGGAAAAAGGTGGCAGAAATTTAATCAAACCATTTAAGCACTGGGGGTGAAACAACGGCCATGTCAATCCAGGGAAGATTCTGTGTCTCTATACTAAACCCTGACTTTTGGAAGCAGCCTGTTAGACAGTGTGGAATTGGAACTCATTAGCATCTACTCCAATGCTGTGACCTTCTGAAAATGCCTGTCCTTATTACTGGTGCTGTGTATTGATACTCTGCTTGGCACAGCACCACATGCAACGTAGATGGTCTCTGACAGGGCAACTGAAAACATGGGTTTGGACAGAAGTTCTCTGGTACTTCCTTCCCTTTCCCTTTTATCAATCAGCTGAAAAGGTTAGTATTTAATCACATACAGGCATGTTCCCCTTCCCTTTCCAGCCACAAATAATAATAGCCCAATCCACTGGAGTTTTTCCACGACTTTGATGAGAACTGGATCCGATCCAGAATGAAATGGTTTGGCAAGGAGTGGAAGACCTTGTAGAAAACAGGGACAGTGGTGAAGGGTTGAAACAGCAATCCTTAAAGCAACCTTTCATAGCCAATGACATTTCACAACAGAAGAACCCTTTTGAATGATGTTTCACTAGTACCATACAGTTCAGAGACCCCTGCAACAAAGCAGAAACAGAGCTGCTGTTACCAGTCCGTGCCTGTATCACAGCAGGACTCAGCTCTTACCTGAGGTCAGATGTATGGACTGCACAGAAAACACAGCACTGGCAGTGCTCTGGCACACACTTTGTGCCTGCACTGCTCCTTATGTTCCCCACCTTTTCTTTTTATTCCTGGGTCATTCATGAACTTGAAAGTGACACTTCCCATGGAAGTGATGGAAGTCTGATAGCCAGCAGTGGGTCAGTCTAAGTAACTTCCACAGACCATCAGATTCTGTGTAAGGATTACTAGCACATCTATCCTAAGCAGGAACAAATCCAAAATACACAAAATAAACACTTACAAACTGCCCATCTCCATGGCCCCAGTTATCAGCCCCACTGCTCATTACTAAGAGACATCTGTGTTGCACGAGAGTTCCTGAAAGCCACCAGATCATTTCAAAGCACACAATGGGGCATTCAAATGACCTACCCAGCTCTGACTTGTGTTAGGGAGGATGTGGGTAAAGCAGCCTGAAAACATTTCTCAATGGCCAGTTTTGGGTGTGCACCTGTGGCCATTTCAGGCCCAGTTCAGGCAAACCCGGGGTCTCCATTGAAATCTGAGATCTCTCCCATACAGGCTTAAATCCTTTTTGTACAGCAGTTACTGAAGTTACCAAGCTGCAGTATGGCAGAGGGCCAAAACCCTAATGCATTCCACACGTTTGATTGTTTTTGCCAAATGCCTCCAACCTCCTGAAACCACAATTACAATCAAAAACAAGGCAATTCCCTGCATAACCAGCCCCCCCGTCTTGGGCTCATATTTAACACTTCCTGTGTTTTAACCATTCTGGATATCCCTGTCAGCCCTGGAATTTGTTTTGGCTTGTTTTCTAGGACAATCAAAACCTTATGGTTGCCCAGCATATAGAGACCAACATAGGCAACTGAGTTTTGTCCTTCAGCAGCTGCTTGGTATTGCTTCCTGGTCAAGAACTCTCTAATCTTGACCAGTCTAATCTAACTCTCTAATTAACAACAAAAAAAAAGAGAGGCAGTCACAGTAGGTAACAAATCATAATGTATCACAGACTCTTCTGGAAGGAGGATATTTTAAATGCCACCTTCTTTTCAGCTCAGCAGTGAATTTCCAAGTTTTAGCTTTGTATGGTAACTGTAGGAATTGGTAGAAATGTCACTTAACATTTAGTAGAAGCACCCCACTTCCTAAACTTGAAAAAATAAATCCCAGTGGCAGACAAATATCATAGTACAAAACACTGACAAAAGCTCAAACAACACTTGACATACTCTAATCCTACTGACACACAAATATTCTCAGGTCATACATAGTGCCAAATGGCACATTGGCATCTACACCTCCCAAATATACACAACTGGATGCATTTTAGAGCTGCTTGAGAATTTAATTTTTAACAAGTAGAAATAGTGTCAAATTAATTTGGGGTTATTTACAGAATGGCTACATTACAGTGTGTAATACAGGGTTTAGTATAGACACACATTCCATAGAGTAAAGGAATAATTTAACAGAAATCTATAAAATATAATCATATAAATATTTACCAATCTCTAAATACACCTTAGAGACCATCAACGTGCAGAAGGTGAGAAATAAGATTTTCCTTTAAGAGATATCTTTCTTTAGATTCTTCTGAGGACACATTTTAGAAATTTAAATTATTTATCCTGAACTATTTACTGAGCTTTGGAAGAATACTAATTATTCTCTAATTAAAGCAACTTTAAATCTAGCATGTAGTATCAGATCTTGAAAATGTCTTTGCAGGATTGCTTTGTTTCCTGTATGGGAAACATCTTCTCATAAATATAAATCAAGTAATTTATATTTTAATACAACCATCCTGTTGTTTTTTTTTTTTTTCAATTCAGTGTCAAAATAAGTAACACTGCAGTTACAAGCGTGGATTCCAAGATCCAGGAATAGCCACACGTGGACTCTGTAACACATCCATCATGTTTCAGCAGATTCAACCAACTAGCAGGATTATCATACAGCCCATGGGGAGATTTCAGTTGTATGTTTTATAAGGCTCAGCTTCTGCAGGAAGTCTGTGCAGGGCAGAGCAAGGGGGAAGGAGAACAAGACAAGGAGGCAGCGAGGGCCAGAGCTGGAAGTCTGGTGGTGTTTCTGTAGGACACCTCCTGCCAAGCCACAGAGGGGCAGCAGGACTGACACTCCAGTACCAATTCAGGATACGCCAAGCTCAAAACAAACACCTTTGTTCTCAAAGCCAGTTCCCTTAAAGCAGCACAAAAATGACACTGTGCAGCCCAGCAGTGCTCAATTGTCAAGGTACTGGACCTCATCAGATCTCGGATTAATTCAGTTATTTCTAACCAACAAAGAAACAAAGGGTATTTTCATAGCGTTTGGCCCCTGACTGCAAAGAAAATGTAGTATAATTCTGTGTGTTTAGATTATAATTGTAAAATGACTGCAGAAATCACAGAACACATGGCTGTTTTCATTTGACTTAATCTGCTGAAGCTGATACTGAGGATTTTGTCATGAATTTGCATTGTACAAAGAACAGAGGAAATTAAGGGAATAATTCCTTTAGCCTAAAATGCTGTCATTACCTCATAATCGTAATAATTCTTGAAATTGTAATTTTGAAGTAAATGAACACAGTGAATCAAAAGCCAAATTAAGAACAGCTTTAAATGCTAGGAGGCTGCATTCACTCTGTGCTCAGGGAGGAGCGAAATGTGTGGTTGGTTGTGTTTGCAAAGCAGTGGTATTTCCACAACAGAGACATCAGGAAGTAATAAGAAGCACTAATAAGCACTTTAAGGGCATCTGGAAGCAAATGTAGGAATAATATTGCTTTAGCTTCATCAAAAGAAAACTGAAAGGCAATAAACAGGCCAGTCCATACAGTATCACTGTCAGGGACAATGCAGGGACTTGTTTTGGGCCAGTCCTATGGGTATATGCAATTCCACACACTGCTGGGTTTTGTGCATTTATGTTCCAGGCTTATTTGGAGATCTCAGATATAACTACAGTGAAAAAGGCAAAATCTTAAGTCTGTAAATATCAGTAAGGTGAGACTTCATTGAAGGTGTTGCTGTAAAAATGTAGAGACCTGCAAGTGGTAACTTGTACTGCTCTGACACAGCAGCGTGTAGGAGACTGGAAAGAATTGGTAATAAATCCATACTTCACTGAAGTGCTTTCCTTCCTGCACAGTATGTGCTTGACCACTCCTGCTACCAGCAGGATCTCTGCCCTGTCCCCGTGTGCCAGTGGGTCAGAATCAGCCCTGGGAAGAGCAGTATGCAGACGTTTTGATGGGGGAAAAGTAGGTTAAAGAACATGGTAACTGCGTGGTAACAGAACACATCGATCCAATCTAGCTGAAACATGTCTCATTTGTGTGAAATCATTGTTTCAAATCCTGAGAACACAATGTAATGGTAGTAACAACTCCTGGCCTATGAAATGTTATGTAAATAACATTTTACATCTTTGGTAATGGTAAAAAATGTAAAAAATGCTGCCCTTGACTTTCTTGAAGTATCTGCTTCCCCTTAAGCAGATCCCATTGAAATAATGGCAAATCCATTACATGGCCAGAAATGGACCCAGACATAGGAAGTTCCTTCTTGAATGAAGGGGTTGCCTGAGGCCAGCCTTTTGTCCACTTTTTATAAACAAGGAAAAGGAGATGGTGGTGCTAGAGGAATATTGTTTGCTTAAATTATGACTGCTCATGCCCTAAGGTTATCCTACCAGTGTTTAAATTATTAGAATTAGGTTTTCCTGTTTTTCCCCTTTTTTTCCTGTAGCTGTAGGACAAGGGTAGCAGGGAAACTGTCTGCGTGAACAGCATTGCCAGATGTGCTAGTAAACAAGTGGAAAAATACTTATGTTTTGTAACTGCATTCCCTGAGCTGTCCCTTACAGCAGTTGTAGGCAAAATTTACTCAGAAAGGCATTTATGTGTTTCCTCCTGAACGCCTCCCCCACTGCAATTCGCCTGCCTAATGCCTAACAGGGAACAGTCCCCGTGGGGTTGGTGAGGGCACCTTTGTCTGCACTTGAGTGCACCCAGGGGCACTGGCCAGGGAGCTGCTGACTGAGCCCTTTGCTGGGCTGGTGCTGCTGTGCTCCTGTACCCCTCAAGAGGCCACGGAGCTGCCACTGGGACTGCAGAGCAGCGAGACACTAGCAGCAGATAAACCATCCCTTCATCTTCTGCTCCAGCAGCTCTACATCTGAGTCCTGAGCCTCACCCTGCACTGTAAGAGCCCTCACTTCTTGTGTCCCAGTGTATTCCACAAAAGGCCAGGAGCAGTGGATGCCTGCACCCAGGCAGTCCATGACCCCATGCCAACACGAGGAGGGACGTACCTTTCTTCTCCCCTGTAAATGGTACGAAGTCTTCTCTGTCCTTGTGCTCCAGCGCTTGCTTCTCCAGGTAGGAGAGCAGGCGCTCTCTGTCGAAGGGGCCTGTGGCAGGTTTAGTGGTCTGGTCCTTTTGCCGAAATCCCGCTGGAAGCAGGGCGTTCTGTGGGAGAGAGGGGGGCACGGAAAGGAGAGGAGGCAGCTTCACACAGTGTTCCAAATCTCATCTCAGTGTTGTTGGTTTTTAAGTGAAATAATTCTTTGCATAATGCTCTTCAGTGACAGCAGTGACACACATTGCCCAAATGTAACCACAAGACCCAGTATATCATCCAGTCTTCTTCTTTTACTACCCATTAGTATTTGTATTAACCACATTTACAATCACAGCACCAAACAACTAAGTACAGTCAGAGTCCTTTGTAACACATATTATAACCAGAGTTTGCAGTCCAGGTATACAGTCCAGGATACATTTTCTGTACGTTTCCTTCTATTCCTTTTTTTCCTCACCATTTTTGTCTCTCTCATTTTAAAAAATTTCCTTTCATTCTAAAGCAGATGTCTCTCAGGCTTCAGAAATGAATGGCATGCACCAAAGAGACTGGTGGATGAATGAGGTAGACTTCAGCTATTCAGGGTATGAGGAAGCAAGCAGATAATTCCCACTTTCAACACGTAGCTGGGGGATCATGTGATTTCATCTGCATCCTGTAACACAGGGATATGCATGGGGCCTCCACGCTTCAGTCCAGGAATCCCAGACAGGAATACAGGTAGGTGGACCTTGCAGTGCACCTGCAGTAAAGCCAACGTGTTGAAGGTGCCCCAGAGTACTTCGGAAACTCTTCATCACGGGCCAGAACATGCACAGTAAATCTGACCCATGGCAAATACCCAGGGAATTCCGAGCACATCCAGTGAACTCAAGTCACTAGTCATTCTACCTGTGCATGCACAAATGTGCCCAGAGTGCTCCAAATTCACTGCACATATGTAGCATGACTACAAATGCACTGTGGCCTGATTTATTTGGTTGGTTGGTGTTGTTTTTTAATGTTTTTCTGTGTCTCTGTTTGAGATGCCAGATACTTGAAAATACCAGAAAACGTAGAAGTGGCAATAGTGTGGCAAGTGGCAACACGGAGGGAGAGAACAGCAAAGCCCCCCCTTAATTTCCAGGCAAATTGCTGTAGAACTAGAAGCTGTAAATCTACTGTGTTTCTCCAAATTCATTTTGCCTCCAGACTGAACAGATTTTATCTGCCAGTTTACCTGCCAGTTTGCAAATCCCTACATCAGTTTGAATGGTTTGGGGTAGGTACAGTCAGAATTCCCAGCATGCTTGTGACTGTAACCTCGTTATTGTAGGACCAAGTGGTTCTCAGACCAGAGAACTTTAAATTCTTTGTGAGAATGTCTTCAAACATCCAATTTATCCTTACTCTCTAGAAAATGACAGTTGTGAAGCTGAAGCCTATTTTTCTTAATCATGCCCAAATATGTTCTCTTCAGCAAAAAATATATGTGCTGAATGACATGGTCAGCAAATTTCAGAAGTTCAAAAGACCTGATCTCCATAAACATAGGTTATGTTTGTTTATTGCTGTGCTCAGAAATAGCAGCCATAAAAAGCTTCTCATTGTGTTGCAGTGTGCCAACATGATTAAAGATTTAGACTGCAGACAAGCTCAGGTCTAAATAGGCATGGGATAGACAAAGAGCACAGTGACTTGTACAAAAGCAAGCAGCAC
>NW_008239758.1:1233185-1243126 GCF_000691975.1 Corvus brachyrhynchos | reverse complement strand
GCAACCAAAATGTCTGTAGCTGAGCTTCTCATACTCTGGGGTACGCTGTCTCTGCTGTAACAGAACACAGCTGTAAAATGCTGCAGTGTGTGGCATTGCTAACAGGCAGCACTGGAATTACCATCACTAACCTCAGGATCAAGGTCATCGAGAACATGCTCTAGCTGTTTCAGTTCATCCTCTGAGAGCTTGCTGAGTATTTCATCTTCATTGATATTCTTGTACTTCTCCAGCTCTTTTCGGAAGGGCAGAGACATGGCTCCTGCTGCACTGCTCCACTGCTGCTGCTGCTGCTGCTGCTCAAGATTTCAACCATTCAGGGGCACTGAGCTCCTCGCAGCCTCGCTCACTGTCAACAATAAAGCATTATGAGGATCTCCATTAGCTGAGAGTCCTGGGAAACCCACGTGCTGAGGGTCACATTGACACTTATTAATGAAAACAAGATGTCCTGGCACAGCACAGGGGGTGTGGGACGTCCTGGGCAGCCAAGGAATAGCAAGGACGGGTTCAGTGTACTTGGGGGCAGCAGCAAACAGAGGCTTTGAGACACAGATAAGGAAAATATTAGCAACTTTCCCCCTTTCATAGAATTATAGCTGGCTTATTTCATTTTCTTGGAAACAGCATCTGCTTGCTCTTTTGGCCAAAAGCAAAGGAAAGTGGTAGTCACAGACAACAGTCCAGAACTGACAAACAAAAACCAGAATCTTATGCCTTGAGGTATTCTATCTTATCCCAGCTTTGCTGGTGGCTGAAAGCTAACCCACACCATCTTGGCTGACTTTTTGGCACGTTCTGGTTACCTAAGCATCTCTCAGGTACACTGGTTGTTAGTCTTACTTCAGTGTGTTTGGATACAAATGATAGCACTTATCACCAAAACTGGAATGAGGATATGCTAGTTATAGCTCAAAATATTATCTGTAATTCAGTCTGCTACATGGGGGACCTGCAGAAGTTCAAAACAGTCATGAAAAAAAATGGACTTAGTATTTCACAAACGCATTTTGTTTTAAAAGTTGAATATGATTCCTTGTTAGATGATCCCAACTGACCAGCAACAAGAAGATCTCATTTGCATGACCACAACAGTCATTGTCATGTTATCTGTCATATGACAATATGACAAAGGACTCTCTGTCTTTACTTGCTCTTTTTTTTCTTGTCCAGAACAAATTCTAGAACCAGAATCAGCCTGTTAAGGGATGGAGTGGAAGAGAATTAACTTATGATCAGAAACAGCATTAGCTGGGGACTTTCAGCGTGCTCCAGGCCCTCCCAAGTCTGCCCAGTTTCCCACAGCAGCACCAGCACTCTCCAAATTACACAGTTAGCTGTGCAGTTTTACAGCTGAGTTTTTGCAGTCACAAATTTCAGAGTTATGGTTGATATGGAAAACAGCCAACTGGCACCTACCACTGACTTATGTATCAACCCCAACTCTCATTTCCTTTGGCCAGGTCTTTAGTTGCCATAAGCTGATAAAATCCATGTGGGTTCTGTTGCTTGTCCTGTGAGCTGGAAGCCTGATTTTTTTTTTCTTTTATTCCAAATCAAAATGAAAATATTAGGAGTTTCACTGTTTAAATACTAAATATTAAAACATATCTCATTTTTCTATTTATCAAAAAGACTAGAAATCAGCAACCTATAGAAAGGGAAGTGAATAATCAGTGGATTTACAAATTTGAAATATCTGGAATTCTATGACTACTGCAAGGCTCCATAAGCCTTGACCTGAAGCACTTAAACATCCTATTCCAAGAAAAATCATTATTTTTCCTACATACTCTGCTCTTTTCCTTATTCCTGCTTTGTTTGTTGCTGCTGTTTTCCTAGCACATCATCATCAAGCCATTCCAAATGTCATGACAGAATTCAGCCATTCTTTAAATTGTGAGTTTGTTTCAGGAAGGTAGTCGGCATCTGATGTTTCACAAAGTTACAGCTGGTGTGAAATTTTCTTACAATACCAAAATTCCATCATATGCAATGAGTGTGGGGGATATTTTGGCCAAAAACAGGACAAAAGAACTAATGTTCTTGTGTACTTGTTCATTAAGAACATGAGTTTGATATGTGTTTAATCCATGAAATTTTTTATCAAAATTACTTGTTAAATGATGAAAGCATTTTATTTAAAAATGTTAAGTACATTTGTTTAAACTGTAAAAAATTGAGCTGCAGTACAACACTGCACTAAGGCATCAGGTGCCTTCTCTCAGTTCCTTTGGATAAACTCATTACAAACATAACATTTCAGCTAGCAGTCATTAACTGAGCTAAAAAATTTCTTTGAGGGGATTACAGCTTTTTAAAACTATTTAAGTATAAATGGTTATTTTACTAAGAGTTTAATCACATCCCTGGAAAAGGCAGAAATGTAATCCCAAGGTTAGGGTAATTAAATATTGTAGGAAAAGCAACTCGTAAGAGTCCAAGACAGTTTCCCTGGCTGAGGGTCAGCAGTCCAGTTGTGCAGGACACCTGGTGCCAGGAGCTCTCCCTCGGATGTACAGCACTGCAGGAGTACAGTGAGGAATGGTTTCACTGGGAGCAGCAAGGCCATGGATCCGAGAGCTTCTGTGAGGTCTGCAGAGCTGAGCCCCCGTGCTCCTGGGGAGGCACTGCTGGGTATGATCTGTGCACCAGACACTCCCCGTTTCCTTGTGGATTGCCCAAGTGCTCAGCCATAAAGGGAAGATGTGCCAGGAGACACTGAACAGGTGACAGCTCTCAATATTGTAACTTTTAATTATTAAGAAGAGAAGGCGCTTGGCCATGTGCAGCAGGGATATCCCAAAGAGAAATGTAAACCCAGATAGTACAGGTGTATCAGCCTAACTTCTCTCATGGCATGAAGTACTGTGTTGAATAAGCTTTATTACATTGATAATGCATGGAAGAGCCTGAAATTGTGCTTTTCTTGCCTGTGCAGATTTGCAACAAAAATTCCCTTGATATTTTCCCTTTCACAACAGAATCCTACTCTTTTGTGACTGAACAAAAGCAGAAGACACTGCTTAGGGAATGTCTTTGGCCACAATGCCTGCAAGCAGTAAAGCTTTTCTGGAGCTTTCACTCTGCTGCACAGGCTGGGCTGGAACGCCCATTGCTCACAGCCTGGGTTTGTGCTCTCCATCGACCTTTCACCGGAGGCAGAAACCAAGGGAGCCAGATAAATCCAGCAGTTCAGCATCAGGCAGTCTGGGAAGGAAGGGCTGAACTCTGGATTCACACACTCTGGAAACTGCTGTCTAATGTGATGATAACGATCTCCACCTTCCTAATTGGATTTCATGCTGTTAATTTTGTGTATGTAAACAGAGCCATATGCTTTCTGTGCAGCTCCTTACTGCGCCCTTCCTGAGTGTGCACAACTATTTACTTCTTGCACACTACATCCACTGGGTTTGCTTTGTTATAATTAGTGTATGAAAACTTTAATTAGTTAAAAAAGCAGTCCTAACCAAGAGCTCCCTGCTGCTGTTATTTTGAGCACATCAAAGCAGATCAGGTGTCACACAGCAGAAGGAAGATGTCCAGTCTAACCACAGAGGCAACACACTCCTGAATGTTACACTGCATTACACTGAGGGAAGCAGGATGAGGGACCATGGATGAAGTTTCTCTTCAAACTTACTAGGAAGAGTGAAAGAGATTAAGGAATGGGGGAGCACATATCCCATTTGTTTTTCTCCAGTGAGTTTCAGTATGAAGCATCTTAGTTTCTCATGGGCCTAAGCCCCCACTGATAATCAGCAAAGCCCAACAGGTGAGATCTGTGCTCATTCTGGATGGGGCAGAACTGTAAGAGGCATTTCTGCTACCCACATGCTACTTTTAAACCTTTGTGGAGCTCGGAGGTTTCACAGTGAGCTTCAAAGAACCCCTTGCTGTATTTGTATTTCTGACTCCTTCTAAAGAAAGAAATACATACGGTTTTATTTGGGACAGCATTTCGCCTATTCCTGTCAACATCAGGATTCAAAATATGTTTTCAAAGAGAAAAAGGGTGTCATTAGTCAGCCTGCATAAAATCATTATTGCTCTGCGTGGTTAACAGCTGCTGTGATACAACCCCTCTATACCTTGCCATGTTCCATGAGTCCGTGTTTGTTATGCTCATACACTTCTGAAAGGGCTTTCCAGAGGAGCCAAGCTGTGGTTTCTGCTGATACCATAACACTGGGGTAATCTTCTACTGCTGATACAGATGTTTCTTTCTGAGAGTGAATCTCTCCTCTGCTGAATTAGTGTTGAACGTCACAGGGGTCTCACTCACATTTGCTCGGATCCCTTAGGAAGTGTTGGGACAACCTGAGCTGCAGAATCTCCTCTGGACCAGCAGCTGCAAAGGCACCTCAGGTCACTGCTGCTGTCTAAAACACAGATACACACTTAGAGAAACATCTGCTGTAGAGATGAGAATAGAGGATGTGAATTTCCAGGTTTGATAGCCTGCACAAGCTAAGAATGAAGCTGCATGGCAATGTGCATTATGAAGTACAAACGTGACAAATGGGAAATAATCTAATAGAGCTCTTTGCATTCTTATTGGGGAAAAAAGTATTTTTTTATAATTGGGTTTGAGAAATTGTTCTTACTTTTGCAAATAATGGGAAGTGGTCTTTAGAAAGGAAATCCTGATGCATGACCTGTTTTAAACTCTCTCTGTATCCACAGTGGTGGATATTTGTGTTTTGAAAAACAGTTGTTAAACCGATCCATAAATGTGGAAAAAAGTCTTCCCTTTCTTTAAATAGACTCATGTAGCTAAACATGAAAATAAAAAACAGGTGGAATTAATCCCAAGTTAAACTGATACTGGACCAAATAAATAGGATTGGGGCCATTATGATTAAGAGCCGTATTTGTGCAACACAAGCAGATGCTCAATAGAAGGAGGATGATTGTCCCATGCTGTCCAGGCAAGGGAGTGCCCCCACCAACACACTGAATCCAGTGCCAGACAAGGAACATCTCTGCTGTCTGGGAATGGCTATGAAAAATAAGGCTGAGCTGGTGAAAGCTCAAACTTAAAAAAAAAAAATTAGAAATACTCCATTGTCTGACATATAAATAAGGTTCCTTTTTAATTTTTATACTTAAAAGGCAAGACAAATGTACCAGTGTACTTTCTAACCATGAACATATGGGGGATATATACTGGAGATCATGTTTTGCAGTAGGAGGTTTGGAAATCCCAGAAAAGTTAGAAGGAATGCATTAGGGCCAGCACAGAACACAAGTGTGGTAGGAACACAGCATTATGGAACTGGGATTTGTGTGTGTGTGATGAGAATAATATTAGCTACAGGTCCTGATGTAGATGCAGCAGACGTGTCAAAGTAATTCAAATCGGTAGAAAATGGAAGAGAGATCTGTAGGAGAGTATTTCCTCTTCTAGAATCCCCAACATTCTGCCTGTTTCCCCAAAAATACTTCAGAAGAACTCAGAACATAAGGAGTACTGAACTGCTCCAATTTAGTCACCTTTTCTAACCCTTTTCCTTTCATGACACAGCATGGTCACTTTGTGGAGCAGAGCAAATCACCTGTTTGAGGCCCTGTGGAACTGGGTCCTTCAGAGGGTGTCTCTGGGGCTGGCAGGGGCGAGAGCTCAGCTGCACTTGGCACTGCCTCAGGGCTGGCTCTGGGACACTCACAGTGCGGCCAGACCTCTTCTACTCCCAAGCCAGCTGCCATCCTTTGTCATACTGCAGCAAAGAATCCTCCAAATCCCTGTATATTTAAAATGCTGTTTTCCTCCAGAGCTAATGTAGGGTTACTCCATGTTCTGTTCCCAGCAACTGGTTTAGTCCTATATAGAGAGCAGTGAATAATTAACAATTATGTTGTCCTAATATTAGACTAGGCCTGAAATTTTAGGATAATCATCCAGTGATGAGAAACTGCGCTTCCTAATTGGATGTGGCATTCTGAACCTTGGTAATGTTTATGCTACGCTGTAGTTTACATCACACTTGGCTGCTTAAATGGAGGATTGATAAGTTCCATGCAAATAAAATGTGAGACATTAATTCACTGTAATTGGACTTTGGTCCTGCCCTTTATAAAAAAGTAACCACCATGTATATTGCAAAATTATCCATATGAAAGCACTGTTATTTATAGAAGACATAAAGGGATGTACTCCCTCTGATTCAGATAACATGAAAGGTTTTTCCCTGGTGATTCAAGAAAGATGAAACATTGACGCTTCTCCCACTGATGCAGAATAATGTTACATAATGACCAATTTCTAATTGTTTCTAAAATAACATTAGTGGTGTTACTCATAAGCATTCAAGACATGAAACAGAGTCCTGGAAAGGAAGTATTTCTTTACAATGCGTTATGAATTTATAGCTTGTTTCTGGGTATCATGAACTTTTTAAATCATAACCATTAGGATTGTTTCCAGACAAACATATGATGACTAATTATACAGTGACCATATAATGATTTAAGTCTTATTTTAAAAACCCAACCTTTAAATCACTCAATTCCTACCTCCAAGAAGAGGATGATAGAACAAACCTAAGCCCCGCAGACATTGGTGGGATTGTGTATGGTGGTGTGACATTTCAGAGATGCATCAAGGATAGGGAATGGAAAAGACCAGAGACCTGTTTGTCTGTCGTGTCCCCTGCAGATGAACACTCCCCTTGCTTTTAGAGGGGTAAAGCTTAGTTATAAAGCAGTGAAACAACCTTTCTGCTCATTGCAACTGGTAACCTTGTAGAACTGGAAGATAGGGTTCTTCCCTTTATAGAACTTAGTGATGATTTGAAAATCTGTGCAATGTTAATTAGCTTCTCCAAGATAAAAACATAACAGTCACTGTCTGAAACTGAGGGCGGTGTGAAGTGCATGGCTGAGAATCCTGGAGGACAGAGTCTTTTTATACAGGCAAAATAGACTATGAAGTGGCAGCTCCACCCACGATTTGTCATCTGTAAGCTTCACTGTGACATGAACAGAAACGCCCTGCTGCTGAGCTGTACCGCTGGTGGCTGACTGATGGTCCCTTGGATGAGACCGTAAGTGCCCATTTGATGGCAAGTAGAAGAAAATGGCTTCATTATCTTCTGTGGGGCACCAATGATATTTTAACCTCCTTTGATAACTACCAGACCAGGTTTGCTGTAGACAGGTGCTGACTTACTGGGAACAGGTAAAGAGCTGTACCCCCTGGTCAGCACTGTCCCAGAGCTGACATCTCCCAGTCCTGTGACACAGCAGCCCATGGCTCTGTGGTCCCCAGAGAACACAGATCATGCACATTACAGGTACAGCTGTGATGTTTACAAGGTGGTGTCTTCACCCAGCTCAGTGTCCCTGTGATCAGCGCATCTACCGTGAGCGCCCAGCAAAGCGCACTCTGGGCTGTGAAGGAGCTGCAGCTTTGCACAGAGGCAAACTTGGGAAGCCAAAGGCCAGGTTCTGGTATCCTCCTTGACTGATCACATCTACAGGGAACCAACTGCTGTGGAGCCCTAAACACCATCAGCCACATGAGAGCCTCTGCCAGGAGAAAGAAATGCCTTGCTCGAGGTCAAATGGGAAGTCTGTGGCAAGATAAGGAATTGAACCATCTTCCCAGTGTCAAGCATTGGACAGCTTTTCCTTTGGCTATGGGTCCCTTCTTCCATGGACATCTTGTACATTTGAGTGGATCTTTTAAACAAACAAGACACACCAAGTGAAAACACACCAGAGAGACCCAAAAGCCGGGTACAAGCATGTACTAATGACTGCAGAACCGAGATCCTTAATAATGACCACTGCTAGGTACCTTCTAAATAAACCTCTTTTTGCATCTTTCCTAAGCTGCTTTTTCTCCTTACAATGTAAGGAGCAGTCAGAACTACCAACATTTTTTGCATTTCTTCTGTAAACCAAAGCCAGAAACCATGCATGATGTGCACATCCCCACAGCTGAAACAACAAACAGGAGAAGGAATTACCTGGAAATTGACTTTTTATTTTTACAACAAAATAGATCAGACCAGCCCTGGAAACAACAACAACAGTGTTTGTTTTCCACATGTTGGAAACATCAATAGGAAAAAGGACACCGGGTAACATCAACTCGAGCACTGTTCCACCTGTGCTGCCAACAGATAACGAATCAAGTGCTAGTTTTTTGTCATCACTGTTCTCAGATTTCCCTATTTTAGCACAGCAGCTGGACACTCAGTCCCAGCTGCTCTTTGAAAGGATTTTAAAACTAAGTTTACAGATTTCTGTGGCACCAAATAAGGATGGCCAAACACCTTTGTTAAACAGAAGCCACCACTACACTCGTCTGCTGTGGTCAGTAAACAGAACACAGACATTCACCGCACTCTTAACCCACCACGTGCAAACACCTGTGGCTACAGGATGCTACCTGAGCCCTTTCAGTGCAAGAACCTGCACAGCCACCTCAGCCTCAGTCAAAAGGACACTCAATCACAGGAAGCCATCAAAGTAGTAGGCTCAATAATTAGGAATGCTACCAAAAAAAAACCCCATAGAACAGATTACTAACAGCAGAAATGCATAAACATTGCTTGCCAGAAGTTGTGAAATACTAGAAATAATAATAATGTGGGGAAGAGGAAAACATATGCGATGAGAGAGCAAAGCACACCATTCTGAACAAAATTATTTAGATTATCAAGATGAGAGAGGTTACTGGCTAAGTTCAGACATACGACCAAGCTGGATAAATGGGAAAAAAGACACATTATGAATTTAGGTTGGTGAAGTCACTGAAACGAGTCACACAACTGTCTTCCTTTTTCTTACACAGTGGTAAAGATTTAAATATATCCATAGTGGACTATGGACAGTTAAGATGTGCACGGCATAGGCACCAGCGCAAAGGCAGGCAGGCTGTTAGACAGCAAATGAGTGCAGAATAGCATGGAAAGGACTGCAATATTGTCAGTATAATTCAGTGAGACATCCCAGAGTTTGAGTTTGGTTTTCTAGTAACTGTGTCCCTTGCAAAGAACTAGAGGATGTGATGCCTACAGTACTAGGCCAGCTGGTCCCAGGTGTTTCTTTCCCATGACATGTTCCTCTTTCCAAGAGCGAAGGGCAGAACAGTTGTTGTTCTAGGACAATTTCTGAGAATAATCAGTTAAAGAAAAGCTTGTATATGATAAGAAATTGAAAGACTGCATCTATTTAGTACAAATAGGCAACTCAACTTGCTGAAGATTTCCTCTACTCAACACTCTCAAAAGCATAGATCTACACAATGTATCATTCATGGTATAAAAATATAATTACTTCTTCCAATTATTTTTAAATTGATATTTGATATTCATAAATTTCTGAGTTTGTCTCATTAGCAATGATGTTAGAATTTTTTTCAGAAGTTTATGTCACTGCTAAGCTCAGGATGGTTATGTTAATCTAACCAGTCGTCATTTATTTTTTGCTGTTTATAGTCCTCAGTTATCTCTACATGTTCGTCATGGATCAACTGTGGATTTTTACTCTGGCAGAAGAAATTCCCCCAAAGTTTCCATCAAAGCAAATCCCCTTGAATTAGGGCACCCCGATAAATTTTTAATTAGAAGATGACAGAACAGAGAGTATGTAATATCTAATGCCAATGTGCAGGTTTTGAGGGCACACTTCGCTCCTCATGACCTTGGAAACGTTCCTAAATTTCCTAAATCGGTTCTGTTCCTGAACCTGTCATAGGTTCGCTTGTTCTGACCCGCTGCCCGGCGGCGGAGCAGAACCACCCTCCGCCGGTCCTGCCCTATCTGTGACATACAAAAGGCAGGAGATCTCCAAGCAGGGGCAGCTCATCTTCATTGACACGAACACCTTCTTTTCGTATTTGATTAGACTGCCCCATCTAATTTCTGTCCTCCCACGCGTGACCCGGAGGGTGCGGGCGCTCCGCAATAAACGCGCGCGCACTCGCC
>NW_008239758.1:1227171-1232683 GCF_000691975.1 Corvus brachyrhynchos | reverse complement strand
CCGCCCGCCCCCCACCCCGCCGGCGCCCTTGGCTTGCCGTGATGCAGCCTCAGCCTCCCCCTCACCTGTGTGGCTCATGAGAACAGACTGCGCCGTGGTTTGGGTGCTCTGCCAGCCGCCGCCACCGCCCCGGCCCCACGCACAGCTCTGCCCGCACTCCTCGCATGTGGGGCACGGGCTCCTCGGCAGCCGTGCTGCTCAGCTCTGGGCACACGTGTCGGCGGCTGATCCCAAGGAACATGGTTTGCTCCTCTCAACACCCGCTGCAAGCTGAGCCAGCCAAACAGGTCCTGCAGCAGAAACCTGCCGGCCCTCACCCTGAACTAAGATGTGTCACCCCAGGGAGCCAAATTTGGAGTGGAGAGTGCTGGCCTCTGAGACCATTTCGATGTTTTTCCTTTCTTCTGTTAAGTAATGTTGGCAATTCAATTTATATTTGTTCCATTATTCCGTAGTAAGGTTAACCACTGGTTGAAATTACATGTAATATTATTTGAGTGCACCCCTTGTAATTAAGCATACCTGCAATTTAATTTATCTGAATGCTTTCACCGGGTGCTGTGATTTAGTTGAACAGAGGCCCTTGATTCTGAGCACTAAGTGATGAGTCACGAGCAGCAGAAAAGCTGTTCCAATGATTGGAACATCTTTAAGTTTCATTTCACGTTGGCAGGAAAAGACGACATTGCCTTGTTAAGAAGCAGATGCTGCACTAGAGTTGAATTTTCCTATGGAAAAAAAAAACACAACTAGGAAACGCCTTACCCTGCCAAACACCTCAGGCCTCTGTAGCAAGACTTACAGCAGAAATGTCAGACTACTACGAGGGGCTGAAGGGTTACTGTGGATACTAAAAAGCTAGGAGCAGAGGAATTTTCCAGCTGCTGCAGCATCCTGTGAAGTTTTTCTTTCTCATGCAAGCTAACTGAGAAACAGTTTGAGGTTTTTGTAAACCAAGGCTTTATCTCACAGGTGCAAACTTGTTATGCTGGTCTTGTTTTGGTACACTGAAGAAGATATTTTGAAATGGGTGTCAGAGCCTCCACCAATCACCCTGAGAGGTGGATGGTCAAGCGACCAATGGGGCCATGCCACCCTTGTGAACAAAGCTATATAAACTGATTTCTATAGTTGCATATGGGCCTTTTAGCCACTTACCCTGAAACCGGGTACACGTTGTCTTTGGCTGTTCTTGGTACAACAGCGACAGGGTACCATGGCTGTTTGGCCACTGCTCCAAAGCTGCAGTTACCTGCTTGGAACCTCCTTGCCTCAAACTTCTTATAAAATGGGATATCCAGCCTTAAGTTAACAATGCTTTTGCCAAACATCTAAAATGTTTTCAGATCAACAGAACTGGAAAATAATCAGATCCCTTTCCCTTTCCTTCTCTGCCTTGAAGCATTCAAAGAAAACAGGGTTTGCATCTGTGGTTTTATTTGTTTGGTCCCAGAAGCATCAGGGAAGCTGAACCAAACTGCTTGGAAATCTTCTTGCTTTGTAACTTGGTGGCTCAGGCTGAAGAGCAATTTGTTGGTTTGGTGGTGGGGTTGAAGCTTCCCTGCAAACAGGTCTCATTCAGCCATGAGACAGAAATGTGGATTTAATTATTGACATGAATTAAACCCTCTTTTGGGATTTAATCTTGGTCTGTAGGATCAGGGCTTGAATGAGTCACTCGTAATTCTACAAATACTGGGAAAGGGAAATGTATGCTATCTACACAGAGTGAAAGTTAGCTTTGGGCGTTTGTTTTTTGATAAACCCCTGCAAGTTTTTTCACTCCAATTTTCTGGTCACGCCTTAAAATGTATTTATAAAATTGAAACTCTTTCTCAGCTGATATGAAAGGAAAGAAATCCTCCCATGCTGACTTTCCCATCTGCATGCCTTATATCTGATACAAATTCGCTTCATATTACTTTCTGTTAAAAATGTAACTATCCTGTGCAAGGAGTGTGGAGTTCAGCTGAAGGCAGGATTCTGCTCTTCTTTGGCTGTGGTTTCATGTTTCTTTCTTCTTTATGCCTCATGCATGGAATTTGCAATCAAAAAATTAGAAATGCGATCCATCTCTGTTTAAGAAAAGGTGCAGGTCGCCTGTATTCATGAGACATACTGACAAAAACATACATGGTAAATAGATTAAATGCAGATGTACTGGATAATCTTCCATTCTTCCTAAACTGCAACATAAAACCACAAATGTATTCAATTCACGAATCTGAGCTATATCCCGTCTCTGGGCTACACGCGATCCCATTTATGGGCTATGCCTGCTGTGATACATTTACATCAAATGTCTGTGGCCACCTGCACTGACCATACTTCCCATGTGTGGGATTCCCAGGCTAGCACCCTGAAGGCACATCTGAGAGGGCAGGCTAAGGCTCCCAAGCAGTCCTTTTTTTTCCCTGGCAGAACCTTTGCATAACATTTTGCCCATCTAGGCTTTTAATTTTATTTTTATTTACGTATTTGACCTGTTGAAAGAAGCACAGTGGCAGAGTAAACACCCTAAGGATACAACATATAAAGGGACAGCTACTCTAGAAAAAAATTCACTCCACTCTGTGGGATGCCTTTGAGAGCTGGGGTCCTGTGGATCCCAGAACAATGTATTTCCTGGCTCAGCCTTCCCTATACCCAGTGACAGTTTGTTTCAGAGGCTCTATGGTAAATGCAGTATAGAGGTTTGGCATTTTTCCAACATGTCTAAGCTGGGCTTACTGCCAGCAGGTTGTACCAGTAAATCATTAACTGGGGCACCCAAAAGCAAGTTTTGTTTCACTGAGCTATTTGTAGCCAAAATGTGGTCAGTTGTTTCAAAATGTTGTTGCATTTTTTAAATAAAAAAAGCGGAGGGGCTGTTGTTTTTATCTGGTTTCCTTATGACGCAGCTTGTAAGACTTGGCTTAATTAATTCCTGCTAGAACTGGAGCTTGTCTTTTAGACAACATCTGGACTTGATTACTGTGTTGTGCATGTTTTGATCTCTTCCCTTAAAGACCAGCTGTTTGATCAAATTCAGTGACCTGTAAATAAAACCCCCTGGTTCAACGCCTGATCAGCAAATTTCAGACCTAAGGTAGAGAAAAGATTCGACTCTTGCTCACATGTAAAATTACTGAATTGGGGAGATACTTCTGAAATGGCCTTGAAAGAAAAGCAATCCATATAATCAGCCTCAGTTCATAAGACCTTGATGGTTCAGGCCTTAAAATGTTGGCCAGCAGCATTTCAGCTGGTCAATCCCCTACTATATGCAGAGTGGATTTTTTTAAATTGCATTGTTTTGACAGATAATTGGATTTTCTTGGACTGTTTTCTAAGGCGAAGTACAGTAATACATTAAATAACACTAATGTCAAGTCCTCTGGTATTTCACCCAAACTTGATTCCTGTGAACCCTTCTACATCCTCAGCACTCTAAATCCTGAAGAAATCCATTTAGATTTAGATGCTGTATTTGCCATGGTAGTAACACTAATAATAAATATCTTATCTTTACCAGTTAATTCGCAGCAGTAGAGATCAAATTGAACCACAATTTTCACTTTGCAGGCGTGGAAAGTGAGGCACAGAACAGATGGCTATTTGAAGTCTGGGGCTCACTTGGCAGGCCTGCCACTGGGGACAGGAACAGGCTGAAGGCTGAAAGGTGGAAGGGATTTCCCACAGGACACAAGATGACCACTACTGACCCTGGGGCCAGACCCCAGCACCTCACCATCCTCTGTGCCTCCTTACAGAGCTCTGCACCCCTGCTCTGCTCCAGGAATCCTGCTCAGAAGGCTTAGGTTGGTTCACACTTCCCTGGAGACGCCCTGGAGTAAGGGCAACATGACTCTGCCATCCACAGAGATGTGGCTCCTCCTCCACCTGCCCCAGCTCTGCCCTCTGTTCTGGGATGAGAATGAGAAGACTTTGGCCAAATCCCCACCTTTTTTACATTGTCACATTTAAAGTGGTTTTCTCCTCAGATAGGAGCAGGAGCCAAGAGATACTGTGGTCCTCTCGTTACAGGGTCTGCTAATGGTGAGGACCTTTCTGTTCCGCTTCCTTCTCAATGAATGGATCTGCAGGACAACTTCTTCAGCATTGAATTTCTCTCTTTATCCAAGGAGTCTGAGGTCCAGGGTCAGACAAAGGCCTTTTGGAGCTGACCAGTATGCACTGGGCATGTTTCTCATACCACTTTTTTCTTCCATACAGCCAGTCCCCAGGAAATTGTGTCGTTTGGGATATGTCTAAACTGTCTTAATGATCTGCTTGAGAAACAAAGCCCTGTGAGGGGTGGTCCTGGATGCTGGGCAGAGCATGTCAGACCGCGTGGGCTCCTGCTGATGGGGCTGAGAGTGCTGCGAGTCTGATGGTCGGTGCTTGAGCTTGTCTCCAGACACGCCTCGGCAGGCGGGCCCTGGGCTGGCCGCAGGGCAGCCATCCACAAGGAGAGGGAAAAATTCCCAAACACGTGTAGGTAGCTACCCCCGTGGCCTCCTACCAAAGGCTGTGTAAGCTCATGGGAATGTGCTTAACCCTTTGCATCAGAACATAAAGTTCTCAAACTGTTAGTGTTGTGTCTCAAAAGAACCAGGACTGAACCATGTCCCTCTTTGCTGCCACCAGAAGAAATAAGATAATTTGTTTCAATCTGAATTTGGCCACTCGCATAAAAAAAAGATATATGGGATAGAGGGTCAGGCATCACTTTTTGTCACCATCTACTTTACTGACAATATCCTTCCTTTCTATATCCTGTGTGAATTCCCCAGACAGGAAGAAATTTCTGTCTCAAGCCATATACTTTGAACCAACATTCTTCGTTTTTACCACATCAGCACTGTACAGAGTAAATATATTATGTTTTAATCAGTTTAGGATTGCGTCGGAGGCTGTGGACGCTCCTTTCCTGCTGTGCTCAGCTCAGTGACCAGCAGCCAGGAGCTCCAGGCTGCATCTGCTCTTGCTGTGCATGCACATTGTTTCAGCACCAGTGGAACTTCCACTGCTGTCCAGGTCTTCTGTTCACATTATAAACCTTAAAAAAATTGTATACAGAATATTGTTTACTGACATGTGGTGTTTAGTAGGCAGCTGAAAGGTCCCAAAAAATCACGTTGATTAAGCACACACCAGCACATAGGGCGCGTTGGTGCTTGGATTCCACCTGCTGCGCGCCAACAGAAGCGCTGAAGGAGCTCTGGCCCAGAGCTTCCTAGGAGAAGCCGCCGTGTCCCTGAAATTGCCCCCCTTGTGTGTCAGAGAGTGACGGGGCATTGGACTCCCCTGCGCGGTGGCCCGCCTGGCAGCCCAGGGGGGGAAGCTGCATGTTTTCAACAGAGAAGAAACAAAATGTGGGCACAGGTGAAGACGAGGAGCTTGAAGGGGCCAAAGGAAGGAAGAAGCTACAAGAGAGATCTGCAAGGCCTTGGAGCGCCGAAAAGGCACCCATGAGCTGGGCGGCCCCGGCGCTTTGCGCCCGCCGGCAGCAGACGCGGGGCGCGCGCAG
>NW_008239758.1:1224960-1226517 GCF_000691975.1 Corvus brachyrhynchos | reverse complement strand
AGAGCTGGTGCCCGTAGTTCGTTCAGCTTGCTCCATGTGTTTTCCACGGCTCGCACAGCACTCGGGTCCCCGCAGTCCGTGACGGAGGGATGCCTTTCCGGGGCGGGGTGCGCTCCCGCAGCCTCCCGTTCGCCCCTGCACAGGGCTTGTCCCCGGAGCTTTCCCGGGCCTGCTCGGAGAGCCTGGGCTCGGTGGGTAGCCGCAAGTTGTGTTGAGATAAACGATGTTCTAGGGAGGCTGCCGTGTGTTTTAAATTTGCTGTAATGTGTTGGATTAATCCTCATAACTGAGGTTTGGCTGTGATGTCAGGTGTAGAGAGCTTGAAAGGTAGCCGGTGATGTAAGGGAGGACCTGAAACTGGCTCGTACTCAGGAGTTTTCCTGAAGTAATGGAATGGGAATGGAGTAAATTTCTTCTGCTGTCCTGTTCACAGCTTGTAAGTTTTGCCACTTTTCCTCGATGGATAAAAATGCAACTGAATGTTTCAGTAAATGTTCAGGTAGCTTGCATCTGATGTTTCTTTTTGACTAAAACACCAGCAGGCAGTTCCTCTAACAGCAGATACTGTGTATTAATGGGTAGCAGGTCTCTCTTGAAGAACATTCCGGTATTGTCTGAAAAAACTGATGCCTAAACATCCCTCATCCTGGCCAGGCAGTAACTCCCTGCGTGTTGGGAGAGGGAATGGGCAACTGGAGTGGTGATTCCTGACAGAAGAACTTCTCAGGGCACCTGGGATTCTTATCTTATCCCAGCCTTGTATTTATTTAGGATCATAACACCTGCCCTGCAGCAAGTTTGGTGAGCATGCCTGCAAGTGCCATGGGTGTGCTGAACTGCTGCCACTTCCATGCCCCTGCAGCTTGCCAAGTACTGGCTCTGGGGCTCCTGGCCCTGTCACCCCTGCCATTGCCTGGGCTGGCTGGGCATGTCCATTTAGCCCTGCGGTGTGGTGACTAGCCTTCAGGGACAGGCACACAGGAGTAAGCTTTTATGGGACAATGCCAGCTTGGCAGCTTAGCCATCACTCGGAGCACCCTGTCTGCAGGAGAGCTGCGTCCCAGCTCTGTGTCGTTGTATACAGGATTTATAAGAGAGCAAAATGGGCTTTGGGTGCAGGTGCCCTCTGATACAGAGGAGGAGCTGGCAGGAACTGGAAACACAGATGTGTTCAGATTTCCTTCATTATGGAAGCATCTTCATGGTCCGTGTAGTTACTCTGCAGTAGCTGCCTGTCCCCCTCCACTCCCTGGGTCACTGTGTGGATAAATGTGAAGTTAGGGAAGCTCAGTTTGCAGTGTGTAAAGCTTAGTGAATTGTCTCTTTGAACAGAATGAAGCCTTGGGCTTGCTTTTCTAGGAAAATAGCCCAGAATAGTTGTGTCTTCCTGCCTTGAAAACACAATTTACCCTGATGAGAAGTGTAGGCAAAGACGAGCTGCCACCTGCTGGCTCCATAAGGCTCTGGGCTGGGGGATGCCTGCTCGTTCCCGGGGCAGGACAGCCCGGATCCTGTGCCCTACCCCAGGCTGGGGGTTTGGAAGGCGCAGGTGGGTTT
>NW_008239758.1:1224618-1224895 GCF_000691975.1 Corvus brachyrhynchos | reverse complement strand
ACAAAAATATCCTAAGGAACCTGCTGGGATTATGGTAATATTTATATTTACCATTTTTTCTCCTTGCTTTGGTAAGTAAAGATAGCTCTTTCAAGTGCAGTACATTCTTCATAAACAGTTCTGTATAATGTTGCACACTGGAAAATAGAATTGTTGCCATCGTAGGGGTTCCCTGGGGAAATGCTCAGATTAGGCTCCTCCAAGCAGCTGGGATGGTCTGGGGCCCCGAGTGGTGCAGGGATGCTTACAGCCCTGCAGACCCCCCTCCTCGCGACCC
>NW_008239758.1:1214997-1224282 GCF_000691975.1 Corvus brachyrhynchos | reverse complement strand
ATGCTGACAGCCCTGCAGACCCCCCTGCTCCAGACCCCCCTGCTCGGGTCGGGTTCACCCAGAGGCTGGGGGGAAGGAGGCTCATGAGGAACAAATGAGATTAAAGTGAACTCTGCGAATGTGCTGGCCAAACCCAGCTCAGTTTGTTTTTCATGATGTCGCTTCTATTTTAAAATCCAAGTCACGGAAGCCATTTACAGTGAACTTTAACAACACTGTAGTTTCCTGTGGGCAAGTTATATCTAAAGAGCTTCTCCTGTTAGGATCCCAAGAAATTGTGTTCTTAAGTATAATAGAAATTTCAGGGGGGGATGAGGGGTGGAGTTCTTGAGAGAAAATTGGAAGCTTGCTATTTTTAGACTCTTTTGGTTTTTAAAAATATACTTTCAGAGAGGAGGGGAGAAAATATTTTGACTTGTGGATAAGAGGTGTGAAAGTTGCTGGACAGTCTTTCAAGGGATGATTCAGGTAATTATAAAATGGCATAAAGTTACTGCTGTTTTCTCATTTCTTTAGTTCTTCATTGATTTCCCAGGTGAGGGAATAATGGCAGGATTTTCTTCTCTGTGATGTCCAGCAGAATTCCTTCATTTCTGATTTTTCAGCCTCTCTTCTGCTTAACAAACAGAGAATTGACATTTGATGGACTGAAAGTGATGGCTTTCTTTCCATTTCTCTAAATGTTTATGTGACTATGAAGTTGCTGGAGTGAAGAACTTTACCTTATAGTCATATGTCTGAAAAAGAATACTAGCTCTTTGGACTTCTATGTAATGTTTTCGTGGTAAAGTTAAGAAGGATACTTAGAAGTAAACTAGCTCTGCTCATGAAAAAAGGGCAAAGTATTTGCAAAGCCAAAATTGATGGTTACAGTTTTGCTATGATTTTGCAGTAAGATCACACATACATATGTATAAAAATATAATGTGCCACAAATATTCACAGGCCAAGTAACTGCTCCTGCTGAGAGCTTGTAGTTTGTGATGCATGTGTCTCTATGCTGAACTGCTACAGCAGTGATGGAAAGCAAATAGAGTACTAAGTGTGTTTAATGGGAGGTGAGGGGCTTGTTTGATTAGATTAGGGCTCCAGCTGGCCTTTATGCCCTTTTTAGGCAATGAGAATTCCTGACACCATGTTTTAAAACCTGATTTTTAGCATGTTGTGTGCAAGTGTTGTATATGCTGTGTTTTCTTTTGTAGGGAATGTTTCTGAGAGTCGTTGCCAAGCAATCTCGGTGTACTACAGACGTGCTAAGCAGTGCTACCATCCTGCATTTTAAAGGGGTCTCACATTAAGGATGCTTTCATACTTTTAAAAAAATACCTTTGATAGGTATTAAAAAATATGTCCAAAACTCTTTAAATATGTATTTGCTAGGCCATATGTGATTCTCTTCTTGCTGAAGCAAAGCCTCAGTTACAGAAACTGATGGGTTTTTTTGTTCTGCTGCTTTATTTTTCACTTTTGTGTGCGTGTGTGTGTGTGAACACTGTACCTGGGGATTTGACATGACTACTTTGGTCATACAAAAAGTAGTGAGACTAAGGGCTGTGGCCTGAAAATTAATTAATGTGTTACAAAGGGTGAGTAGTTTACCAATATGAAACATCCCAATGCAGTAAATAAAAGGTAATTAATTCTGGATGACAGCATTTTGTGGCAATTAGTGGAGAGGAAATACACCTTATGTGAAGGTAATGTATGGTTATGCAGTGCTACTCTCTTTCAGAGTAAGGGCAGCATTATTCTGCAGCTTGCTAACCATTCTGTTCCTTATAATTACCTGCTAAAACTACACCTTTTAATATTTGAATGCAAATGGACATGCAGAAATGTGGTAAATAGCAGTGTCTTGATGTAGGGCTCAGCCTGGTCACAAACAGTGCTGTGTAAGCAGCTGCAGGAAATGTTTTGTGATACTGTGTAATGGCTTGAACTGCGAGGAAGGGCAGAACATTAAGGCTCCAGGAATGAGAAGTTCACATGCAGATTGTGTGGCATCAGCTAATTGTCCATCAGCTGCTTGCACCTGGAGAAACAAATACTACCAGACTATGAAAACTGTGGGAGGTGGCTCTCTAGGCCACAGAGTCACTCCTTTAATTACTTTTGGAACTTAGGAAAACATAGGTGTGCTACCCTCTGCATTTTCTGCAGCCAATAACGTGGATGTTGCTAGCTCTGTAGCCTCTTGCAAAAGGTCCAGGCTCTTCCAGCATGATTGGGTTTAGTTCAGAAGAAGACAGACAGTGTTCTTTTGATGTAGCTTACCAGCCAAGTGAGGGTTCCTCCTTATGTTTCAGAGGACTTCAGCTTTGGTCCCATCAGTGTCAACTGTAGTTCACAATAAAGCTCTGGTATTTATATCAGCAATACTTTTTTAAAAGCAGACATCCTGAAAATAGCTGTAAATACATTGCTCATTCAGGTGTGGATGTTGGTAGGACCCAGAAATACTGTTCTTGCAAAGGCAATTGTTCAAACCAGATCAGTTTTACGGGTACACGTGACTGAATGGTGTGGATGAACCTCTATGTGCTCATGTCTGTTTAGTGTCCCTGAATTAAAATGTTGCTGTATGTAACTGTGGCAGCCAGGGAGACGTTTCTGGATGTAAACAGCTGAGGTGGAGGAATCCTGTGTGCAGGATTCCATGGTATAGCCTGTATGTATACACAGCCAGCCTTTTCCTGCTTCTTAAGAGGCAGTGACTAAATTGATCTGGTTTTGAAGGACAGTGTAAGTGTGGATTTGAAGTAATGCAGTTGTATTTATGGTGCGAGCATCTGTCCTTGAATAGGGGCTACTGGAGAAAAAGTGACTTCTGCTGGGTGTCTGGTCTGTGTTGAGTATTTCTGTAGAGCCAAGAAAGGGTTTAGGGAGAGTAATGAACAGGAATGTGTATGTTTAGCTTTTGCTCCCCAAATACCTTATGGACACTCTTGCTTACTTACAGAGAGTCATCAAAATTACCTTTTTTTCGTCTGTGTGGTCAACTTGAAGCAAGAATTGGGCTGAACAAAAGGAGAATCGTAGAACTTCTTGCAGAAAAATGAGAGGAAATAACTTGTCTGCTGGAACACTGCTGTGATTAACTGTTTTTTCCAAGACAAATGCTCAAAAATTGTGGGTGTTAGAAATAAGGTTCCCTGCACTGTCTTTGTCTGTAAGCAGTGCTATATAGACTGTACATTTTTTGAAGGACCCTGGTTTCCTCTAAATATAATATTTAGTGAGCAGCCACACCGTTCATTTTTTTTTTTAATTTTTATTTTTTTTTTTTTTAAATTTTTTTTATGGTAGTAGCATTGACTGGAGTGCTGCCACTTAGAAGCTGTATTTCCTATGCTTTTCATCAAGGCATTGTAATTTTCCTTGGACAGAACAGAATGTTGCTTCGATGGTAGTGCTATAATTAACTTGGAGGCAAACTTCCTTTGTTTCCTCTGTAGGTAATATGCAGGGATATGAGTCAGTATTAACCAATTACCTTATTTATAGTGAAGTTATCCTTAAGTGCCCTTGAACTGCTGTAACAACAATAAATGTTGAGCATCTTAACTCTTCTTCTGGCTGCATTATGTGTAAAAAACAATGGTGTTAACTGGACTCATAGATAATAGGTAGAGTTGGTATCTCCTCCCTCCTGCCCTACAACCTGCCCTGCTCTGTGGGAATTATGGCCTTGGAGTTCTTGTGAAGAAGACTGGGGTTTTGATCTGAAAATAGATATAGCTTAATTAGATATAGCTTAATTACTGATGGAAAAGGGCATGGTGGGACAGAATTGTCATCAGTGAAGAAACAGCTTCCAGGTGCTCCTTGTGAGCTGTAGAATAATAGATACCAGTACTGGGTGACAAAGCTTTCCTTTCACACATGTACATGGAGGTTGAAGGTGCTTTGTAGTTGGGATATTTACCTTAACTCTGCTTATTTCTTTTTAAAAGCTTTTCAAAGATCTGGATAAGAATTAAGACTTGGGTTTTGAAGTGTTTGAGCAACTTGCTACTGCCCAAGTCATGACGCTCCCGTTTCGAAAGGACTTGGACAAGTACAAAGATCTCGATGAGGATGAAATTCTTGGCAAACTTTCGGAAGAAGAACTGAAACAACTGGAAACTGTTTTGGATGATCTTGACCCTGAGGTAGGCATTAGCCAAGAGAAGTTTTATTTTTTCCATTTGTTCCGTTACTAGTCTAAAATAAGTTGAGACTTTGTACAATATACTTTTGATCAGAGTTTTTGTCACAACTGCTGATGATCTCACAGATACAGATGTGTACATAGTGTTCATTTCCTGTTTGCAAGGTGGATGCAACTGCAGTAAAGGAGAACATAAGAAGGGATAGTTGGGAGGAGCTTTCTGGGATTTATTTATAAATAAGCATTGCTGTTGTTCATGTTTTGAAAAGAAAGTTTATTTGGAAAGGCCTGTTTAACTTTCCTGTTTCCAGTGCTGTCTGGTAAACAGCCCTTTTGCATCCATGTTTGTTTTATTATTTCTGCTCTTGGAGTTTGATGGGAGTGGGAGGGTGCCAACCTCTTCTAATGATTCCTGGTCCTGTATCTGGTAGCTTGTATCTATTCCTGTCCTCATGCTGACTTCATAAAGGGAAGGCAAATAATTACTAAACTCTTGAATCATTATGTCAGCATGGGGTACTGAATAAGGAATACTACAGCTTTCTGCTATAAAGAGCTGAGTTGTCCTCTACAGATATTGGAGCTAATGTCAGACTCCAAGGCTTGTGTTTTCACCTCGTGGTTCTCTGTTTTTGCTTTAATAGTACCAGGATTAGTTTAATCTTGATGTTCAGGGATTGGTTCAGAATATTATGATCACCTATTTTGTTGCACTGCAAGATATTACTGGTATTTTAAATGCCTTTGACTTTATGGACATTTCAACAGAGAACTGGCAAAAGGGACTGGTTCTCTTTCATGGCAATCAGAATTCCCATACATTCTGGTCTTTCTGTACTAGTATCCTTTTTATTTTTCTCTTTAATTGAAATATGTTGATGATATCAAAGAAACATCCCACCTTGAGTCAGGTCAAAAATATAAATACTCTGTGTTAATTGCCAGGTAACAGTCGAGTCAGTTGTCTTAAAGACTTAGAAACACATGGATGTAAGTGACAGAGGAAGTAGTCTCTTGCTGAATGTCTAAACTGTAAATAGCTGAGTTTTATTTACTACTGCTCATTTAAACAGTGCTGATTCTAGCAAAGAAATGCAAAGTAACAGGCAAATTGAGTGCTGGGAGCTATTGTACCAAAAGAATTGCTTCAATCCTACTGAGAGCACAGTGTGCTACATTTTCATTATATTCTCCGTGTCTAGATTACTTTGTGTCCTTCCCTGCCCCAAAAAAAGGAAGTTGGCAGGAGATCAAAGATTGCCTACAGAAGAGCGGATCAGGGCTGAACCTTGCAGAGAGGGAGAAGGAAGAGGGAAATGAAACTAAGCAGGTGCTCACCCAGACCTCCTAAGCTGTTCTCCTTTGCTCCACTTGTTTTGCAGAACGCGCTGCTGCCTGCAGGCTTCCGGCAGAAGGACCAGACTGCCAAGAAGGCCTCGGGTCCCTTCGACAGGGAGCGGCTCCTGGCCTATTTAGAGAAGCAGGCGCTGGAGTACAAGGACAGGGAAGACTATGTGCCTTTTACAAGAGAAAAGAAAGGTAACACCACCCTTTCCAGTGGAAGTGCTTATGAAATCTCTAAAGTGGACGAGCCAGAACTACCGTGAAGCAAATTTGATTGAAGCACTGGCACCTGTAATGCTTCTAACTTGCAGCGTTTCCAAATGGCTGCTACTGTGCAGGGCCAGGAGGCTTCCTGTTCAGGCATTTGTGCCCCTGGGGCTGGTGTGCTCTTTGTGTGTAGCACAGGAAGGAAATAAGACTCAGAGATTTTATCATAGATTGCAAAGTTCTGATGGGCATGGAATCCTCAAAGTAAGAGCTAACTCTGATTTGTGTCAATAATAAACGCTGTCACTGTGCCTGTGGCTTATGCCTTGTGCTGAACACAGACAGCAGCCTTGTAACACTGTGTTGGGTTAGCAAAATAGCAGTTGAATGATGTTGTGGCAGACAGTAATGTTCAAAGATGATGTAGGCTGACAAGGCCAGACAAGTGGTGTATGCAGTCATGGTGTTCTAGTATCCTACTGAAAGGTTTAATAAGATTGCATAGTTACTCCTAACTAATTACATTAGTTAATATCACAAGTTTTGAAATCTGGCAGTGGTTTGTGGTCTGAAAACCATGGACACGTTATTAAAGCCTGGGATTTTAAATTTTTGCTTTGGATCTAGTATTCTCGTTGACTTGATAGGAAGCTTTTTTTTTCAGAAGAAAATTTTTAAAGAATGTGCTTCTTAAATATTGTAAGAATAACTTTATTTTTTTCCCCAAAACCAGGCGTTCCCAAATTTGTTGTGCCTTACAAAGCACTATTGGTAGGCACAGAAACTCCCAGACCTGTGCAGGACACCTGTGCATAGGAGCAGGCTTTTAGCTGTCACCACAGTGTTTGAGCACTGCTTGTGACTCCTGGCTCATGTGAACCTTCCTCAGCAGCAGGACAGATCTGCTGCACTAAAACTTCTGTAAATTGTTTGCTAAGTTGTATTCCAGCTGCTCAAGATGAACAGGCTCCTCTTTTCTTAAGGGTTTGACACCCTTTAATTCTACTTAATTCTCTGATGTGAATCATTGCTTATTTCAGAATTGAGTCTTCATTCATCTGCTGAGTTTGTGTATATGATTGTGGGGTCTATTTGGTGAAAATTTAGTTGGGGGTATTTGCATTTTCTCTTGCCTGTGCCAGATAGCTTTACCTGACAATGCTGGTGTCTCCCTTTTTTTCCTGAAGTGATAGAGAGACCATGACTTTACAATGTGCTGCACTGTGCATGATGGACTCCCTTCAGAGAGCGTTTTTTGTTTCATTCAACAGCACTTGAGTTGAGAGAGAACTGTGACTCTCCTTTGCTGGCAGGAGAGCAGGGGTTTGGTGGCTGAACCTGTAGGAGTGAGCAAGTTAAGGACAATGCAGTGCATTGACTGTAGAAGGCAGAGGTACCCACAGCCACAGCTCCTGCATGGTACCTCTGCTGCTGGCAAGTGCCTGTTCTCACTGTGTCTGGCTGTGCCCTGCGCCTGCTGCTCTCCTGGCATGTTTGCCAGCGCGTGTTGGAGATGGATGGATGGTTAAGTGTGACTGAGTTCAGCCTCTTTGGGGCTCGTAGGTGACCGGGGAATCCCTTGCATCCCGCGCACTGCTCCGTCGGGGGGTGAGCTGGGCAGGGAGCATGTGCTCTAAAACTGCATTTTCTACTGAGTGCTAGTGCTTCTTTCACATAGATGGTGCTCTGAAGTCAGCTTATGTCTACATGCACACAGCACAAGTATTTGTTTGGGGAGATAAAATCTGTGAGAATCATGTAGAAAAACAGAAGGGTCCAGCTGTAACGCAGAGCTTGGTTAAGAAAGATCAAATGTCATTTCCTTTATGTAATAAAGTATTACTAAACAGTCTGTCTGCATGTTGCAACAAGTCATGCCAGTGTAGTTAGTAAAATTTCCTGTATCTCTTAAAAAACACAAAGCTGCTATCTAGTAACTTCTAGCATTATTTTAATGCCATAGGAGAAAAGAAAAGAATACGAAAAATGAAATGTAGATTACTTTCATTAAAACTAAAAATGTGGAAACAAATGTTTAGTATCCAAATTGATGCTTTGTTAAATGGGCAGGAGGCAAGAAGGTCAGGCTCATGTTGTAGCAGGTGAAGGATAACCTTTTCTTTTCCCCTTATGAAAATATTACGGTTCAGCTTTGACTTGCTGCCACATTTGTTGCCATTGTGCATAAAAGTGGCAAATGTACATAACTTAATCTTTTAAATCAAGAAATCATGGTATTTATCTAGATGTAGAACTCAGAAAGGGCATGGGGCACAACTTAGTACTTGTGTAGGATGTTTTTTATCTAGAGGGGGCTTGTATCCTAATGTGCTTTTCATTAGTATTAAAACAGACCAACAGACAACTAAGCAGGGTTCTGATTCTTCACTTCATCTAAAAAAATGTATTATGGAGAAACACCAGCAAGTTGTGGAATAAGGGTAGGTGAAAAATCTTTCTTGGTTCTCCTGTTAATTCAGGAGAAAAGTAGCAAATATAACCTTCAGTTCCAGAGGTTTTGGGAGGAGAGAGATGGATTGGAGCTGCAGCTGTTTTCTTGGTGCCTTTTTTTGGGTCAGAATTTGCTAAAATATTTCTGTGTCCCTGGCTGGTCTCATTGCTCTAACTTGTTCCAATTATTCATTTCATGGAGCAAGAAGAGGAAAATCTATCCTTCTCTTTCCTTTTTCTATTTTAGTAGAACTGAAGTCCTGCATGGTGATTTGGCCTGCAGATTTATCAAAGAAGCTTACCCTGGGTTAATTTTAAATATCCTGTCTTGCTACTGATTCTGGTAACCTTGTTTTCGTGCTAGAGTGTAAAGGAAAATACTCTCTTCCAGATGTCCCAAGTACCTAATTTTGGGGTAACATGTCATTAAAACAATGTTGCTTCTCATTCAGTGATAGATGATGTAATTTCTCCAGGTCTTTGGAACCTCTTTTTTGTTTTGTGCTATGACATGTGGAAGATCTGAAATAATGTAGTGTCCTGCTGTAGTGAAGTGAACAGTGCTAAAGAAATGTGGAGTTTAACAATCCCTAAATTAGGCTCTATTCCATTTTCCCAGTGCCTTGATTTTTTTTCCAAAAGCATCCCTAAAAACTTACTTTGCTTTAAAACATGATTTAATGATTTAAGTCACATTCTGTTCCAATTAAGTGTTGAACCATACAGTAGACCATTGTTCAAGAGATTCATGAGATCAATGTGGTAATAATTGCAACAAAACTTAGCTTTGTCTCAATCTGTGTATGGAAGTATGTCATAAAGATTTTACAGGGCATACTGCAAGGGGAAGGATCTCTCCTCCAAACAGTAAAGCAAGGCTTCAGCACTGAAGGCTGTTGCCCTCAAGTGTGTTCCACTCATCTGACCGAGTCTGACTGATGCTCCTCTGCCTTTTCTCTTCTCTTGGAACAGCAAAAGAAGAGAATTATTGCAGCTGAGATAAAAGCATATCTGATAGTAATGTACTTTGTGCTGTATAGTGCAAGGCATTAGCAAAGTATTGTGTAAACTAAGCTTTGCATTTCCAGCCTTTGCACTCTCCTAATTGTGGCGTTCTCTTCCCTTTGCATTCC
>NW_008239758.1:1201141-1214888 GCF_000691975.1 Corvus brachyrhynchos | reverse complement strand
TTCCTGCCGGGGTGTGTTTTTTCTATGTAGATTTGCAGTTCATGAAACTTCTGCTTTAGGCTTGGTTTGTTTTTCCCCTTCTCTATCACCCAGAAAACAGACTGAAACTGTAGCCACCTGGCTGAAGCTCTTTTGTTGGCACCCTGCTCAGCTGTTGCTCTAGATCACCACTGCCTTCTGTTGCAGCAGGATTTGGGATGCTGTGTTCTCTGCCATTGAATCACTTTAAAGTCTTTAAAGGAAGTGTGTTACATGTTGTGAAGTGAAGCTAATATCCTGTAGGAGCCTTGCAGAAACAGCTTGTCAAATTGATATTCTCCATACAAGAGCACTAGAACAAAATAACATGTGATACTCCAGCCTTAATGTAAAACAGTGTTCTAATTCACTGCTACGTGACCTGTAATCAGATAGCAGATAACAGCTCTGTTGCTGCACTAAGACACTGAGGAACTCACTTGTAAGTTGAATTACAAACATTAGTATTAAATTGTGCTTACAAGTGAATTGATGAACCTAAGTCTGTTACATGGTAAGAACTGGAGATTGATGAAGTGTGAATTATATATATTTCTGAACTATAGGAGGTGTAAGGAACAGAAGATGTAAGGAATACATCAGATGTTGCTCACTTTTCTTCATGAAGTTACTGATGAGAAAAGCTTATATTCACTTGTCCTCAGGTGGCACTTGATTTGCTTCCCCAAATAGAGTACCCCGAAGTGGATTTTAGACGTTCTTCTGCTGTGCAAATTGTGGCTGCCTGTTAGAGTGGGTATGTGAGAACAGTACCATCAATGTGCACTGCATGGCCTCACTGAACAGACCTGGTTTCTGCAGGATACTGAGTCCCACCTGAAATACTGTGCATCTGTGTAGGAAATGTCCAGGGCTCTTCAGTAAACACCAGCCAGTGTTCCTGCCTTTGGAGCAATACAATTGGGTGGAACTTGGAGCTGAAAGTTCATTCTTTAGCAGAGGGGGTCTGTGACTTAATCCTGGATGTGCATCATCTAACATGTTAGCTTAAAGGCATGGAACATGTGCCTATATAATTATTATAAAAATGATGTGAACATCCCTGAAGTTTGCCTCTTCATGTTGTATTACTTAATCTTTGCAGAATCCTGGCTGGCTGAAAAGGAGATGTCATGTTCTTTCATGTAATCAAATCCCTGCTGTTTGGAAATGTTCCACTTGCAGGCCAGGCGAGCTGCACATCTCATGGGCTGCACAGATGTGTGGTGGTTTTTGGTTTTATTTAAAGCTTGCATTAGTAAGGGGGAAGGGACTTGCTGAACTGTATTGGCAGCAGGCCTCGAGTTAGATCATTGTCCCCAGAGACACAGGGGTCTTATCCTTCTGGAAGTAAATTCATCACTAGAAGTGGGGAGTAGGGAAGGACCTGCTTTTGTACGTGCATTGTATACCTCTGAATTCTGGTCTAGGATGGGATGAAGCCAATGAATGAGAAATTATGCACACAAGGGTGTGACCTGTTTTATAACAAAGACTGCTGCTGACCCAGCTCATGTGACTGCAGTGAACATTTCTGGAGGGCAGTGGCTTTTAACATTTTTGCTTTATTAAAAACTGAATATACTTCTCACTCTCTCTAGGTTTTCTAAAGAGTCAGGCACGTATGGATAAGTTTAGTATTACTCTTAGGAAGCAAACATTTGAACCAGCTGTTTCCAACCTATGAATTTAAGAATTACTGAAAATAACATCAGGAAAAGTAGTTCTTTTTTTGTGAGCACTGTAGGATGAACCAGACAGAAGGCTGAACTAGGTTAAAATACTTTTTTGCCAAGTTGGTTTTAATTGAGATTGATTTCTTTCTCCTGTTCTCTTCCTGCTGCACTGATGCTGCAAATAGGATGGCTGAATGAAGGCTCAGGTGCTCACATCCCACTGTCCTCCTTCCTTGTACTCCTAAATCCTCACCTTTTTACTAGACCATATTACTGAGGGACAATAACACAAACATAGCTGCTGAAAGGCTTTAGATCGTGTGCATGCTGCTCAGAGTGTTTCATGGATTAATGAAAACCTTGTCAAACATTCTTGCATCTCTTCTAAAAACTACAGTTTAAGTTGAAGGTTAATCTCTCCCCAGTAGGTGATGCTAGTAAAATAAACTGATAGAAACATATACTGCATCAATTATATCAAAACAACCTGAAACATTTGCTACATAACCCTTCAATTTATGAAGGTTTTCTTTTAATCCTGAATCACCACCAACAGTTTTTTTGCACAAAGCTGAGGTATGGGTGGTAATGCATGTCAGCTGCACTCAACTACTGTTTGGAATCAATACAGTTATGTAAGGACGTTTATTTTCTGCTTCTAAATATGGATAATGACCATTTATACAAGTTTCCAAAGAGATAGCAACCCGGGAACAAAAACACCGTGTTGCTAGCAACAGATCTTTGTCATCAGACTGGGTTGTCAGAGGAAAACCTGATGTGCTTCTCAGTAATCTGTGCTAGTGGGAATGCATTAACTTCCTTTACAAGGAAAGTGAACCACAAACTACTGTAATCTAGGGAAGATATGGAATACATGGTTTTGGGTCACCCCTAATGCTAGACTCCACCTACTGTCTCTGTAACTGGGACATTGGGATGAGGATGATTCCTGTGGGGAAATACTTCTTATATCTATGGATATGGCAGAGGGTGGGGTCCTGAATTAGGACTGAGACTTCATAGGACAATTATCAACACCACTTCCTACCCCAGGAAATAACAAAAGGAAGTTGAAACCCCTTTCCCATAGCTCTTTCTGCTGATAGCTCAGGCAACTTGGAAAGTTTGAAAAACTGGCACCTTAAATAGCTGTTAAGATTTGATTCACAGTTGTGTAGTTGCGAATGGTTTCTCTGGGATGCAGCAGTACAAGAGCTTTTGGTTGCCCTGTTAATTTGTCCTGAACCTAAGCACCCCTTACCTGTCCTGGCTCTTACCCAGTGAAGACTTCCTTGTTCTGAAGGGCCAGTTCTACCCCATTCACAGCTGACTGCTAGAAAGGCTTTCTCCTATTCTGATTTCCTCCCCTAACTTTCCAGCTGAAGGTGTATGCAGGAATTCTGGTACCTACACAGACCTCTACCTATAAATGCATGTGTTCTAAAGTAAGTTTTCCCATTTCCTGCCGTAATAACTAAAAAGTTGGTGCAGAATGTAATATTACTCTTGCTTCTTTTGCCATTGAATCTTCGATGACATTTCTAAGGACCATTTTAGAAAACAGTGTCACTGGCAGAGAAATCTGTTACCGTGTTTTGTGCTGTTCACAAAACATGGTTTTCTCAAGCAGCTTTGGTTTTTTTGCTTCAGAACTGAGGTGAACATCTGAAATCAGAAATACTGTGTATGGTGTAAAAACTGCAGTGAATAGTCAGGTGTGTGATTTCAGATAATTCTGTGATTTTTCTCTCTCTGACATTCAGATTACAGTTCTGCCTGGGTCCCTTTCTCCCTTGAGAGGAAGCTCATCATTCTCTAGTGATACTAAATCTTTCTTACAGTCTTTCTAGACTGTTTAAAATGTATAATGGAGGTTTATATGTTACTTTTTAATCATTAGGAGAAACAAGATTGGAATAATGATCCAGACTCCTGAAAATTTATTCCTGTTTACGCTCTTTCCTCATCTCTGACTTGCAACAACAGAAGAAACCTTTATGTTGTCTGTGGTTCTCCTGGTGTTCACTAAATGTGATATGTATTCTTTAGGTACACAGTATTTTAAAGATAAGTTGCTATGTAAGACAAACTAACATCAGACTTTCCATTTTCTTTACTCCAGGGAAAATATTTGTCCCCAAGCAAAAGCCTGTACAATCTTTCACAGAAGAAAAATTCTCTCTTGATCCAGAACTGGAGGAAGCCTTGACCAGTGCCACAGACACAGAATTAGGTGACCTTGCAGGTGAGTTTTTTTTAAAGTATGAATGGGCTGCTACATATTTAGACAAGAAAGATCTATAATTAATGTGGTAGTGTATTGATCTGACTGCAGGATGTTGTAGTTGTGATAGAAAATAAAATATGTTGTTTGCCAGTTGGCTTGAAGCGTTTCACCTTTGTTGATTTGTGATAATGTGTGAGGAAGTTAATTATTTTGGCCTGCAAAAGATACCTGATTTTCCAGCTCAAAACCTTTAAATCCATTCCTCAGACTGGCTGGTTTTTGATGTGCATTTGACTGCTTTTCCTTGTGTATAACAGTATGTTGGTATGTGCCTGTATTCCTAAAGCTTTATTTTGTGATTGAGCTGCACTTTTTAACCTTGATGCTTAAATCTTGTGAGGTCAGAAGTTTCTAAGATGTGAAAGTAAACTAAAATGTCAATAATTAATTATTTTTTCTACTTTTTTCAATTGACTAAGGTATTGAATGACCTTTGTACTGATAACGGGCTGTTGTACAAACAGGTTTTGTTGTTTAAAGGAACCCTGCATCTGAGCTGAATTAGTCAGGAACAGTAAAAATGATTTTTTGCTTTTTCTTTTTTTCCTTTTACAGCAATACTGGGAATGTCCAACTTGATAACAAACAATCAGTTCTGTGATGTAGTAGGAAGCAGTAATGGAGTTGACAAAGACAGCTTCTCAAGTAAGTGTGTACACAAGTGCTAGAAAAATTAATTCTCTCTACTGCACACAGTTCCTGTAGCATTAACTATCTTCTGTTGCACCAACATTCTTTTAGACTCTTAAGACTTAGTCTGGAAATGTGTATGCCTATAGCATTGCCAAGTGAGTTCTGGCAAGAATGGAATTAAAATACACGTACACTAAAATGTCCTCTGCAGTTAAGTCACTTTGGTGACAAAAGCAGGCATAAGCATGCATTGTGTGTGTTGGTTTTTAGGTTTTCTGTTTGTGTTTGTAACTCCTATGTTCTTTCTGAAATAAAGCAGAAAGGCTGTGAGGACTTTTGAAAAAGAATTGAGCTTTATGAAAATACGGTCAGGAGAGGATGTTCTGCTTTTTTGGTGGGAGAGAGATGTAAAGACTGATGAAATGATCTTTAAATACAGTACATATTTAGTGTGTATATCATTTATTCACAATGAATGTATGCATGCAACCTGTTTGATTACATTTAAATGCCTTACTTTTCAGATATAGTAAAAGGTGAAAAAATGTTGCCTGTTTTTGATGAACCACCAAATCCCACAAATGTGGAGGAGACGCTGCAAAGGATTAAAGATAATGATTCTCGTCTTGTTGAAGTTAATCTAAATAACATTAAGGTAATTACCTGAAGGCTGCTGTAAACATGCTGCTTTTTTCTCAGTAGAAGGCACTCCAAGCTGCAGAACTCTCTTAAGAGATCGCGACAGGCTTATTCCAAGTACAGCAATCTTTCTGTTAAATGTTGTAGAGTGTATAAGCTCAGAAGCTGCAGCTAAACCAATAAGCCATCTTGGTTTCTTTTGCCAAATGTGTATTTAAAAAGTCTTAGCCTTTCTCACTGCCAGCCCAGATTTCTGTCGCTGCCAAGCTGGCAGCAGTTCCAGCAGTTCATTATCATGGAGTCAGCTACTGTGTTGAATCCTTTGTCCTTAATGAAGCAATGTGCTCTCAGTTTCTCAGTTTGCAAAGGGATATTTGTGCCTGACATCCTTCTGATTCTTGAACAAAAGAGCTGTTGGAAGTTAGGGCAGCCTCTGCTCCGAAGTGCAACAGTTGTGTTTTTACACGTGACAAGCTTTTGTGTATTTGCTTGAAAGAAACCAGAACTGCAGCACCCCTGACTTGCAGTGCAGAGAGCAGTGACAGCCTTGCCAGCAGCCAAGGCTACTTGTTCCCCTTACAAAAGGGGGAAAATAAAATCCATGGCTTAAGAATACTGTATAACAGGTAAATGCTGGCCAAAATAACTGCCTAAAAAGGCAACAGATCAAAGTTTCTGATACAATAAACTGAGAAATTTGCTACCCTAATTAATTCTCTAAAATTATTCCTTTTAAACTTGGTTGCTACTACAGTGTAAAAATGATTGCTTTATGGAATTGGTGGCTCCTATAGCCATCACATCTTAGGGTAGGTTGTCACTGTGAGAGCGCTGGAGACCGGTGGTGGTTAATGTTGTAGGGCATTTTGCTGTAAAGAGAGTTAGATAATGGGAGAAGCTGGGGGGAGGGGACAAACTTGTGTATCTCAAGAGAGTGAAATGCTATTTTTAATTCAAGAACATACCCATTCCAACGCTGAAAGAATTTGCAAAAGCCTTAGAAACCAACACACATGTGAAGAATTTTAGCCTGGCTGCCACCCGAAGCAATGATCCTGTTGCTGTGGTAAGTACTTCTGATAAGGGCTTTAAGTGGGGTGCTTAAAGGGAAGTTAGGATGGAAAGGCAATGGTAAGGGATTGAATTTAATCCAGTTTAAATACTCAGGGATGAAAATTATTCCATTCTGCTACACTCTAAAGTGGGTTTTCTTTGATAAACCTTTGTTGTATCAAAGTTGGTAAATGATTGCTAGTACCTTAATATGCAGCAGTGCCTCAGATGTGACTGAGAATTCTTTATTCCAGTCCCTTTCCCTAATTTTTCAGTTTGCTAGCTTCCTTCCTTTTTTTCTTTCTTTCCTAATTGTTTACTTCCTGGTGTTCATTCCAGTAGCCAATGGTTTATTCAAAATTAATTTACAACAAGTACATTTGAGGACTTAAAAACCCCCATAATATTTTCCAACTAAATAGAGTTTTAGTTGAAGTTGTAAAATACCTGTTTCTCTATCTCCCTGCTACCAAAGATTGGTTTAAAACATTGGTATATAAAGCATAATATTAGTCAAAGCTTGATACAATTGAAACTAATTTATTGTCAGGTCCTATTTCTTTCTATATTGAACTAAAGCAGTACCTTATTTAATTCTAAATAAAGGGGTAAGAAAACAAAAGTAATTGTTGCCAGGACAATCCTTTGCACTTGTTTTAATTTCAAATTAGAAGAAAAGTAACTAGTTTGAAAGACTGCCTTAAATAAACAAATGAGCATTTGAAAGCTTTTATGTGTAGTGGCTTTTTTTCTCAGGTGTGGTTTTGTTGGTTTTTTTTGTATTGTGACCTGATAGAAAAAAATTCAAAGGATATGATTTTTCTGACAGCAAACTCAGCAGTGAGCTTTTCCTGTTTTCTTCCTTTCTCAGAAATAACATCAGGTATAAAAGTGCTTTTAGCTACATGCTGGTACTGTGGTTAGAGCTTCGAATTTTACCTCTTCCTACCAAATCTGTAGACAAAAGCATTTTGAAAGTCAGATCTGTTTACAAATTAACCATATCTAATTCTCCTCTCAGTTAACTAACGCCCTTTCTTTGGCCTTTGCTTAGCAGCCTGCATTAGTCATTGTGGGCTGTGAAGGCTTAGAAAGTGGAATTGGTCCAATATGCTAATTTCAGACTATTTGTATTCTGTGTAGCTTTTTAGTTTGTAACAAGGGAAAGACAGGCCTTCCCTTGACTGAATGCTATTTAGAAAGGGAATGTAGATAATGGCTGGCTGAAGACTCAGCTCAGCCTCAGTAAGTGAAAGCTTGCAAAGTTACACCTTGCATCTCTGAACTTGCTGCTTCTATGGAACTAGTTAGTGGAAGTGGTTATTGCTGTGTCCTATGAGGCACTGCAGCAAAATCCAGAAGTTTAATGATGCTTTCTTATATTTAAAGGCTCTTGCAGATATGCTGAGAGTAAACACAAAATTAAAAAGTTTAAACATAGAATCAAACTTCATCACTGGAGTTGGAATTCTGGCACTGGTTGATGCACTGAAAGACAACAAAACGTTGACAGAGATCAAAATTGATAATCAGGTAAGTGAGGTGGTGGTGATACCATAGCTAAACCCAGCCAATCCTAGTTGCCTGAATATTCTTAGAAGACAGCTTGTGATAAACTCTTCAAATATTTTATGTTTAATTATCTTACCATCAGCAATAATTACCCTTAAGATTGTCAGAGGCATCCAGCTGAGGTTGATTCCTGCTCACTTCTGTGCTTCCTTGTGCTTTGAAATATACAAACACATTTTATGACCTTCTGCCTATTTGATTAACCAGAATGAAGCCGAGTGTTCATTGACTCATCTGGGGAAAGTATTCTGGTCTCTTTCAGGGTGAACACACGTAAGCTCTGTTGTCTTTGTGTACTTTTTATTTTAACAGAGGCAGCAACTGGGCACAGCTGCAGAGGTAGAAATTGCCAAGATGCTTGAAGAAAACACCAAGATCCTCAAATTTGGATACCATTTCACACAACAGGGACCTCGAGCCAGGGCAGCTGCAGCTATCACAAAAAACAATGATTTGGGTAAGACCTGTCATTATTAACTGAATGTCTGTGTGGCACAGGCTTTAAAGGTGTCTGGTTATTCTCCTTCTCCCTTGACAAAGCCAGGATAGCACAAGGTTAGTAGATCAGTTCCAGGTTTCTCCTGTGCTTTACTCTTCCTTTTTTGTTGCTGCTTGATATTCCCTATTTTGTTGCAGGGTATTCAGGTGCATGAGTTGAGGAGTTTTAACATAGTCTAGAACAAGAGCATTCAAATTTCATGTGAGTTGTGGCAAAGGGAGTGAAAACAATAGTTTTGATAATTCAGTTGTATTCAGATAAGATTCATTTCTTCTTTAAAAGCAGTACTTGAAATTAACAGTGTAGGATGCCCTGCTCAGTGCCAGTATCCCAGTGTTGCTGGGATTACTTGAGCACGGAAACTGAACATACTGTCACCTCCAGAGGCTGGGACTGGGTAATCTCTCCCCTGGTGGTTCTGTTCATGCACAAGTGCCATCTGTGCCTCTTGCAGGTAGCTGATAGCAGCAGCTTCTTCATTTGCTGCAGTCAGGTTTGTTGGAGCTCGTCAGTCAGAATCCTTATTAAGTGGGTCAGCAGAAAATTGGTTAATAACATAGCACATGAAAGGAAATAATTTGTATAATAATGTCAAATACTTGAAGCACTCAACTACAAAATAATATCCATCTATTTAAATAGAACTGCATTTTAAAACTCTATTTAATTAAATCTTTTGGTTTTAGATGCTTTGTGGTGACCTCTCATCAGTGTGAAAATGGGCCAGGCTGTTTAGCAGTAGTAGCAGTAGTTAAGGAATATATTAGAGGGAATGACATAGGAAAATGGAATTTGGTTTAAAGATCTGATTCCCCTCTGAATAGAGGTTAAAGTGGAGGAGAACAGCTCTGAAAGATATGGATGAGTAACTAGAATAGAGCACAGAGAGATCAGAACGGCACTCACGCACTGCATATCAGTTTCTCAAAATAGATTCTAAACCAGTTGGGTTTTCTGTCATAATGCTTCAGGTGTCTCACGGCTTTCTAAGGTTTCTCCTCTCACTAGTTCTCTTTCTAGTGCTTGACTGTTGGAAATCTATGTTTCTATTCATATCTTGCCTTTTTTCCTTTGCTTTCTTAGTCTGGAGTATGCAAGTAAAAGTTTCTGCAAATACCTTTTCATCTCTCCAGCCCTGAAGCTACAGAGAAGGTTACTCTGAATACCCTCTTGGGTACTGAGCACTGAAACCGAGATGTTCGAAGTCTCTCATTTCTCTCTTCGTATGTGTCTTCTAAAAAAAGTCTACATCTCCTTTTTCCTTGCTCACACTGTGTGGTGCCACTTCCCTGTTCTTTGTCTGTGTATATGTTGCTTTTAACTGCATGATTGGAGAAGTTAGGGCTTGAAATTCTTTTCATCTGTTCTTGCAGCTTGATGAAAGCAGGTATGAGTAACTTTTGCCACCTACTTTCCATTGAGTGGATTTGAGAACAAAATAGCTTTCTTCTTATATAGATGTGCATGCTTGACTTTTTTAAACAAAATGGAGATGCCTTATAAAATTTCTAAAATCTGTAGTGTCATTTGTTTTATCTGCACAGAAAAGGAAAACATAATTTGATAGTATGATAAGAAAACATCAAAAATAATACAAATGTTGAGGAAAACTCCAGTCATTCAGTCAATCTCACATATTCTCAAATCTAAATAGCATGTGAGCTTTTAGTTATTTTATTCACAAATTCTTATTGCTCTTGCATTTTCTGACAATTGAATGTTTTTATTAATAAATGGAAGGTTTTAGGCTGTTGATTGTGACATCTTCTGTGTGTGTATAAATTGTGTTAGATATACTGTGAAACTCTTGCAGTGTTTCTTTGAAGCTATGTAAATTAAATTCACCACTAAAAAACTGTTAAAAAAGAATGCTGGCTAAATCTGCTTACGAGACATAAGATGATTAATGTTTCCCACAAGTCCTTCCTTGCAAATATTTGCAACTGCTTGTGAATAAGGCGATAAACTCGGCTTATTTGCTTAAAATGCTATATAATACTAAGTGTTAGCTACCTTAATTTGTGGGAGGTCATGTGGCAAAGTAACTGTTCATGTTACAGAAATAAAAAAAATAGTTAAAATGCTAATATAGCAAACCATCTCTTTTTTTGTCTCTCTCGTTCCAGTTCGCAAGAGAAGGGTTGAAGGAGACAATTAGCAAAGCTGATGTCAAAACTGTGGAGTCAGCACGGGCAGCACCGTGGGCTTTGGCAATCTTGGACTACATTGACTGGGTTAGAAGGGAACAGACTGGAAGCTTCATTCCTTTTAAAGCAAAGCAATATAATCATCTGCTGGTATGCAGCACGGATTTTGGATGGATGGAGACACAGTAACTGCGCCAGTCTCTGTACCATAGTTTTTGATTGGGTTTTTTTAAGAACTTTTTTTGTATTTCAAGACTTTGGCTGTGCTTTCTACTAAAAGTGTAATTGCAAATCAATGGTTAATTGTCTGCAGTCAAAGAATGGGACATCTAAGATCCTTGGGCAGATACTGACCCAACTGAAATGTTTGTGAGAAAATGTGGGGTGTGTATTTACGTGGAGGGTGTGTATGTTCCTGAAAACAATGCCGTAGTGATAAGGGATTCTTCACCCCACAGCTGGATTCGTTGTGTAGATCTGTTCAGCTTTGTTCATATGCACTGAAGAGAAATCTTTCACAGCAATGTTATTTGTAATTCTACTGTTTTATTTTTTATTAGTTCTTGATACTGTGATCAAGTTCAAAGACATCCTTTTAAGCCAAACAAAAATAAATTGGTTAAGGACTTCTCCCAAGAGATTAGAGGAAATGATACAAAAGTGGAAGCCTTGCAAAAAAAAGAAAAAAGAAATTAGGAGCCTTGCAAAATGAGAGGTTTTCTGTTACACCTAACTCCTTAAAAGTCTTTTGCAAAAGATCCCATAATTGTATCTTGCTCTGTATCTAAACTGGATACGTTTTTAGACTGATTTCATATGTTCATCACCATTATTTAGTTTATATTCTTTGTTTAAAAATTCTATCTACATTCATAAGTATCAATTTCTCTAGAAGTAGTGACATTTGTGTTTAAAATTCTGCATAACTGTACAGAAAAAAGCAGCCTTAGCTCTAAGACCACTGACCTAAGTTGCATTACATTAAGCTATTTATACTTCATACAAATCTAACCGTTTTTAATAATGAAGTAATACTTCTAAGAAAGGGTTTTTCCATTCTATATCTGTCTTGATGTTGAAACACTACCTAAGACATGCAAAAACTAACCAATATGTAGTGTCAAATCTCTAGGGCATAGTCATCATTAAAGTGTTTAAAGTTCTATAAACAGACTAATAAGGCAACAAGAATCACTTCAACTTCTGCACATAATCACAGTACACTTGGAAATATGAAAATCCAGAGGCTTTTTGGTGTAGGTCTGTTTGGACTGTCTTGTACTGGTTTGCTTTGAGATCACAAAAATGTTCTACGGGCCTGCTTGGCTGTATTTATAGCAGCAGAGAATTCAACTGACAACTGTTTTCATCCAAAGGTCATCATGTGGTGAGCATTTATGTGTAGAAAACATACTGGACTGAGATTTTTGCATCAGGTTGTATATGCTATAAAAACAGAGCAAGCCTCTGGCACTGTGCCCACACTGTAATTTGCTGCAAATCTAGTTTTGGATCTTTAAAGGCAGACATTATTCCACAGGTGGCTTCAAATTTTACTGCAACTGTACAGAGAATTTTGAACTATAGTGCCTTCAGTGAGGAAGTATATAACTGGTTTATACTTGTGGAAGAACATTCTTTCTCCTATTTCTAAATTGGCCTTTTATTAGAATTACAAATAAATATGTGCTCTGAAAACCAAGTTGGAATTAATTCAGTTAAAACCAAAGACTACGCTTACCATAGTCTCAAAACACCACTAGAAGTGTTCTGATGAGTAAAAAAAAAAGGGCTTTTTTTGGTTTGGGTTTTTGTAAATTTTCAAGAACTTTTTAGATTTTTAAATAAACTTTGAAATAGTTCTAATACAATACGCATACAGTCACAAGTTAAGTGTCTTTTTTATAAACATGGCCAAAGCATGTCATGTGCTGAGTTGCCTAAAGCTGTACTTTATATTTGCTAGGCACCATAATCATTTTGTGTCAAAAAAACAGGCTGTAATGTCTTCCTTCATTTGTTGAAGGGCTGCATGTTCACAGAATCTGTTCACATATTGGGAATTCTACGATGAGTTATTTTATCACTACCTAACAAGATTAGGCAGTTACCTCCTACTTGAAAATGAAGGAGAAAATGGAAAGGCTGGATTATGGAAATGATAGCCCAAATCTCTTTCTTACTTTTACTAAATCAAGTTTGGTGGCTTAATTATTTATATTCCAATCAAAGGCAGGGCCTTTTAAGTTGCAGTTCACAGGTGTCCTGTCACAGGTTATAGTATTGGACCCTAATAAATGGTTTAGCTCTGTAGACAGCAGCTAAAATTTTGACTGCTTGTTGACTTTCAGGACAGATTCCTGACAGGCTGGGCATGGAAAACTTATTTTTTTCAATCAGAAGGTTTTAATCATCCAAGTTGTTGGAAGACCTTTGGCATGGTGCATGGAGCAGTTAACAGCAATCACTCTTGTGCCTGCAGTGTGTATCCTTTTTGGAGTAAGTGAAGAAATTCAGTCTGTAGCCAGGAATCTTCAACACTCTCAACAAAGAGAGTGAACACTGATGTGATGCCATCAAGTGTGGTGAGACCCTGTGTCTGCCTGCATGGAGTGTGGGAGTGGTATCACTTCCATAACCAGTTACCATAAACACAAGGTCTTCTTTCCAAAAGAGATGCTGTTTTCTTACTGATACTTTTTCTGGCTTAATGCAGAAATCAGATGACCACATATGTTGATTCTGTTGGTTCCAAGCTAAGCATGGAAACATAACCTGTATTTCAGAGCAATTACCTATTTACTCTTGTATTTTAAAGAAATAGCCTCATTCTCTCTACAGCTTGAGTAATCCTGCGTTTGTAAGCTACAAACGAGCAAGTGTTCAATTTAAATTTCCATTGGGGAAACATGTATTGAGTATTTTAGCGTATCAGCACTATATGCTGTCAGATTGTAAAACAGTTACTAAGTTTTGGATGATTAAAGTACTGTATTCTTCTTGTGCCTTCGGGGTTTCGTTTGTTTGCTTTTTTTAACAGTGCACTGACTTGCTTGAAACCCGTGTGTTTATACCGAAACGCACCTTTCCTTCTCCATTGGGGAAGCGAGTGCCTGGCTGGCGTTGAGGGGCCGGAGGGCCGGCGCTGTGCGCGGCTTTCCCTCAGCACAGGGGCGGCTCTCCCTCAGCACCGGGGCGGCTCTCCCTCAGCACAGGGGCG
>NW_008239758.1:1175657-1200270 GCF_000691975.1 Corvus brachyrhynchos | reverse complement strand
GGGGTCGGTGCCTGCAGGAGAGGTTGTTCGGCTGCAGCCGAGCTCTGGAAACGGTGGAACACCTTCTGGTTTAAGTCGCTGGCGTTTTCAAAATTCTTTTCTGCGTTCCCGTAAATCAGTTTTCGAGGCAGGTGCTCTTTTATTTTCCGGTTGGAAGCCGCATTCACCAGCCTCGGCACTGAGGAGTAGCTCCATTGTCATAAACCTCCCTGGGTAGATGGCTTGGATTAAATACGGAGTGACAGTTTTCGATTTGATCTTACAAGCCACGTCTATATAGTTACTTGTTTAAGCCCTCGCTATTTCAATTGTTATCTTCGTTTGGGTTATTCCTTATTCTTTCTACAGTTTTAGAATCTTAGACCGCATCTTGTAGTTTGAAACTTTATGTAGCATCCATCATTTCTCATTGTGCCTCTCTTTGGCTGTGCCGTTATTAGCAGATATTTTATTTTACTGTTCTCGGTGACTGTTGTTGGTCTTGCTTACAGTTCTCTGTAGGTTTTCCCTGGGGGTTGGGTTGTGTTTCCGGGGTTTTTGTTAAAGCAATGCACATCATGTCATGTGCATCCCTGTAGGGGCGTCCTGACTCTTGAAAGGGCGGTGTTTGTTTTGCAGATTCCGATTCTGGATCTGATTCAGATTCCGAGCAGGAAAACGCGGGCTCTGGGAGCAATGCTTCTGGCAGCGACAGTGACCAGGACGACGACAGGGAGGCAATCAAACCCAGTAACAAGGAGTTATTTGGGGACGACAGCGAGGATGAGGGGGCATCCCATCGCTCGGGGAGTGACAACCACTCTGAGCGATCCTACAATCGCTCGGAGGCTTCGGGGCACTCCGAGCACGAGGACAACGAGCAGTCGGACGGGGAGCAGCACAGCGCTTCCGAGGCTGCTCACGACGACGACGAGGACGACCGCGAGCACGGCTCAGATGAAGGCAGCCATCACTCAGAGGGAGATGGCTCTGAGAAGGCGCACTCAGAGGACGAGAAGTGGGGCAAGGAGGACAAAAGTGATCAGTCAGACGATGAGGAGAGGCAGCAGAACTCTGACGATGAGGAGAGACAGCAGAACTCTGACGATGAGGAGAAGGTGCAGAACTCGGATGAAGATGAAAGGCCACAGGTGTCTGATGATGAGGAAAGACTCCAGAACTCGGATGAAGAGAAAATGCAGAACTCTGATGATGAGGAAAGGCCACAGGCCTCAGATGAGGAGAAGATGCAGAACTCTGATGATGATGAAAGGGCCCAGCGGTCTGATGAGGAGAAGATTCAGAACTCTGATGATGAGGAAAGGGCCCAGCACTCCGATGAGGAGGAGCAAGAGCACAAATCTGGTAGGACTCAATACAGAAATAATGATCTGGTGCTGGTTTGGTCTCTCTTTATTGTTTTATTTACATTGGCCTGAAAAGATTGAAATTTCAATGTAAAGGCATTAATTACCTATCTTTTAACTATAGTCATCTTTGTAATTTTTTTTTATGCAGCACTTTTAGAGCTTATTAATACAGAGGAATTTTAAAATTTGTGGACCAAAATTTTTAATTTGCTGAGAATAATTATGCTCCTTATTAGAGTCTGCAAGGGGCAGCGACAGTGAGGACGAAGTTCTGCGAATGAAACGAAAGAAACCAATTGCATCAGATTCAGAAGCGGAGAGTGACACAGAAGGGCAGAAAGGTAAATGGTGGGGGGGTTTGTGGGGTTTTGGTTCCTTTAATCCTCTTCTTAGTGTGCCATTCATCAGCTACAGGGCTTGGTAGAATGGGTAGAGTTTGCTGTACGGTACCATGGAAATAACAGAACAGCCATCAGGAGTTCTGTGTGGGAGGCACATGCGCTGTTCCAGCTGATCCTCTCCAGTTAGCTCTGTCAGGTTTTCTCTCCTGCAAATGTTCTCCCATGCCTTTTTACTGAAAGATGTTAAAAAAGGGCTCCTTTAATCAGAGCAGTCCAGGGAACCTGCACTGTGTTTTGTGATGGTTTAGCTGGCTGAGAAAGAGGTGTTTGTTTTCTGAGAAGTAAACCCTCCAAAATGTGCAATGAAGTTTCTTTACTTCTATTCAGTTACTTGAATAAGGATTATCTTACACTCTTCTGTTGCCATTTCTCAACTTGATTTCCTTATTTGATAAATAAATCTTGCGTTAGGGCCATGTGTGCATATATATGTGTGGTTTAAAATTGTAATTTTTCTGCTAAAGAGCATGCAGATGTCATGGATCTGTTTGGAGGTGCTGATGACATTTCCTCAGGGAGCGATGGAGAAGACAAGCCACCAACCCCAGGACAGCCCATTGTAAGTGGACCTGACTTCTGAGATAATTAACACTCCATTCCACTCTGAAATGCAGAACAATTGAGTTGGGTAATATTTTAGTGAGAAAAAAGAGTAGTGGCATTAAATAGCATTACAGATAATTTTACCCCAGCTGAAAGAATTATGAAAGTTTTGTACATAACAATATCAGATGGACTCATTTATCTGCCTTCCCCCATCCCTGCTCCGCTTTTTGTACTTGGAAGAAATATGAAGAATAGTTTATAATTAGTTTAGAATAATTGCTATCAATAAAATACAAAGCCATAGCTGTCTTTGGTACCTTATTGCAGCTGTTTGAGAAATATTTTCATTTTGATGATAGTTTTTCGTCTTTTGTTGATAATAGATAAAAATACCTTCTTTAATCTTGTAGAAGGTGTCCCCCACAGAGTCTCCAGTGCTCAGCTGAAAACTCTGTTGGCTCCTTTGCTGTTCTTTACTGTCTTTGGACTCTTGAGTTTGCACAGAGTTTAAAATCACTTTGAGTGGCACATGAAAATGCTGAATTGAATTGCATTTAATGAAAATGTCTGAATTCTTCTATCCAAATCTTCCTGATCTCTCTGTGCCTGTGGGTGACTTTTCTTTAAGCAAAATGTAATTGTTAGAGCAGCAGTAGCCAGATAGACTCTTTTCACTTGCACTCCTATTCTTTGTTTTCATTAGGACGAGAATGGACTGAGTCAAGAACAGCAGGAAGAAGAGCCTATCCCAGAGACCAGAATAGAGGTAGAAATACCAAAAGTAAACACAGACTTGGGTAATGATTTGTATTTTGTGAAGCTGCCCAACTTCCTCAGTGTGGAGCCCAGGTAATTGCATGTTAAATACAGGATTGATAGGGTATTTTAGTGTTTCCCTGTGTTGCTTTTGTTTAGTAATGCAGTTAAATGTGTTTGGCCTACTTAAAGTTGTTGACATTAAGATGCATATTTTTGGTTGTGATTAGTCAATAGTAATGGCTGTTGTTTTCTAATCAGATAATTTTATCATGAAGTTGTGTTTCAGCTTGATTTAATAACTTATTTTCTGTAAAAACCAGACAAAAGTGCAATTTAATTGAAAGCACATGCTATCAGTTGAATTTTAAGCATAAGTTCAGGCTCTCAGATATGTGAAGGGCAAATGCACAGGACCTTTGTGCACTTCCCAGTGATTAAAACCAGCATTTTGAATTTCAGAATAAGACCAGTTTTATTTGTGTGTGTTGCATGTACTATTTAACTATGCAGAGGCTGGTTATTTCTTTTCCTATTCACCTAACCCAAACTGAAGTCATTGACTGGAATGCATAAGGAGCAGCAAAATAAATTATTGGAGTTGTTTGTGATGTTAGGTCCTTCAGCACTTGCAGCACAGTGCTGTTAAATCTGAGTGTTTTGCTAAACAACTTTCTTGCACTGTTGCCAAGGTCACTCCAGCTGGCAGCACAGCCTTGTCTGTGTCACACCTCAGCTCAGTCGTTCTCCCTGGCTTGGGGCTCCAGGCTGTTTCAGGGGAGAACTGTTCAAAATCTGGGTAGTGGCTGCTACCAGAGGGAAGTGCTGATGATGTTTGGGGTCAGACAGGACTGAAAATAGAATTGTACAGTAGCAAGAGTCTGTTCATCCCTTTCCCCTTGCAGCAGCCTGGGAGCTATTAGGAAGGAGGTTAGGGAAAGGGCTCCCCCCACTCCCATCACACTCATCAGATTTTTGAAGGAAGAGGAAAAACCATCTCATCTTGCTTTCTCTTTGGTTGGTTTTGAGATTGAAATATAAACAAACAAACAAAAAAACCCAACAAAGATTGTGCTCTTAGAAGATCCCCAATTCACCTCATTTATAAGAGATTTCTTTCGTTTTATTTCCTCTGTACAATCTTGTATATTTTCTGTTCCGCTCTTAACCCTGACCTCATCATGCTGATACTAAGGAAACAGTATTTTCTGAGGCAGACTTGCTTTCTTCAGCTGGAACCATTCAGAGGGTGTGAATGTTACCCTGTAATTGATGGTAGAGAGGACACTTGGGTCGGGCCCCGGGGTGGGAATTAGTGCAGTGAATTTCCTGGCTGCAGAAGGGGCTGTCCTACACTGCAGTGCCTGCTGTTGTGGGCAGGGAATAATTTAAACCTCTCGAGCACCTGTTAACTTGCACAACTCTGGAATAATCTGAATTAATTTTCTTGGAAGAATAAAGAATTTATTGTAAAATTTGTTGCAGACCTTTTGATCCCCAGTATTATGAAGATGAATTTGAAGATGAGGAGATGCTTGATGAAGAGGGTAGAACTAGGTTAAAACTCAAGGTATAATGCTAATTTTCCTTCTGTCTTTTACACTCACCTAGGCACTTTTCTTCAAAGTCTATTTCAGGTCTTTTGGAATGGTGTTTTGAGTTTTCAGATTATGAAAGTGTGGGCACTGAGGAACGTTGATCCATTTTAGCAATAATTTTTTAAAAGCTTGACAGCTGCATTTCACCAATAAAAGCAGTAGTGTTCACCTTTATTTCTTTGCATCATGCCACAAGTTACCAAGCCTTTCTAACGGCAATTTTCAACCTATATAGAGCATATTTTACCACAGCATTCCTTACTGTGAGCTAGAAAAGCTGTTTTGTTTCTTTTCCCCACAGGTAGAAAACACAATACGATGGCGGATGCGACGAGATGAGGAGGGGAATGAGATCAGAGAAAGTAATGCCCGGATAGTTAAATGGTCAGATGGAAGGTCAGTGTGGACTCTCTGCTATTGAAGTAGTGCAGTTGTTCTTGCAGTGACATGCAAAACTGGAAGGTCAGCAAACTTTGACATCACAGTACAGATTATTTTAGTCTCAGTGCTTTGAAAGGTTTATGCTCTGCTTAGTTTGGATCGAAATATAATTACTGGCTAGATATAAAAAGGAAACGAAGGCTTTCTTCATTTAGAAATGAGGTAAAAAAATAGACTGCAGTGGCTTTATCAAGTAACTGATGTGGGAATCTCTTTTAAGCATGTCCCTCCACTTGGGGAATGAGGTCTTTGACGTGTACAAGGCGCCGCTACAAGGAGATCACAACCATTTGTTCATCAGACAAGGGACAGGTCTGCAAGGACAGGCCGTGTTCAAGACCAAGTTAACCTTCAGGTAAACCTCCTGTTCTGTATCAAATGTTGATACTATTTGTGCAATTAGGTGTTGGAACTAGTGTATAAAGATTAGGTACAGCAGTCTGTAAAGCATCAGAGCTTCCCTGGTTAGTAAGAATGTGCTGTTTTCCAAACTCAGTTTTTCAGTAAGATTTGTGCTATGTTAGGGGTCTGAGTTGAGAAGGTTAATGTGCCATTTCCTGCGTTATGTAGGCTACAAATAGGTTTCTTGTGTATATGTTTTAATTCACATTTTTACAGGCAAGTCCTCATTTGAATCAGAAAAAATATCACTATTCCCTGAAATTAATCTTTTGTCTGATGCACAGTTGCTGTCAAGATGGTAACTGCTTCTTGAGATACTGATGTGAACTGTGAGGACAGATGTTTAGGTTGATACGGGTCAAAGGTTGTAGGATTGTAGAATCATTAAGGTTGAAAAACCCTCAGAGATCTTTGAGGCCAACTGTTAAAGGCTGGACTGGTGGTTTTAGTGACAGAAGACTTGATGTCTCCAGTAGCTGTTACACTGCACATAAATACTTTGTAGAAAGGGCTGATGCTTTTACTTTTGTGCAGATGAAGTCTCTGAAATCTCAAGTATGCTGCCCCTACCATTGTCTTTTGAAAATGGAGATGTTCCTTAAAGAAGTTCTTAACCCCTAGCAATTTTTTACCAGGCCACACTCTACAGACAGTGCCACCCACAGGAAGATGACTCTGTCTCTGGCAGACAGATGTTCGAAGACCCAGAAAATTCGTATTTTGCCAATGGCAGGCCGTGATCCAGAGTCTCAGCGCACAGAAATGATTAAGGTACTGTGGCATGGAACTCTCTGATCTGCTGGTTTAATCTAAGATATCACAACTGTAACATAGCTGGACATTTTTGAACATTCTATGATTTATGAAAAACAGTAATGTTTTGGAGTTTTAAGCGAGACTTACAAGCCACGGGTGTGGTTGGCAGATGACAAAACAAGGAGAATATTTGCAGCCTTTACACTGCTGTGAACTTATCTCAAAAGCTGCCATGGAATACGAGGTGCCCTTGAGATGCCTTGGGGTGCTTTTATCCCTCAGCATATTGCTCGTGTCTTTGGACAGAAAGAAGAGGAGAGGCTGAGGGCCTCCATCCGCAGGGAGTCGCAGCAGCGCCGCATGCGCGAGAAGCAGCACCAGCGGGGGCTGAGCGCCAGCTACCTGGAGCCCGACCGCTACGACGAGGAGGATGAGGGGGACGATGCCATCAGTCTGGCAGCTATCAAAAACAGATACAAAGGTGGCATCAGAGGTAACCTCAACAGCATGTCATTGAGGCCTGTGTGATTCAGATAGGGTCATTTCGCAGGAGGGTCCTGGGAGGGTAGGATTTTGGCAGCTCATTTGATGCATGAAGAGACATTAATTCAGTTTGTGTAAGTTTATTTTGTTTACTCTGGACTTAGATTCTGCAAACATTTTGTGGCACTGGATGTAAGACATTTTTAATATCCTCACTTCCTTGCCAGTTTCAGATAAACATAAATATTTGTCTCTTTATTTTTTTCTGGAATGTGCAGAGGAACGTGCTAGAATCTACTCTTCTGACAGTGATGAAGGCTCAGATGAAGATAAAACCCAAAGACTACTTAAGGCAAAGAAACTTAATAGTGATGAGGTAAGAAAAGGACTTTGTTCTTAAGCTGCTAATTTTTAATGAGGAACATTTCCTTCACTAAATCTAGTGTTTAAACCTGGGACTTCTGTGGTTTCATTTATGCCGTGGTGAGTGTGTTATTTGACTTGGCGTGCTTTCCGTGGTAATTAATCACCAATTTCTTATGCACTGCATTAGTTCACAGACCTGAGTGTTTCCCAAAGGAGGACACTGTTGTTATTGCTGATTTAAAGATGGAAAAATTAATGCAGAGTTATGTAAAATGACTTTACCAAAATTATGCAAGGAATAAGAAGACTTAATATTGGAATGCTAATGCAGTGTTACCTAAGTTACATGGTCGTCTCCTGTTTTTATGGAAACAGTGGAAGCATTTTCACATAGTATTTCTGCTCTTTTTAAATAGAAGAGTTAAAAAAGTGAGTTAAAAAGACTTGCTGTCCATTGCTAAACATACATTTTCCATCACCCTAGTATCATCTGAAACATTGGTCCCTGATCAAATTAACTGTTAGCTACAGCACTGGTGCTGTTTCCTCATCTAAAATGGTGTTTTATTGGTTTGAAATTTATGACTGCTGGGTATTATTAAATGAGTCTTTGTGAATATTGCATTTGTGGTTTAGTTCAAGTCATGTCACTGCTGGTACAGCACTGCAGTGTTACACAAGGAGTAAGCTGCTCTCACTTTCATTTCTATGCTGTGTTTCCTGCAAAGTCCCTGGGAGGCCTCACTCCCCAGCCCCTTGGGTGTTTTCTGTGTGCTCAGTGCAGGTTCTTGGTGCTCTTACAGAGTCAGCTGAGTTATTTGCACTAACAGGCGTTATAATGTGAAGTGGAAGTAAAAATTAGTTTTGTCTTCTGAAGACATAGATTGTGGCTTTATATTGTACATTAGGAAAATTTAATATTTCAGAAAATGTAACAGCCACAGTGAGTCAGGTAGACAAAACTGTAATTTTGTGAGCCCTGTGTTTGTTAGTAGAAACAGAATTGTTTATTTTTAAGCCACTATTAGGTGTGTTAGCTCATGATACAGCAATGTGAGGACTTGGCAGTTCCCTTCTCTCAGCAGAAAAGGTCCAATCAGCAGCATTTCTCTGCTGCTTGAGAAGCGGCAGCCTCCATTTTAAACGGAGTGACTGGGAGGCAGTGCTCTCCTCTCAGGGCCATGGAGTGGTGCTGCAGTGTCACAGAAAACCCCAGTGGGGCTCCAGTTCTTGTGCTCAGTCCCCACAGGGGGGTGTGGTGTTCAGTGCATGCCCACATATGTGGGACTCTGGCTTCTTGTACACTCACTGGCTTTTACCTGCTGTCAGTCAACAGCACAGCACAAATCTGTGTCCTGGTAGCAGTTTGTTACCATCACTGGCAATGTCAGTCTGTTATTAGTACACTTCATCACCACACAGCAAGCAGTTCCACTGTTGCTGCAGTTAATGGGGATATTCTGCTGAACAGGAAAGTGACTCACTGAACAATAGCCCAGTTACATTACAAGAGAATGTTTGTTCTGAGGAAGAAGCTATCACTGAGATTCCCACCCCTGCTAATTTCTGTTTTCCATGCTTAAAATTCCTTCCTAACCGAAATTCTCCCGGTACTTACTGAATACATTAATATAGAAACAAATGCTTTTGGATAAATAATTATTATTCAGAGTTCTGAAACTCCAAAGTTCTGGAACCCAATCTTTCCTCCTTAAAATCCAAGCAAGTTAGTTTAAAAAAAAACCCAAAAAAAACCCACCCAAACCCACATTCCAAAACCAACAAGTGGAAAAAGGGATGAGGTTTCTTGGACCTGAGAGTATTTTAAAAGATACTCTTCTTTTTCAACAATAGTTGAGTTACTGCTTGTTCCTCATGTCATAGTTGATGAGTTTTGCATTAACAACTCGTGATCTAAAATGCTGTTTGGAAGGATGATTCAAACTGAACTGGTGGAAATGTACATGGAGCAAAAATCAACCTGCTGACTCCATATTCATGAACTAAAGACTGAACATCCACCCTATAAAAGTCATTATGGTGTTGCTTGTAAGCAGGTAATTAACTCAGTGATTTGTGTTCCTTTGACGAGATCTTTGAAGCCTCATAAACTATAAAATGTTACATTTCTTGGGCTGTAAACTGGTGCTGATTCTGAGTGCCAATGGTTTCTCCTAAGTCTTTTTCTTTATGCCAGAGAGTGGTTAGTTTAGTTTTGTTTTTCTAATGAACAAAATACCCACTCCCTGAATTTCTTCTTTGCTTCAGGAGCTCTGATTCAGGGCATGCAGGTATAAAGAGTCTGAAAACTTAGCAGAGCTGCAGTGGCTGCCTGAAGGGAATGTGCCTGCATGCTGGAGAATTCACTGCAAATTCCAGGAGTTATCCATGCTCATGAGACTGGGTGAGAGTGCCCCTGCACACGCTGCAGATGCAGATAACACAGACTCTGAGCATGCCATGCTCAGGCAGAGCAGATGTGGGTGCAGGGCCAGCGAGGTGATGCATGGACCCCCCTGGTCTGGGGTGTGACACTGGCAGCAGTGACTGAACCACTGCAGCCACTCTGAGGTTAAGGACTGGCACAGGAGCAGTCCAGCTTCACAGCAGCACAGAATGGAAAAACTAGAACCAGTAATTTTGCTTTTCTTGCAAGAACGGCTTTGAGGTCTTTTTGTTGTTGTTCTGTGTTTTTCCTGTTTTAGCTTGAAGTATGGGGGTTTATTTCTGTCCTTTTTTTGCCTTTAGGAAGGTGAACCTTCTGGAAAGAGAAAAGCAGATGATGATGACAAAGCAAGTAAGAAGCCTAAGAAGTACGTGATCAGTGATGAAGAGGAAGAAGATGATGATTAATATTAAGGAAGCGCAGCAGTTGGGTCTTTCTGTTGTTGTTTTTTCTATATATATGTTTATATATATTGTACAGTTCTGTTAGAGCACAGATGTAAGTAACCATAAGGGGCTTATTTTGATAAAGGAAAATTCCTAAGTCTGCGTTTCTGGTGTGAATAAAGTTTTTTTGACTTCCTTTGACTCCAAGAGTTTTGTCTCGTTGCAGCAGCGAATGTTGCACCAGGGATCATCACAATGCTGATTTTTACCTTGCACAGTGTATTTCAGTTTTGAGAACTGCAGTAGCTGGTTACCAGGTGAATTGGTCAGTAACTTTTACTGAGTCCATATGGGGAAGCCATGCTAATCCCTGTGGAATGCTCAAACGAGAAGTTTGCCTGACAAGGGTATGGTGGCAGAGCTTGCTGTCTGTGTGGGGGGGCTGGAGGAAAATGTAGTGGTACAGTACAACTCTGCTTTTTCCCCAGATATTCCTGATTTCCTGTTTACTGGACAGCACATTACTATGCTGGTGTATTTTGCTGACTAGAAGTATTTCTTGCCATGTTTGAGTAAATCCTTTTAACTGTATGAACTTCACAGTTAACTGATCACATAAGACATTTATTTTTCATGCATTGAAGCCCAGAATGAATATCTGCATCTTGCCTGAGCAGTAATAATAATAATAATAATAATAATAATAATAATAATAATAGTCACATGCTAGTGATGTAAATGTCAGAGTAAAAGCACTTGCTTCAACAAAACTGAGACATTTCTGCCAGCAGAGCTGAAAGTCTCCTTTAAAAGGTGAAATGAATCACAGTGCAAAAAATACAACATGACAACAGTGTCTCAGAATCTCATGTAATTCTTATGGTGCCATTTCCTCTTGTTTCTGGTAGGTTTTATAAATGGCTTTGTGGAGCTGGGACATCACTGGAGGAGAATGTTCTGCACAGAACTGTTGCTGCGTTTACACTTTTTGTAAACACCTCCTTTGACAATGCAATGCCAGCTGTCAAGCAGTAGAAGAAATAACCTGAACTTTTCCACACTTTCTTTCAGAGAGGAAATACCCATGTGCAATCTCTCTCCCTGGTGAGAGCGCATTCTTATGTTACCTGTGCTGCTTTTTTGGCTGACTTCTCACATGGTCCTGCAGAGCCTGAATGTGACTTGAAGTTGAGAAAGCAGAAGTAGCTGAACTCCCCTTTAAACAAAACCACTGAGTGATGCTGTGCAGAGTTTAGGATGTGGATTCGTGTTACATGAACTGGAATTAGCTGGCAGTTACTGAAGGGGGACTGGTCCCCATCTCTCTCCTGCCCATCTGAATTTGGCTTTTTTCTAAAGCAGAAGGGGGAAAGTGCCCCATAGTGAGCGTTCTGCCTGTGATACTCCCTGGCTCTTTGAGTTAGAGCTTTCAACCTGGACATGGTGCTTTTGTCATCTGTAATTAGGAGAGGTGTTTGCCACAATGCTCTACCTCCATTTCTCGTGCCTGGAAGGCACAGGGAGCGTTCTGGCTGCAGAGCACAGAGCTCTGCATGTGTTAATATATTCTGCTGAGCAGCTGACTGCAGTGGAGACTGTGCAAGGAAGAAAACAAAGTGAAAGATTTCAGCTTGGGAGTCTGAGGGCCTGAGAAACTGTTCTTTTTTTTCGGTCATTAAATTGTTATCGAAGAGTTTCTGTGCCTCTTTAATGTGCAGATAAAGTCCTCCAGCTGCTGGGATTTTGACCCTGTAATCCTCTTAGTCTAGACTTCTGCTGGGTTCCTTACGTGAGGTTACCTGCCCTCCACTGGTAACCTTCTCAGGAAGAAGCCAGCTGTTTAGGCAGGGACTCGTTCTGTATGGATGTAACATGCTGTACTTTCACATAAAAGCCTCACAGATACCTCTCAAACAACAAATTTGGCATATGGAAACAGCACCATTTCACTGGTAATGTGTTCACTTTTGTATCAGTTTAATGAAAATGTTGGCTATTTTTATTTTTACTACACTCCTAAGAGTGAAAATGTTCTAATCACTTTTGTGAGTTTGATGCTGACTAAGCCTTTACTAAGTAAGTGGTCCACTTTAGCTTCCAAAAATGAGGCTTTTTGTGGATTACAAAGATGAAAAGAAGTCATTTTTTACACTGTTGTCTTTTGTAAATTGCTCTTTTAAAGATTTATTTAAATGTGGACTTCTAGAAAGTGTTTTCTGTTAAATTGGTTAAACAATCATCTTGTAATTAAAGTCACTTGAATGAACTTAGCCTTATCCCCAGTATTTTTTTAGTTGTGGGTCTAATGTATGGTTTTATTTAACTTGAAGACAGTTTTTGCTCTCCCTTTTCCCAGCCTCCCAGTCTGTCTGTTGATGGAATGAGGGTGTTTAAAGCCTGTTCTAGTGCCTGGTGAGGCTGGTAGAAGATTCAGGCGTGTTGCACAGTGCCAAGAGAGCTCAGCCCTGACCTCTCACTGCCTGAGTGGGCATTGCTGCGAAAGCAAAACACTTGTTTCAGGTAGGAGGGGGGTCAGGTTCCCTGAGGAAATAAGTTTTCTTCTTCCTAAGTAGGATGTGCAAATGGAGCATTCTTGGGAAGAAAGACAAGTATTTCCAGTGGAAAGTACAGGAGTTTATTACTGGGTGTTCTCTAAAGTTAGCAGGACAAACTGGTCTTCATGTCAGCACTCGGTGCAGCGTTACAGGCTGTGCCTGCTCACTGTCACTGCTCATTTCAGGTCTGAACTGAAACCTTTCCAAAAAGGTTCCAAACAAGCCAGGAAGCAGAGACACAGCTGCCACAGGGGCAGGTTTGAATAGGGTCTGTCAGAGCCCGGCGTGAGGAATGTCACAGGGAGCGAGCCCCGGGAAGTTCTGGGAGCTTGTGTAGCCCTCAGGTCAGGGAAGAGCAGCCTGGCTGAGCACAGCACCCTGAAGGCATTGCTGCCCACTGACCCGAGGTATTCCATTATGGAATTACATCTTCAGCTAAACCCAAGGGCACTTCCTCCTCTTGCAGCCATGGATACTGGGAATGCGTAGGGAATATATTGACTTTTATCTTGACAGGCAGCTAATTTGATCTGGCTGCCCTTACTGTAGACATGCTGGATAGGATGTTGCTGTGAATGAGTGTTTGATGGGTATTCAAATATCCACATCTGATTTTAGATATCCTTCATTCCAGTGGGATGAAAAAATTATGGGGCAGGGGAATGAATATTCAAAGATAGCAGGAGTTGTCCTGTAGTGACTGAATGAGCTCCAGAGTTTTCTGCAGCTCCTACTGCCCCTGTTCTTATCAGAGAGGTAACATCTGTGCATCTATTTAGGTTATTTATGGTGCTTGTCTGTTGATAATTAGGTTTGTGTCTGCTCTGACAGGTTAGGTAATGTTTTCCCAGGATCTCCACTGGCAAATGGCTGAGTTTTGCTTTTGGAATAAGAGTGTGGTAGAGAGGTCCTTCAGAAGGGTTCCTTCGTGCCCTTCAGTTCATGTCAGGGGTTTGATGCTGCAAACAGCTCAGTCCACTGCCCTGCGTTTTCCCATGATCTGAGGGGGCTGCGTTTTCTTTTGGAAGCAGTGGGTTCACAGTTGCCTTGGGTGAAGGCTTTTCTGTTGTGGGCTGAGTGACTGATACTGCCTTCTCAGTAACGTCAGTGCACAAAGAATTAAGAGCAAAAGACGTGGAAGTTTCACACCTAAGCTCTTGTTAGGAGCCTTGTCAGCAGTGGCCACGGTAGCTGCAGGTATGGTTTGGCACATGGAATCACAGGCTATCTCAGGCTGGAAGGGAGCCATAGGGATTGTCGAGTCCAACTCGCTGCTCCTCAGGGCTGCTTGAAACTAAACCACAGGACTAAGAGCATTCAAACACTTCTTGAACTCTGTCCGGCTTGGTGCTGTGCCCACTTCCCTGGGGAGCCTGTTCCAGTGCCCAAACGCCCTCTGGGTGAAGAACCTTTTCCTAATGTCCAAGCTGAGCTTCCCTGACACAGCTTGCCCCCGTTTCCTCTGGTCACCAGAGATCAGCCCCTGTGTCCCTCGGAGCAGTTGTAGGCTGCCATGGGGGCTGCCTTCCACGGCTGTGCTGGCTGTGGGGCCCTTGCATCTGGGGATTTAGATTCATTATGAATCATTTAGATTCATTATGAATTAATTGTAGATAATACCAGAATGGACTTTATCTTTCTGAACAAGTGCTGTTTTGATAGCATCCTGAAGTTCCAAAGAAACCCTTGTTTAGAAAAGTCGACTACTAGAGAATGTTGACTCTTTCTGGGCTAAGCAGGTGCTGTGCTCTGTTGGTGTGCTCCCTTTGCTGAGAGTGGAAGAACCTTCCTGTATGAGTGAGTCAAAATTCATCACGGGTAGATAAGGAGGGATTGGTGTTTTATGAGTACCACTCCCAGGTTTTTCTCACATATATTCATATATATGAATGCATATTTTCCATGTAATTCTCATGTCTCTCATGGTCAAAAACTTCCCTTAAATGATGAAAATACTTACTGGACACGATTGCAAAGTGACCACATTTAAACTGAGAACATTTTGCTAATCTGTGGATATGTTACCCTTTTGCAAATCCTGTTTGATCTCTCGGAACTAAATAGGATTATTCTGGCTCTCAGACTTTCTCAAACACTGAACTGGAGTAGCTGCTGACATGTATCAGGCAGCACCACGTATGTGGTTGTCTGTCTAAGATTTAGTCCTGCCACAGCACGACGTTGGTAGATACTGGGGAAAATAAATCTCTGAATGCTGCACTGCCAGTCTGAAGACTTGAGTCACTTTGTAATTTGGCACTTCACTGGACTGCAGGGCTGCTGTTCTCCTCAGCTATTTACTGCCTCTGCCCCTGTTTTTCCTTGGGACAACTTTCCCTTCAGTTACCCAGCAAAGTTTTTGGGTAAGCTGGATTATCTGAGACTTTTCAAGCCTTTTAAATGTCCTTAATACATGTGCAGTGACATTTATTAAGGGCATTCTGGATTTACATGATGGGAATTACATAAATGTGCAAAGCACTGTGATTGCAGTGTGATCCTCAGAAATACTGACACCTCTGTGTAAGTCACACATGGTGCAGAGCAGCATTTTTAAGTCTGATTTCTGTCTCTGTCTTACTTGCCAGAGATCCACGCCATGTAACTAAGAGGAGCTGGAAGGCTGGGAACAGTTGGATCTGCAGAGGAGCTCATGCTACTGTTAAGAATGGAGCCTGTGGGTTGGAAAAGGCTGAGAGTGCTGACCTGGATGCTTGGGACAGTTCATAGCTTGGATGCAGCACTGGATATGACAGCAGTTTACATCTAACACTCACTTTCCTGCACAGAAAAACAATTCCCAGTAAGGTGGAAGGAAACTTTTTTAGGTTTTTTTTTTGAGTTCCATGGACTTCTTTTGAGCCTCTCTTTATCCCGGTTTTTGTTTTTCTTTTTGCCTTCCTTTCACAATTTATTAAGTCTCCTCAGACTTTCCTGGGCCAAACAGGTTGCTGTTGTTACACATCACCATCCAAGGTGTGCTGGCAGATCAGCTCTATTGCCAGGGATCTACAAATGAGATCTCCAGCTTTTTGACACAGCTAAGGAGGTGTCACGTTTGAGCTGGTGAGGGGATCTCTGGGGTGGTTCAGGACTGGTGACCTGCATGCTGTGGGGCTGAACTCTGAGCAAACCTCTTTTTTCCAGCAGACTGTGACTGTAAAATTCTTCTAAAGTACACAGCCTTCCAAAGTTAGAGATTTTAGGCAGATTGGCTTTTCGAAGGGCTTTGGTCTTGAACGAGTCCTGCTTTTAGGTTTTTCTTACACCGGGTTGCTTCAAAAACCTGAAAAGCTTTAAGATTAAAGGAAATCTGAAATTAAACGGAGGGGGGAAGTCTTGTTGTTTCGGGAGCAGGGGAGGGGCAGAAGCCCTGGCAGGTGTTGGATCTCGCTTCTCTGGACGGAGCTGGGTCTGTGTGAGCCCGCAGCTGCCCCTGCCCCGGGCTCTGCCCTTGTGTGTGCCGCATCCCGGCCTCGCACACGGGAGCTCCGGAGGCACAGCGCTGTTTCTTGCTCTTCGGGAAATGTGGCAATTAATGAAGAGTGGGCTCACAAACAAACAAAAAAAAAAAAACCAAAAAAAAAAAACAAAAACAAAAACAACCAAACAAACAAAAAAGCAGGCATGCCCCGGCTTTCTATAAACGCACTAATTACTCCGAAGTACACAAGTCGTCCGCCAGAAGGATGTGTTTCTCAAATCGTTGCTCCAGATGGTTCTTTCCCAGCCATATAAATGTATGTGTTTTAAAAGTGGCAACGAAGAAGGCTGTAAAATGAACTGAAAAGTTGCATAAAACAAAAACAAAACAAAACAAAAACCCAAAATCCAAAACCCAAACCGAACAAAACCAAACAACAAACAAAAAAATACCCAAAAGCAAAAACAACAAAAAAAACACCAAACAAAAACCCCACCAAAAAAAAAAAAAAAACAACAAACAAAACCCCAAAGCATACTAATGCAATTTAGCTAAAAAAGAAAAAAAACTCTGCATTCAGCAGCGAAGACGTGAGCTGTTTGCCCGTCCCCACAGCCCTGGGGGCCGCGCCCCGGCAGCTCGGGGAGCGCAGGGAGCGGCGCAGCCCTGGGGCTGGAGCCCGGGGTGGGCCAGGAGCTCCCGAGCCCGGCCCGTGCAGCTCCAGCACGTGTCTGTCCTGCCATCACCCGCTGATTTATCCTAACAACAAACAAAACCCCAAAGCATACTAATGCAATTTAGCTAAAAAAGAAAAAAAACTCTGCATTCAGCAGCGAAGACGTGAGCTGTTTGCCCGTCCCCACAGCCCTGGTCCTGCCGTCCCTCACTGGTTTATCCTGCCATCCCTCCCTGGTTTATCCTGCCATCCCTCACTGGTTTATCCTGCCGTCCCTCACTGGTTTATCCTGCCATCCCTCCCTGGTTTATCCTGCCATCCCTCACTGGTTTATCCTGCCGTCCCTCACTGGTTTATCCTGCCATCCCTCCCTGGTTTATCCTGCCATCCCTCACTGGTTTATCCTGCCGTCCCTCACTGGTTTATCCTGCCATCCCTCCCTGGTTTATCCTGCCATCCCTCACTGGTTTATCCTGCCGTCCCTCACTGGTTTATCCTGCCATCCCTCCCTGGTTTATCCTGCCATCCCTCACTGGTTTATCCTGCCGTCCCTCACTGGTTTATCCTGCCATCCCTCCCTGGTTTATCCTGCCATCCCTCACTGGTTTTTCCTGCCATCCCTCACTGGTTTTTCCTGCCACCCGAGGCAGTGTGCTCGCCCTGTGCTGCTGCTCTTGCACGGCAGGGCTGCGTTTGCAGTACAAAGTGTTTGGCTGTTGCCTGAGTTATGGTGTGTTCAGTGTTTCTCAGGCAAGGTGTAATTTTATTCTGCTCCAAGACAGATTATGGGAAGGGCCCTGTGAGCTGTGAACAGTGCTGGGGTTTAGCCTGTGTGTGAAGCCTCTCTGAGGCTCAGGTGGTGAGTTTGGGGCCGTGGTGTGGCATGGCAGGACTGGTGTTACGTGGCAGCATGGCTTACAGACCCTTTAAAGGTTTGGAAAGCAGGAAAATGTTTGCTGAGATGTAGAGAGTAGCAAATCCCTGAAGCCAAAACTCTGCAGTACGGAGTACTGAGTGCCTTAGTCCTTGGATTGCTTGGCATGAAACACCAGTGGGTTTAAGCTCATAGAAAAATAGGTTTGCACATGGACCTCTGTGCTCTGAGACAGGATAAACTTGATGTAAGCCTTTCTGGCAGATTTTAACCTGTAATTTCACAGTGCTGATTGTGCTGCTTAGCTGTCTCTGGTTTCCCAAAGGTTTTCTGAGTCTCAGCTCACCTTTTGTTACAGCTGCAGTCAGTACATTTTCTGCTTTCTGTAAACAAGGGAGGGCTGCAATTCACACAGCTGCTTTTTGAGCCTATTCCTAAATGTGGTGGCATCTCTCTCACTCAGCTGGCGACCACCAAGCGCTTGTCAGCTCCCATTTGCTCAGACCCCTGGATTATTCCTGCTTCTGGAAAACAAAAAAAGCGCCTTTAGGCCTTGCAACTGAAAGTTCTGTCTGTATGTGGGGAGTCTGTTTTGTGAAGATGAAGCAAGGCTGCACGTTGCATGAGGTCATTTGGAGGTGGGAGATGAACTATCCTTGCGCTTTGGTCTGACCTTGATAATGCAATGGCAGAGCTTTGATGTGAAAAGCTGAGATTGCTGCTTTGGGCCAGCTGTAACTAGTTCCTGTTGCTGTTAGTCAGTTTTAGGGGTTCAGAAGGGAACAGGAGAGATCAGGCAAGAGCAGCACACAGAATTCTTGTCATTGGGCAGCGTTTTGGCTCTTGTGACCGGTTTCCATAGCAGGAAAATACGCAGCTTTGGTTAAACCTGTTACGTGTGACTTTGTTGTTGTGCTCTGAAATGATTCCTGCACTTAACAGCAGCGCTGAGCAGTGTCAAACCTCCTGTTGCCAGGTCGAGAGTGGGTGTTGTGCCAGTGTGTTTGTGCAGAGAGGAGCTGCCCCGGCAGCTGAAGGGCAGCTGGCAGCTCTCCTGCCTCGTCATGCGCGCTGGCAGGCACTCCTGGACTGATTCACCGCCCCAAAATAACCTGCTGGGCCAGGGCGTTCTTGCGAGCCCCGTGTGCCTCAGCGTGACCGAGGGGAGACAGGGAGGTTCCCTTCTGCGGTGCTGGGCACTGCTAACACCAGCTCCGAAGGGGATTGGCACTCTGAGCTGCAGGTCCCAGCACACGGGGCATTCCTCTGCTCCGAAGCCACGCACCTTTGGGGAAACAAGCAGTGGCTGCTCCTTGCCAGATCTACCGAGGTGATGCCCCAGGCGCTTCCATGGAGCTGGGGGCAAGCGTGGGGGCTTGTGTGCCACGTGTGCTCTTCCACCTGCAGGAGAAACCTCATAACCCCAGTGCTGATCAGGTTGTCACCTGCCCAAGGGCAGCACTTCACAGCTGTTTTTCTTTCTCTTTCTGAAAATCTGCCAACTCTACAACCAGAACAGTGGTTCCCAGCTGCCATGGAGAGAAAGGTGGTGGCAGGAAAGGGTTTCAGATTTTGTAGGAGTCAGGGGTGTCCCTGGGGAATGTAGTAAAAACCTGACCATTTTGCCCTCAGCAAATCCCAGGCACTACTTCCTGAAGTGGAGGGGTGGCTCATGGAAGTTCCACCCTGTGTGGATGTGGGCAGCCCTCATGCCACAGCAGCTCTTTGAGTGGCCTCAGGGAGGTACCAGGGCAGCTGTGCAGAGTGGCCTCTTCCCAGGGTCCTTTCTGTGCTTCCTTACTGCATTCCCCCCTTCGCTTTTGGCCCTCTGACTCCTCTGCAGGACTCAGTACTGGTATCTTCATTCTGCTTGTGCTAAATTCTGAAATGAATGGTGTATTTAGCAACGGTTTTAGTATCTTTAAAAAATACTGTTGTCATGTTTGTTTCCATTTTCAAGAGCAACTGAACACCTCGTTTCTCCCCAGCCTCCTTCCACTCCCCCAGGCCACCGAGGTGCAGAGTTGTTCTCTCTGCAGCTGCTTTTAGCTGACAAGAGCCAATCGCCACCTTTTGCAAAATGGCCTGCAACGTGTTTTCTTTCTGTTGCTCTTCTGCTCTGCTCTCCTTCACTTTGATTTATAGCTCCACATGTGGTTACGTTAATGGAGAGCCTTGCAGGGACAGGCTGTGTGCTCAGGCACTGCCTGGGGAAGCGTTCAGCTGCCTGGATCTCCACGGCTGCGCCACGGCCCAGCGGAGCGAGCGTTTAATTTAGCAAATGTCTCTGCTAACCTGTCACAGCGCTGCTTGTTTTCATGGGAGCATATGCTCTGGTGGGGGCTGTTGATTCAGTAAAAGTGATGGTAGCCAGTAGAGCTGATCAAATGCTCCAGAAATCGTTTATCATGTAAATCATTCAGCGGCTGTTGGTGTTTCTTATCACATAATGTGTTTGACCACTTGCAGGTTGGTGTGCTCCGGTGCACAGGCTTGCTGAGGGGGCTTTTCTGCTTCACTCACCCCTGGTGCAGGTACAAAGGTTTCCTGTGCTCCTTGTGGGCGATACAAGAGGGGAGGCAAGAGTCTGGAAGGTCTGGTAAAGGCTTGAAGTCTTCTTCATACAACTCCCCAGTTGGAGCAAGGCCAGATAGAGCCTCTGAGAGCTGCTGACTCTGTGTGCTAAAGATGTTATCCTTCATTTCTGCCCCAGAGTTCAACACTGCCACAGTTATGTCAGAAAAAGGGATAATTGAACGTGCCCTGGGTGGTGACCTCGGGTAACCCAGCTGTCTGTGCCCAGAGCTGGGCTTGCACAACCTTTGGGGCTGTTGGGGCTGTGGGAGAGGCAGGTAACCTGCAGCAGAGGCCAGCGGGGCGCTGGCCGCTCAGGTGTCGGGGCTGCACACAGCTCTGCCAGCAGCAAACAGCTTTAAGGTCTTTTTGTTTGGTTCAAGTGAGCGTGTCCTCTGTTCTTCTACAGAAAGTTCCATTGCTGTCTGATGTGACACATTTATATTTGTATCAGGATTGTGGGGTTTGGTTATTTTTTTGTTTTCTGGACCAGGTGTGTTAGTCACTTCATGCTTAGGTTAGTTACACGAGCGTAAACCTTCTAGGATATAGATACGTGGTTTAGGTATCAAGTGCTGAGTGCACTGTGTAAAACTGCACCTAAGAAGGATCCTTTGCTACCTTCCACCTGTGGTTGTCCCTGTCATGTGCCTGATTTGACTGGGTCTCACCACAGGAGCAGCCTTTTCCCATCCACAGTGCTGGAGTCTACTTACTGTGGACATGCAGCATCAAAATATCTTCTTAGGGTGTTGGCAGGTAGGTTGGGAGTGGCATGGGGACCCCCAAGACCTTGGATGTTTAACTTTTATTTTTTTAAGTTTTGAATTGCGTTTGAAATGGTTGGCTGATCCCTCCTCTACCTCAGCCTTGGCAGCGCATTTACAGTACGAACATCAACGGTGCGAATCCCGGTTTCCCTTTCAGAAGTGAGTGAAGATCAGGCCTGCAAGCCTGCCTGGGGCTGTAACTTGCCCGTGCATGGTCCATTTGCATTGCAGATGTGGTTTCCTCACAAGCCAGGGGCTGGAAGGCAGGCTGTTCTCTGCTGGCATCCCACACCCATCCTCGTCTGTTGGGCACTACCTGGTCCCTCAAGCAGCTTCTCCAGCAGCCTCTGCAGTATTTTAACCCAGGGCTTTTTGGGGTGATGAGTGGCCGAAGCAGCCAATTAACCCCTGCCCTGCCCTGCCAGTGCCCTTCCCTCGGTGTTGAGATGCCTCTCACATGAGTGCCTTGTGGAAATGTTGTTTTCTGTGGTATTTTAGATAAATCCACTCTTGTGTCCTGTTTGAAACAGCCCTTAAGGAGATGTGGGTCCCCTTAGACGCACGGAAGTTGTGGCAAGCAGCCCGTGGAGCTGTGATGCTGGCTGTGCTCCAGGATGCTGTGGGTGTGCGGAGGTCGGGGGCACCATCCACAGCATCACCTCTGGAGTGCTGCTCCTTCCCACATGGAACAACGGGGGAGAGAGAGGAGCCCTGCCTTGAAGGGGAGTGGGATGTGCTGAGGTCTGAGGGCTCTGCTTCCCTCCCTGCCCACCTGCTCAGCGCTGCTGCTGCTGCCAGGGTGCAGCTTCACGGAGCCTGTGGGAGCGTGGGACAGGGCTCTTCTGGCAGAGGGGTGGTGTGGCTGCAGTTTCATGCTGTGGGCACTTTGGTGACAATATCCCCCACTCCACCCTTGGCTTCTCGTCCTGGGTTCTGGCACTGAGCGAACCTCCTCTTGTGCTGACACAACTGCACACGGGGACTCTGCAGGTCTGCTTCTGAAGGAAACACAAGGCTGATTTTATGTGACTTGCTTTTAATATTACTAATTTTAAGGCATAGATCTGTTCCTGAGTTAGTGAAGCCCCACAAAGTGACTGGCAACTCAAGGACTTTACCTTGGAGAACGACTGTCCCTAGGGTAGGTGGAACTCACAGTGAGAGTTCCTGTGGCAATTTGTGCTGCTCATAGCACCCTGAGCACTGAGAATTCAGCAAATTGTCTGGAGAGGGAAGGATTTAAAATCACAAGAGCCAAATGTCTCCTAAGGCCACCTCAGTGCCTGCAGTCACCACCCCTCACGCGCCTCCTGGCTCTGGCGGAGTGGGAGTCAGCCAGTTCTCTGTGCACTGGCCTGTGTAGGGAGAGCAAGTGGGAACTGCAGCCTGTGGGAGTATTTCGTGTACCAAAACGTGACTCGAGGTGCAGCTCAGTGCCACGTTTTCTTTAGCAACAAAGCCTCCCAATGAAAAGAGCCAAAGCCACTTGACAAAACTATTCCTGCTCCGACAGCCTGGGCTTCTCCTCTGGCCACCGACCTACCTGTGGGGCCACAGTGCAGGTGGGAGTACTGAAATTATCAAAGTTCAAGAAAATACCCTTTTAAACAGAGAAAAATTTGTTCCTGAACTAAGCTCCTTAATTTGTGAGCTGCTTGGACCCTCAGCATCTGACAACCTTGTAAAGCAGTAGAGAGAGCACTGGCCTTGCAAGTGTGTGTCTGAGGAATCTGTCTCCACCCTGAAACCAGGGGGAGGAGAGGAGGAACTGTATTTTTGGCACAGGTTACTTTGTGTATTTACATCTTCTGCTGAGAGGAATTGCCTGTAATGGCCAAATATGAGTGATCCAGTTAATTTGGGGTTCTTTTTCTCCTCCAGCTCATGGCAGCTCTGCAGTGCTGCACAGGGATGCAGATCTGAGGCTGTTTAAATACTGCTCACTTTCTCAGTTTATCACTCTCCTCCTTGACCTTCCCTCCCGGCCGTGGAGTAGTGTGTGCATGTCTGTCACTGCTGAGCGTTTGAGTTCATTGTTAGGCTAAGTTCGTGGTCAGCAGCTGGGCTGCCTCGGCATCCTCGGGGCAGTGGCACTCCCTGGGCTGGCACGCTGCAGGTGGGAGCAGCCAGCCCAGCCACAGCCAGGGCTGTCCTTGGGGGTGGTGGCTGAGGCAGGAACGCTCGGCTGAGCCCCACGGGGTTCCTCAGGACTGGAGCCGGTGCCCTGCCTCCTCAGGTGGGTGCTTTGGAGCTGTTGTTGAACCTCCCCTTTGCAGTGAGCACCTGCCCCAGCCTGCAGTGCCACTGCTCCCTCTGGGCAGCTGGCAGCGTGCGTGGAGTGAGGCCAGTGGTCACTGCAGGGATCCTCTGCTCCTCACAACAGCCTGTAATTAGGGTGTCCATGCCAGCCCTAAGGGCTGCCTGAAAGCAAAGGCTTGGGACACAGCAGGAGGCATGGAGTGGAGAAGCATGCCCGTGCCAGTGCTCAGTGCCATAGTGGGTCAGGGCAGCTGCTGCCCCTCTTTGAGGAAAGATGGTTCTAGAAACCTGGGCCACCTTGCCACAAGCCTTCCTGCTGCCCAGGTGTGCCAGGTAAGCTGGGGTGGAGGCTCCTGAGTGGGACCTGGCACCAGGTGAGAAACCATGCTGCTGAAGGGAGCTGCCTGCCAGTCTGTGGGCTGCAGGGCAAGGTGTGAGGCACACAGCAGGCACCACTGCAGGCACGTAAGGCCTGCTCCAGAAGGTATGTTGTGTTCCTGACTTGCAATACCCTACCAAGATGTGACTGTGACTAGGACCTTATTTCTCTTTTATTTTAGCAGCTGAATGAACATTTTTCTCTCCTGAGAATGTACTGCACTGGGCAGAAAGGAGTTACCTCTTTGGAGTGATACTAATTTGGGCAGTGCCAGGTTTTCAATGTCATGGCAAAGGGTCTAAAGTATGATGGAATACGCTATACCTCCTCTGTCATCGAGTTCAGCCCTAAAGGCAGCATCCCCCAGGGACTGAGAGTCCTGGGATTCATTCTGGGAAAAGCAGTGACGCTGTGGGGCCGGGCTGGTTATGCACACGTAACGAGACCCAGCTGGAGTAAGGGGAAACTGCCTGCAACACGAGAAGGTCATGTTGTGCTGCTTCTCTGGTTTCCCAAGCTAAGCCTCACACTGTGTCCCTGAAATACCTAGGTAAGGCTAAAATTAAGTCAGTCAGATAAATATTTATAGTACAAATGTTGGGATATAATCCTCAAGGGGTCTGATTGCTCTCTCTGTACTCCAAAATGTACTAAAGGGGAAATAATAGTGCTATAAATACAGTCATGTCTAGCTGGGTCATTACCTTGGGGTGTTTCTGGTCCTTCTCTGGGGACTGGAGTTGCAGCAGTGAAAAAATTATCAGGGAACTGAAAACCAGCAGAGGGTGATCCCTTTGCCAAGGATACTTGGTTTGCAAGGCCTCCTCAGTTCTGCAATGATTCATCATTACAGTAGCAATCAGATTTAAAGTCCTTGTATGTGCAAGTCATGGCAGCACCTAGGGCAGCCCTTGTACAGTCTGGTCAGACCATTTTGTTGCAGATTTCTTTGGAGAAGCCTTGCCCATCAGATCTTTTGGGTGATCTGTGGTGAGGTTTTTCTAGTTTCTTATTGCCTTGTATTAGAAAATAGAACAGTGCACAAGCTTTGAGGATTTAGACAAAAGTAATAAATTTTTTATTGTATTTTTCAACTGCTAGTCTCCCACACCAATTTACGGAGACATCTTCCAAAGTATTTAATATCTATACACAGACAAAGTGCAACTTTT
>NW_008239758.1:1132014-1175594 GCF_000691975.1 Corvus brachyrhynchos | reverse complement strand
TGTTCTCTTTCCTTTTAGAGGAGCAAGACTCAGTGCTGCTGAGCATGTGTTTCTCCTGGACCAGCCTGCTCCAGTTTCAGTAATACAGTGGCTAGAGTGAGCAAGAATTAAAACCAGCTTGCACAGAAAGTGAAAAGACCAAGCTTTCATAAGCCCACGATCCCCATCTTCTGTGGGAAAGACTTGCAGGTTAGTGTGCCTCTCCTTTGACCATGAAGCTCCTGCTATAAGAAAGTCTTGCTGGGAGCCATTCAGGGTTTTGCTTGGTCTGAGATCCCCCCGCAGAGGAGGGAGGCTGGCTCCCCGCGCTGGGAATGCGGGGGTGTGCCTGCTGCCTGGGGCTGCACCAGCCTTTCTGCTGGCGTGTTGGGAAGCGGCTCCAGGAGAGTCAGGAGGAGCTCTGCGAAACGGTGCTTGCCTTATTTTCCAGGGGGAAGCCAGTGTACGTGCAGGGACTCTTTAGGCATCCTTTTTTCTGCCTGGTAACTCGATCCCAGGTTATCCCCTTGATGTCACTTCTTTTGTACTTGTTAGACCTTAGCAGCCTTGCTGCTCTGACTGCTGTTCTCTGTAGTTAGCTCTGCAATGGGGTCTGTGCAGCACAGCAGCCTGTGGAGGAGTGCAGCAGGTTGGGATAAGCAGGTACTGGCTATCCTGCACATGACACCAGTGCTACCCTAAATCTGGCTGGCTGGTGCACGCAGAGTGTTCCGCTCTCTGCAGACAGTGCATGGGGTATTTTTAGGGTCATGACTATACTTGGTACATGGTTCTGAAACGTCTGACAGCCAGAAGGTCTGGGCTGTGGGTGCTTTGGTGTTTGAGTTCCAACAGTGAGTTGGAACTTTCTCCTGTGACATCAGTGTTCGGGCTACGCAACCAGCAAAGAATTGAATTTATGGCATCACTCTGTTGCTGATTTTCAGCTTCTCTGTGACAATAGGATCTCTGAAAGAGAAGGAGTAAAACCCCTTTCCTTTGCCAAATGTAGTAGCAAGGATGTGCACGAAGTAAGTGGACAAAGTGTGCTGCAAGGGGTGCTCTGGCCTGGGGCTCCTGGGATCAACCATTTGTCCCAGAGGATCCGAGTGTGTGTGGACCTCTGACTGTCAGCGTGATGGAGAAGAACCTCTAGCAGGGACCAATCGACTTGCTCTCACCCAGAAAGAGAATTCAGTTTCTCTTCTGTAAATCATGTTTGGCACAAGTTTCATCCATTGTCATCACTCATCTTCACACCTACCTTCTTGCACTCTCGTTCCCTTGACTGCTGCTTCGGATCTTTCTCTTGTGGTTGTGTATTGTTACGTGGAATGGGTGGCTGCAGTCACTCCCCAAACACCTGCTGAGCTCTGGAAATTTTATCACACATCAGTCAGCATCACATGGTAGGACTAGATTATACTGAGACAGTTTTTTTTTTTCTTGTGTTGGGTTTTTTTCCCCAGGTGGAGAGCTGAAAATAGCCTTGTTCAAAACAGACCTCCCACAGAAGTCTGTATGAGTCTGGCAGACACTAGAGCTTAAAAAGTGCTTCATGAGTTCATTTTGACTTCATAATTTGTATCAGCATCTGAAAAAAAAATATAACACTGCCTCTTCTTCACTGAAGAGCTTTCAGCCTTGTGCTTGACAACTGCATTTATCTGATCATGTACAGGAAGACTGATTTTCAGGTGATTTCCTTCTGATGTCAAGCCATAAAGCAGCCTGGAGTCTGATCCCAGAGGACCTTACCCAGCACTGTCTGCAGTCTGCAGCAAACAGCAATTTCTTGCAAATAATTAAACCCCTGTGGAGCATCAGTGGCTGGGCTGCTGATATTGCATTTAGATAAGGAGGAGGAACTGTAGGTGATGCAGGAGAGTTACTTTGAAGTATTTGTTCTCTCTCTAAAGCACTTTCTAACTGAAAGCAGATGTCTATTAAATCTTCCTCTTGCCAGTTAAATTTAGGTCTGGACTTGCTGCTTCTGTGGAGTTTCAGGAGGTCCGGCCCTCACAGGCACATCAGCTCGCTGCTCCCGTTGTGCTGTGGACCAGCGCAGGCTAAGGCTGAGATCAGACATGTCCCAAAGCACCCCAGACCTGGCATGTTCTCCCCACTCCTGGCTGCCTTTAACTGCAGGTACCAGTGCAGGGACTGGAATCAAACCTTTCCTTCAGGTGCAGCCTGCTCCCATCCCTGCTCAGGGCAGCCCCATGCTCAGGGCCCACGGCCACACTTCAGAACAGGTTTCCCGAGCCCGTACTCACACTTGCCCCTCGCATCAGGAGTTTGAAGCTCACTGCCTGCACCTGGAGCCTCCTGCCAGAGCCAGAGGGTGTACCCTGCCTCCCCTCACCAAGCTGCTGTTTCGGAGGAGCTAAATGCTCACAGCTTCTGCTGCGCCTGATGGGGGCTGCAGTAAATGCAGCAATCATGAAAATCCAGCCTTCAACTGCACTCCTGGGAATGGAGATGGCTTATCCTGTCATGAACCTCTAAAAGCCCTGGTAGAGCAGTGGAAGTGGTTTGTAATAGCAGGAATTCATTTGTTAATAAATTTCCCCTTGCTTGCCCTGACACTAATTCAGTGGGCTCTAGCTGCAAGGTGGCTGCTGCTTGCACCAGGGACAAGCAGCTCAGGGTTCCAGGGATCTTGGCAGGGTCACATTTCTGAGAAAAGCATCCTGGCTCCTTCCATGGTACAGATGGGGCCACACAGCTCGCTCAGCCTCTGGTTTCCTTCTGGAGTATAAGCTGTACACAAAGAACAGCGACTGTGATAATTTTAGGAGAGTAAGCGTAAAGAAAATACCTGGGAAAGAGGGGTTGACAGTCTAAAAGACTAACAGGAGACAGTCTTGCACTGGCAGGGAGAAGAAAGATGTTTTAATAGGTTTCTCTGATTACCACTACTGTCCCAGTAGAACCCTCTACTCTCCCTAACGAGAACAGGGGAACTCTCCAGACTTCAGCAGTGACCTACCTGTGACATTTTTCCTTGAGGCTTGAGCCAGGCTGCTGTTCCTGGAAGAGGTGGGAGGATTCAGTTATTTATGGCTAAGTCTTTTGAAAGAAGTTAAATGGTACTGCATCAGAGTAACTCATTGCATCTCACCTGGTACTTATCCTCTCCTGAAAACAAAAAGTTAAACATTTAATCAGAAATTTCAGAAGTGGTGTTTCTTTTGTTAGTTTGTTTTGAGTCAGCGTTGCTCTTAAAAACTAGAGAGAGTTAGGACGCTGGTGGTGTTCTCAGAGTGGTTTGTCCACTTGCAGTCTGGAGAGCCCCTGTGACAGGCAAGGGATCCATCTGTGAAAGGATGGCAGAGCAAAGCCCCTGGCAGTGTAAGTTTCTCTGCAGGTCCTTATCATGCTCTGCACTTAACAAGCCTTGTGGCACTGGGTCCTTTACGAGCCGAGGGGAGGTGGCCTCCCATGTCCCCCGTGGCTGCAGGGAAGCACCAGAATGCTTTGTCCATGTGGTCATAGAAAATCTCGTGTTGGAGGAGCAGTAGAGCTCTCGTGCTTTATGCACAAGCCCGTCCTTGGAGTGATGTGCTGTTTCCTGATGCTCCTGGAAAACAGTTTCCTGCCACTCCTGGAGAACAATTTTCTGCCCTGAGATAACCAGGAGCCCTTAACTTTCGCTGGGATTTGTCCACACATCCGATTTACCAGCGGTACCCACATGGGAGTTGTGGGAACTGAGGAGGCTGTCGATGTGCCAAAATCTTCCACTTCCTCCTCCCAGCAGGAGCAGGACAGGCAGGCAGTGAGCAGGCAGTCTCTGCCTGGCTCACAGTGCTCGAGGCAAGAGAGGAGGAAGAGGGGGAAAACAGAATACAAAGTCTGTCTTTTCTTTCCTTCATTTGCATGTATTTTCTGGATAGATTTTCCTGCTCTGACTCAACATCAGTAAGCCCTTGGTGCCCAGTGTGTGATTGCTCTCTGCTGATAGAGGAGGAAGGAGGCTGTCGTCATGTGCTGTTGGTGAAATGGCCTCTGACATTTCTCTTAACTTGTTTAAACAAATACATCTCAAAACCAGTTCTGTTTGAGAGGGCAGCACACAAAGGTTAACTCTGTGTGTGCTGTGAGTACTTTTATGTGATGTTCTACTTTTTCAAGGAGCCACAGGTATGTTTTCATAGAACTCAAGTTCCTAATTCTGGGTTGTTTAACAATATGTAGCTCTTATTATTGCAAATAAGTTAATGTGAATGCATTTTCTGCTGGTTGTGGAGTTTCTCTTGTTCTTTAGATTAATATAATGAAAATACTCTGTTTGCCTATCCACACTTGCAGGTATTTTCATTCCTGTTTGTGAAACTGGTAAGATTGCATCATGATAATATTTTCTGGGTTTTGAGAGGGCTGTGACATGGCACTATTATGAATGGACAAAAATGACCAAAAGGCCTGTGACAGTGTTTAAGAGCAATGTCTCTGTGTCTTTCACTCCTGCAGGCTTGTAGTCTGCTTTCTCCCAACAGATTCACGGCTTCCTTTGATTAATCCCTTGAACTGCACACACTTGAGTCTCGTGTTCATGCGTGTCTGGGACAGCAAACGAGGTGTAGTCTGTGAGGAAGCAGCTGGAAATCAGGAGGGATGTTATGAGTTGTTTTCTGTCATTTTTGTTTCACTGACCAGTTCCAGGCGACCCAAGGGGGCTGCTGCCACCCGCCCAGGACCTCACAAAGCCTGGGTGTGAGGAGCAGCATGCTCTGACTGAAGCCCCCTGTTTTCCATGCCTCTGGAACAACGTGCTGAGTTTCCAGATGACAGGCAAAGGGTTTCAAAGTGAAATAATGCCCAGGCTTGTTCTGTTCCTGACATCAACCCCCTGAGTCCTCACTCTGGCATCTCAGGCGTTTTGTGAAGCTCAGAAGCCTATACTGTGCCCTGTGCACAGCAGGTTTGCCAAGGGCTCTTGGAAAGTCCCTGACAAAGACCTTCCTTGGTGTCCTGAGACAGAGAAGTCTTTTAAGGATTGGGGTTAGCTAAATTGTGATAAGCTGCCGGAAGAGATTTTTGGGTTGCATTGAGCTCAAGGGAAAAACTTTAATCCACAAATCATACCCTGCTGAAGGAGGTTTTGTTTTGCAGAGCTGGTCAAATAGCAGTTTGTCTATGTTTTCATTTCTGTTTAGAGCTTAGGAAAAACACTGACCTATTTGAGCCCTTGACAGGGTTGTGCAGAGTCTTACAAAAGGAAAGGCCTTCTCCCTCAGAGCAAGGAGCCACTGGCATCAGTGCTGTGTTGTGTGAAGGGCAGAAAATGACTCAGTAAAGGGGTAAATTCAGCTGATGAATTGGGACCTGGAGAACAGAACAGTGCAGAGACCTGCTGGTGACAGATGGTGATCCAAGAGGAGATTCCAGTCCAGGTTTATTCTTGCTTTTGGACTAAGAGTGCGACTAATCACAGAAAGTTACACCTTTCCACTGAAGTTCCTCTCCTCAGCCTCCTCCACCCTCAGCAGAAGCCCACAGAGGTGTGCATTGCAGCGGTAGATTCCCCAGTGTTTGAGGAGGTGCTTCAGGGAAATGCTCTCCTGAAGCACATCAGGCGGGGCCTGAGGTGTCCTTAGGCTGTCACCTCTCTGCTGGGGCCACCAGCACCAAGCCAGTCTGTGCCCCCAGCGTGGCAGTGGCCGTGTGACACACTGGGTAGGTCTTGGACAGGTTGTGGTCAGCCCATGGGCCCTAGCTTGTGTTTTTTGCAAACGTTTTGCATTTAGTAGCTGTGTTGGTGCCCATAGGATCAATTTCTGTACTGTGCTGGCATGCTGTGCTCCTTAGCATTCTGTCTCTTGGCACCTCTCCAGTACCCACTGGCACAACAGGAGAACCTTTCCAGGGATCTCCTTGTGATACCATTATTTTTAGTGCTGAATTTCTCTTTCTTCTCTGCCAGGTCAGCAATCCTTCCCATTATGCATCCTCATCCTTGCCTCTTTTTATCCCCAGGCAAACACAACCCGCAGGCTTTCTAGCTAGCAGAGGTAAATCGTGTGGCTTCGGGTGACCTTGACATCAGCACCCACTGCTTGTGTTGTTGATTGTCTGGCACATACATGTTTGACACAGGTATTCAGATGTTTGAGATTAGTGAAAATCCTGGCAGTGGAGGCAGACACAGTGTGGATGAGTTCACCTTCCCCAGGGAGCTGCCTGGGGGAGCAGAGCACATCTGCAGAGACCTCGTCACCCTGTGGGGTGTGGGAGCCACGGTCCTGTGCCAGCCTCTGGCTCACAGTGCCACACAGCCCCAGCTGCCTTTGGGGCAGCTGCTGGGGAGTAGCTGCAGGCTGTACCCCAAGGGCTGCTTGGCAGCTCTTGATAACAGAATTAAGGCAGCAGAGACTCAGGGATGAGGAGTACCACCTTCCAAGTGAGAGCAGCGAGTTAGTGCCAGTTTCTGGTTCTTGCAGTGAAGCTGCACTTTAGCAATACTTTTTCTCAGGGTTGACCTGCAAACAGCTTTGCACCAGTGTAGCTGAAGAAGTGGTTTTAAACCAATAGAGCACCAATCCTCTCTGGTCACTCATCTATTGAGAACTGGTATGCCTGTGTTTGGCTTGGCCTCGGAGGGGCTTGGATAAAAGTCTTCTTCCAGCTCCTGCCTTCGTAGCAGAACCATCTGCTTTTCCAGAGGCTCCCTCAGATCTGCCACTGCAGCTGCACAGCCTCCTCCAGGTAAAATGAATTGGTTTTGGAGCTACTGTTCATATCTTTATACCTTTAACTTCTGTGTGCAGCTGGACTTGCAAAGTTTACAGAAGCTGTTTTCCTTATTAATGTTTCTCACAAGCTTTTCTAAGAAAGACCAGCCCTTGACAAGTGTTTCACAGCCCCCTAATCATATCACAGCTTGGAGGGCCACATGTTGGAGGCCTCTCCTGTGGCAACAGGTTTTGCAATCTGTGCTTTAACGCCTTGTTTCTGGCTGCTGGAGTTTGGTTTCCTGCTCAGTGCCCCAGGAACAATCAGAGCTTGTGTTTGCCCCGCAGTTCAAAGCCAGCCTTGTGCCCCAAGCCCTGCTGGTACTGCTCAGGAGTCCAGCCCTGGCACCCAGCTCCCTATGCAGCCATCTGCAGGGGGAGCATCCTCAGGGACAATGTGGAGGGCCGAGGCTTTCTGACAAAACCTTTGTTGAGGGAGTTGTCCAGTTCGAGAGGAGGGCCGTCAGCATGGCTTTTCCTTTGTTATCTTTGGGACACAGCGTGTGCTGGGAGCTCCTCTCCTGCCAGGAGAGTGGTCACTGGTTTCAGCAGATGGTCCTGGAGAAGGGACCTTGTGACTCCATGTTCTGGTTTCCCTTTCTCCGAAATATGGCTCGAGATGCCTCCCTCACAGCGAACGCGGCTGGGAGAGGACAGCGCTGTGAGGCAGCAGCCAGCACAGACTGCCCTCGTGGGACAGAGCCACGTGGAGCTCTTCAGAAAAACTGAAGGAAAACCACTTAATCTCTGAATCCTCCACCGTGGACAATCTTTTTAGATGAAGTAAGGAGTTTTGCACTGAGATTACAGAGTAGTCTTTGGTACCAGGTATTACTTAAGCTCCTCCTTCTGCTGTTACAGACCCATCTGAAGGGATATGAAATGCAGCAGAAAAGTCACTTCAAACGTGTCTGAGCAGGCAAAAGAAATAAAAAGGACTGGTATTCTGGGAAGCCAGCAGATGGAAAGGCTGGCAGGTAGGTATGTCAGGCACACCTCAGCCAGCTGTGTGCTGGCCAGTGCAGGTCACACTGCACCCCAGCCCATCAGGGCAGCACAGCCCACAGGAGCTGCCTTAATGGACACACACATGTAGTCCATGGTAAGACCTCACATTGCTGCAGGAGAATTTCTGCTGTAACCCCAGCAGCTGTGCTTCACTGAGAGGTGACAGCACTGTAAGTGAGCTCTACTGCATCATGACCTGTAAATTGTTGCTATTTTGAGATTGCTTCTCTTGCAGCTGTCTTTGCATTCAGCTAAATTGGTGCCTGAAAATATTCTCTAGCAACTCTGAGTCATTCACTATGGATTTTTTCCTGGTAGCTGTTTTACTGGGGTTTTTTCTCTTATTTTAACCGTGTTTAAGTAGAAAACTTAGAAGAGTAGACATGTTTTTTAGACACCGTGAGAGGTAAAAGTACAAAATGAGGCAGTTTATTTTTCCTGTCCTAGCTAGCCAAGCAATAGCCTGCTCAGTCAGCCCTCCCAGCCGCAGCTGGATGCAGCCCAAGGCTCCTGCCCCGCACTGCCATTACGGACATCCACATTGTTCCCAGCTAATTGCTTTCTCCTGCACAGAAGCTGATTTCCTTTGAACTGCAGCACAATGTGACACCAGGCATCACGTTGCCTTCCCCCTCACTCTCCTGTGGCCTTAGCAACCTGATACAGCTGTGACCACGATAAATGCCCACGGCTGTTAAAGTCAACGCAGCTTTCCAGTGTTTTATGAGAGAATTGAAGAGAGAAATGCTGATGTGATGTGGTCTTGCACGAGCCTTCCCTGTCCTCTGAATTAACTAGTCTTCCTCCCTGCTTTCAGGCAAGCTAAGCTGTATTAACCACTTTATAAATAAATAACACAGTGCAATTGGGTAAGATTTCCGTAGGCTCAGAAACATGGGAGAAAAAGCAGTGTAAATCTTCGTTTAAAGCTAAGACTTAGCTTCATCTGGGCTTTACCTGGGCTGACTGGGTTTCTGCTGCAGGCAGCTTGTTTCAGTTCTCTGCCTTACCCCCGTACCCTGCGAACCCCCAGGGTTTGTTTCCCCTCTGGTTCCCTGTGCAGATCACTCAGTGCTGAGGCTCTCTCTGGGCTTTCAAGTCCTAACATCTCCAAGTGAGCAACTCTTCCCTCTGCCTGCTTTCGCTGCCCTTCTTGCTTGGCTGCAACATGTCAGGATGTAAGTTAATATCCCATTGTCCTTGGGCTTGGTGCTGTTTTTGCCATGTGAAAGCAGCCAGAGCATTCAGAGTTCCTCCCAGCAGCAGCTTTGCCCCACCATGGCACTGTGTTGTAACCAGCTGGTGCCCTGTGTGTGTCCCAGCCTGCTCTGGCATGCACAGGTGAGATTAGAGCCTTTCCACTGCAGCTCTGAGCCTGGTGGGGGATGGGGTTTGTTTCAAGGAATAACAGGGTTATTACATGGCTGTACTGCGAGTTGTTCTCCCCAGAAGAGCAAATGCTGCTGCAAGTCACTCCTTGCACAGGGTCACTTGAATATGGGTCCCCAGTCCTTCGGGACTCATTTCCATCTCACAGCTCACAGATATGCACCAGCAGCTGGTACTTGTTCCAGCGAAAGAGGGAGTAGTTCTTCCTAGCCCCGTGCCTTTCCTGGGTCTCTGTGCAAATCCATGACTCTGCTCTCCAGTAGAATAAGTTATGGGGATCCCCTGGTCTGCTTTAGGTGACTCACAGCAAATTTTTCAATTTGGTATTGCTTTGCTTTTAGACTGGGGTGGTGGGATATTTTCTGTTTCTTTTTAAAAGCAGAAATAAATTTGCCCCATTTTACATGAAACGTGAGTAGCAAGTCCCTTACATAAGAAACCTGTTCCAGCTTCTTCCTAATAAGGATTGATTTGGATACACAAAATAAGGTTTCACTACGTGGGTAGGGAGCGACTGGACAATATTCCCAGTAAATATCAGTACCAAGCATCCTTAACCTTGTGAATGAAATTGAAAAAGCAAGAAGAATCCTGTGTGTCTGTAGCACCACCAGCCTTCTCCCAGGCAGTTCTGGGTCAAAAGGTCTGGGCAGGGTTTTCCTCTCCATCCTCTACAAGATGAGCTGGCTCCATGGCTTCGGCTCTCCACTCTTCCAAGGCTGATTGTACAGAAGTTCTCACTCAGCTGTGTGCCCTCTGCCCAGCAGGATGTGGCCAATTTTAAGTTGTGCTGGGCTAGGATTTGGTGTTCTTGGTGCTTTCAGATACCGGCAGATAACTCATTCTGTATCCTGGTGCACACTTCAGGATTTGCACCCTGTTAAATTAATTTCATCAGGAATTACTGCCAAGTGCTTCAAAATCTCACATGAAAGCTGATTTGAAAGCAACAATGAATTAATATTTTCAGAGGGATGGAAATTAGGGAAAGGAACATGTTGGCTTAAAAGTATTTACCAAGGAACCAAGATACAAAGGTGTTGGCCCTGTTTGAGGTCAATTTGTCACATCACTTTATCTAAACTGAGTTTCTGTTATCTCTGCTTCCTTCTGTTAACGCTGGGACACTGCTGTGGCTCCAGAGAATCCCTGGCGGGTTGGATGGCACTGCCCAGGGAGAAGGTTGTCAGAAACGCTACTTAGGAAGCAGTCCCCTACCAGACACCAGCACGCAAAAACCGGGGCACGTTGGAGGGAAGGATTTGTTGGGTCCCGTTGATGTGCGCATTGTGTGAGCTCGATGGTGACAGAGCAGCAGAGAGGCTCTGTGCTTTCACAGAGCTGTGCCATCACCCAAACTGCCAGCTCAAGTTTTCTGGGTTGTGGATGGTCAGGGCTGAAGGGAGAATGTCTTCCCCCAGTGCTGTTCCCCCACGCTGCAGTGAGTAACTCTCCTAAAGGGAATTACCCTGGGGCAAATGCTATACCCCATAGCTGGCACTGTGTTCCCTCAGCAGAGCCTTGGCTGCGGGACAGAGGGAGTCAGGAATGTTGGTGGATGGGATCTGGAGCAATGGCTGGCAGTGGAGGGGCTCCTCCTGCTTGGTGGGTGTGTGGGAGGACAGGGAAGTGGTGTCAAATTGAAAGCTGCTTTTGATCCCTTATAATGAATTTTTGTGATGTCAGGTATTTAGTGGTTTTCTTTTTTTTAAATTCTTCTTTTCTAGCTTTGAAATATCATAGTGTTTTAATGTCCTGCTATGTAATGGGGTATATACAACAGTGATTACTTTGGGAATTTCTTCAGATCTTCAGGGATGCCACAGTTTCTTACTTGACATTATAATAATATATGAGAGCCCCTCTTGGCTGCAGACTGTGGTAATTAGCTAGTTTTGCTATGAAGCTGTTCTTACAGTGCTTTGAAGCCCTGCCAGCTGACAGAGCCCTTCAGCTCAGCCAGGGCCACACGAGATGCTGGGAGCTGCAGGTTACTGCTGTTGATGTCAGGCTCTCAAACCACGGATGGCAAACGTCGCAGACAGCACACTTCCAGCTGGATTCTCTGGGTTCAAGGACTGTATCAAGAAGCCCTGTGTAAACACTGCATTTTTGTAAAAGCACTCCAGATTAGTCTTCTTCCAGAAGGCAATATGAGTGAATAAGTGAGGCAACAATGGTCTATATACAAAAGTGATAAAACTCATCTGTGCAGCGAATGTGAGTCTGAGTCTTACTTCAGTCAGACATTGGTAGGCTCTGTTTTTATTTTCTTTTGACTATAACTGTTCCTATGATGATCAAAAGAGATGGATTATCTCCAAATCATAGATCTTTCAGAGTCTTTAAAAGGTTAGCTGAAGTTTATTTTTAAAGAAATACAGAAGGAGGCTGCTCAGAAAGACACTTTACATAGAAAATATACTTGGAAAAGGCAGTGAAGAGGAAGTAATCTAAGGAAACAATCAGAGAATAGGATTCCTGAATAATTTGCCCATATGCATACTTCTAGGAGCCTTTCAGAAATGACTTCAATATTTTAGCCCTTTTTCTTGTAGTAGTGCAAGTCTTTGCTAACACTTCAGCTCTATTTCGCTTATTTATTGTTTGTAGCATATGACTTTCTCTACTATATATGCTTTCTCCTCTTAAGTAAGCAGCACCTCAGAAGCATTCAAGATTGTATCTTTAAAAGAAAGTATATTGTCCCAAAGAACATAGCACAGCATACCCTTTACCTCGCTGGGTCTGAGACAGTACAGCTGTGAAAGAGCTCTGGTGTTCAGCAGTGACTACAGTGGAATACAAGTAGTTTTTAAGATGCTTTCTTCTCTTTTATTTTCATAGAATCATAGAATGGTTTGGGTTGTAAGTGACCTTAGTGATCATCCAGTTCCAACTCCTTGCCATGGGGGTTGCCATTAATGACTGCTTATCTTTTTTTTTAATAGTCAGCACTCCTCCCTTCAAAATGTTGTAAAGGTCCAGCTCCTTCTCACATCTATGCCTCTAGAAGCTGTTACTTTTCAGCATCCCCATCCCCACTGGCATGGACATCTTCACCCAAATGCCAGTAGGATCACGGTGAGAGACTTTGTGGCTGTTTTCCATTATGTTTGACCACATCACCACCCCTGTGAGGTTACAGCTTGCATGAGATCAGCTTATGGAGGAAAACCAGCTGCCATGACAGAAAAAGAGCATTTCTGGGGACAGAAGAAAGCGCTCTGAGGAGTCTTAAGACAAAGTGTGAAGTCCTTGGTTGAAAGTACAAAGCTATAATTGTCCAATTTCATCTGCAGTTTAGGAGTACTGTTGAATTTCACAGTGTTCCTAAGCTCTCTCACAATAGCACCCACTCGTCACTCTTCCCAGCACCTCAGACTGGCTTAAAGTCTTGTGTCATATCATCATTTTGCCAGAAATTTTCCATAAACAGGCAGAGGGCTCTGATTGTTCAATGTCTGGTGGGCATTTTTCAGTCAGGTCTAACAGCAAGATTCCACCTGCTCTAAGTAGATCTCCTCTAGATGTGTCCTTTCTTCCACCTACAGGTCTTATCCAAGGGGAAGCTGGACATGTTGCACATTTGTTGGGAATCCTGAATGTCTGGAAATCCAGGACATGTGAGGGCTCACCGAGGTGTCAGTGTTTCAGGAGACAAGGAAAGTGAGCTGCAGGTGCCTTGCTGTCTGTGGCAAAAAGAACACTGGACACAGGTGAAGTGGAAATGGAGGATTTGACTCCCTCTGCAGAGAGAGTTCTGTCGTGTACCTTCATCCGTGGTCCAGCCCTGGTCTTCTCCAGCATCTCCAAGGGAATACAGAAACTTGCCACTGAATTCCTCCTGACTTCACCCTCTTCTCCTGCTCTTTCCTTGCTGTCTTGTAGTGGCCTGTGTGAGGAACAGTGTTGGGGTGGATTGCCTGTTGGTCTGGTTCTCCTCACGGTGCTGTGAACGCTGCAGCCTTTGCTCTCGTGCTGGGAGTCCTTGCTCGTTACTGTTGTAACACTTGAGGGATGGATGGATTTGAGGTCGGATTTTTGTTGTTTGGGGTTTTTTTCTTTAACGTGAACCTAACCCTGCAGGAACTAAAGGGTGCAAGTGGCCCCACAGAGCGAGCAGAGCTGTGAGGGCTGCTGGGGGGAGAAAGCAGCTGGAGTGAGAGTTGTCCTGGAGGAACAGCACCGTGCACCAGGCACTGCCTGTTTCTGAGGCAGGTCTCAAAGCCTGCTGCTATAGGAGGGCCTCTACAATTACACATTCTGCTGCCTCTGGGCTTTAGGAAAAAACGTGATTCTCTTAATACCTTTCTGTTGCACTTTTCCTACTGCCTCCTGTCAAGAAAAGCGTATCCAGCCAGTGCTGGGCAGGTTCTGCCATTCCAGCTTTCCCACTTCTGCTGCTTCAGAAAGCTCTGCCCTGTGGGTTTTGCACAGAGTTTCAGGGCTGTTTGCTGGCTCTTGACCTGCTTCGCAGTGGAAAATTCTTCCACAAGTGTTACTTACAGGAAGCAAATGAGTATCTCCTCTAAATGGTCTGGCTGAGGAAATGGGTCATTTAGTGAAGTACACTGTTTACTGGATAGCCAGTGGCCCATCTCCAAAATATATACTTAGTCTGAAGGAAGAAAAATATCTGAGATGATTCACTTTTTATGTCAGCGTTTAAATATTATGTAGTTCATAGCTAAAATTAAAAATGTGCATTTTCATGTGGGCTAAAATCTTCCTACCCTGTTCCAGAAAATTGGTAAAACCAAGTTTTAAATTTCTCTCAGTAAAAAATCCTGGGTGTGTATGACTTGTTGAGGTTTTCTTCGTTTGGGATTTTTTAACTGTGTCCTCCACATACTGTAACACTTCATAGCTTTGTTATAATGGCTTGTGGTAGGGCTAGTATCTCCCAGTGATACTGGTAAATTTTGTACTCGTTTTATTCAGTGATTCTAAATGCAGCAGCCAGCTCAAGCCTGGAGCATGATCTCAGTTTTATGCAGGGCTGGTTTTGTGATGTCTTCATTTATAATTGCAGTTTCTGCCAGCGCCCTTTTGGTATTTTTGGTCCAGCCTCAGGCTGAAGGGAAAGTGCTTCATTCCCTAACCCAGGAGACGTGAGTAAGCATGTTGACATGGATCTGTGCAAGATTAGCACTGCTCCAGCTTCAGATTATCTAGATCAGACACTGTTCCGTAATGTGATACTATCCACATTCAAAACATCATAATCTGGCAAAACCAAAATGCACCCAAACACAGCGTTTAGGTTTTTTGCCGTGGCATGGGTACTGCACAGTTGCTAGGCAAGGAGTGACACCTGAGCACACGAGCAGAAGTGCAGCACCAGGCCAGTGCTGGTGCTTTCAGGGAAGCTGTGGTAGCAGTACAGAAATGCTTGTAGCATTTGTCACATGGGTGCTTTTGGTAACTCTCAAACACTAAAGAAAATTTTAAAAAAGCAGCAGAAAGATGTAGGTATGGAAGCTGAGCCCCATGAAAGTGAGAGGGACACTTTGGGCTGCTCTAAAGGTTAGTAGCTGGCGCAGCACCCAGTGGTGATCCAGAGCTTCATGGTTAACATTTGGAAGTGTGCCAGAGCACAGAAAGGACCTGCCTGAGTCTGTGCCTCCGGATCAGCTCCGCGGTCTCCATCAGATTTGGCACTATCAGTTACATGACTCCTCATGTTTCCAGCAAGTAGGTGTTTGCACAGTGGAGAGGAGCCTTCGTTTTCAATCCAAAACCATTCATCAATCTGCTTCAGAGGTCAAATCCTCAAACAGCTTGGTAACTCTACTGTCATCATCTTCATGTGATTCCAGTGCAATCTGGTAATGACTTTCACTTAAAGGTATGTCCAGGGCTGTGGCAAACCCCTCTGAGCAGTTTCGTTAAGCAAACTCCTGTATCTCTAGACTTTGCTTAACAATTGCAAAATGGTTACCCAGTTAATGTTTATCCCATTGTTACTAAAACTCACAATTCAGTGTGCCTCATTTCAGAGAGCAGTATATACGTCAGTAGTAATTACGAGCCAAGCTAAATTAAAAGCAAGTGCGTCTTGAGCTAAATGACTAAAGGACACATTTTCAAAGGCAGCCAGTCCATGAAAGGTGCAATTACATTTAGTTCCTATCACCTATGCTTTTGGATGGGAATTTAATTCTTAATTTACCTTGTGGTCTTTGAATTAGTAGGGGTATGTACTCACCTTAAAAACAATATGTTATTTTTTTACAAAGTCCTGCTTGAAATCTCCCAGCTGATGACTGTTTCTGTTGAGCATCTTCTGTGGATGACACAGATGCAGAATGGCACAAACCACATCCTGGCTGGAGACTGCATCACTTCATGGACAGCAAAAAGCTCAGCAGTCATCAAGGAGGAAAAACAGAGCTGTTCCACCAGCTGTAGGTTTTACAAGGATTTGAAAATTTTTTAGCGCTATGACTTAGTGTGTCTCAAAAAGACAAGATTTGTGTGAGAATGTCTGTGGGACAATGAAAGTCCAAGACATGATACAGAGGGGAAAAGTCGAGTTGCTGTGTCTGCCCTGGCTCTGGAATATGATGGTGTGCAGAAGCTGGCTGCCTCCTTTACACTCCTCGGGAGCTGTGCTGCTCCTGGGACCCCACAGAGCCTCACAGCCGCCTCTGTTGTTTTCCAGACCACGTTTGGAGCCTGCCAGCTGGGGACATTAAGAAACTCCCTCCTTTTTGCACTGGGCAGGTCTCCATCGGCATCGAAAGGCAGCAGCGTGCTCTGGAGAGGCTGCTAGGGGGTGGAACTGGAGTGCCAGCGTGACTTCAGTATTCAATTGGCTGGAAGTCCTTGTCACAAGGACTTGTTTTCACAAGGGCTTGATTCCTAGAGTAGAAAGAGCAACTTTGGTCCTGTTGGGAGTAAGCTCCTTACCCGACCATGTGGTTCCTGTGCTGAACAACTGGAAAAAATGACTTGCTTAATGGGATGCAGGCTCACGAGCTGAATCAGCCTCGGCAGGGTTTTTGTTGTTTCAACTGTTTCTTGGGTTGAAAACCCTGCTCCGTGGCCATCTGTGGAGGCTGGCAGTGTACCAGTGGCAGAACCAGGAATGAGGACTGGGGAGAGCAGCCCCTGCCCCAGGGCAGCGAGGGGAGGTGCAGAGGGGCAGGTTAAACCTCACCCCTTTGCTCTGGCACGGCTCAGCCTGGGTGAGGGAAGGAGGGAAGGTGCAGCCTGGCCACCAGCACATCCCCTCTGCCCTCACAGCAAAGCACAAACTGTGCGCTCCTGTGGAGAGCAGAGACACAGCGAGAGGGTTGCAGCTGTGTCAACCCACGCTGCGTGCTCGGTCTATTAGGGTTTTGTCTGTCAAATGCACGCAGGCTCTGCTGCCTCCGATCATTGTGTGCAGCCACAGTCATTGCTGCTCTTTGTCTGGTGCAGGCAGCTCTGCTGGCGCTCGGCTTGCTGGGGCGCCTTCGGGTCACTGGGACTTGCAAAGGGAAATGCTTTTCAAACCTCCTCTTCCCCTGCCATGGAGAAACAGACACAGAGATAAATGGGGATATATTCAGGGAGTGCTCCTTGCACTTGCCTTCCCGAGCTCCCAACTGCCTTTGCCTTGTCTGGGTGCGGTGGAACTGCGCATTCACCTTACACAGCAGGGACTGTGCGAGGGCACTGTCACACAGGCTCAGACCGACAGCAGTGCAGCCAGGAACACACAGACAAGTGGTTCTGACCATGTCCAGCAGAGGTGCAGCTACAGCTGAAGTTCTGGATCTTGGCTTTGTACACAGTAGTTGAGGAAAGTGGTGGATCACAGCACGGAAGAGCAGCAGAAATAATAATGGCAAACCTCTGCAAAAGTAATAGCAGCACTCCTCCTCGCACCCCTCATCCTGCATGGAACAACTGAAACAAGGGCTGTCCAGCCTCAACTACAAAGGGCTAAAGAGGCAGAGAACAGGCTTCAAGTCAGGGTCTGTCCCCCAGGTCCTTGGGGGATCACACATCAAGAAAGAGGCCAAAACTGCAGTGAGAAGGGTTGGCATGAGGCGGGAGGAGCCAGGGCTGGACTCCTGCCTCTCTGCTTCAGGGAATCTGGTCTTCATAGTATGTGCAGTGCATTGACTTCCTTATAATAATGGCTGGCTACTTCTATCCCAGCAATCTATTTGTTTCTGAACCACTCCAGTGCCTTAGAGGTGGCCAGGAGCCCAGCCAAGCGTTACACTTGAGCAGCAGCTTGTGTTTATGGTGCGAGGCTGTAGCTGGTGAGCGTGTGTGTGTGTGCCCGAGCCGATGGCACTCCCAGCACACAGCAGATGCTCCCTGCATGTACAGCCACACAAGCTGGTGGCTGCTTCCTTGAGCAAACGGAGAGCAGCCGGTGTTTTGTCTTGTGACGCTGTCAGTGTGGCTGCTGGCATCTCAGGTCTGTTTCAAAGTGTGGCAGAGGGTTGGTGTTGTACACAAGAAGAATTTGATTTTGCTGTCAGCCAGCTCCTGCACGGAGCTCCTCAGGGCCATGAGAATTTATGCAGCCAACATTGTTCCTTGTGCGAGTCTTGTGGATTGTAGAAATAGGGCCCAAAGCAGGCATGTGGCTTGCCTTTCATCTCCCAGAGCTGCCTCAGCCACATGCACAGCTTTATCAGCTCTTGAGACTCCATCATGACTCTCAAGACACTTGGTAGCTTGGCAAAGAGACAGCTCTTTGATGCACAATATTTCAGGAAAACTAAGTATTTTTTTGTAAAGGGAGATGAGGAAATGAGGGTCGTCTCCAGCTCCTGTGCTTGCAGAAGGAGACTTCAAAAGGTGAAGGGGTGATAATCTCTTCATCATGCTGAGCCTTGGTTTTAAGTTCAGATCTGTGCAAAGTTTCATACTGCCACGATTACCTCTGACTCCTAGCAAAGCCCCTAAAGTCTTTTCAAGGCAGCTGGATTCTACTGTTCCCTTCAGGAAAGGATGTGAGCACCCTGGGTCTGAGGGAGCATTGAGGTTTAATCATTACACCAGTGCTTCCAGTTTGTATTTCTGCGGCATTTTATAAATAGCAGGAAATATGGTCTTTCCAGCATGCTATTCTAAACCCCTGATTACTCACCCTGCAGCATAGCATCTTCTACAGCTAAGGCTGCCTCTAATTTCTAGCCTTGACAGCCCTGACCATGACCTGGTTGGAGTCAGACCTCTCTAAGCACTGCAGGGCATCTTGGAAGGATGCTTCAGCTCAGATCTGCTTCTGCCTGGATCTGAGGGCAGAGGAGCTGAAAGCTCTCCATGCAGATTGCTCATTGAAATGCAAACCTCATCCCAGTAAAGCTTCTGTCTGCCAGCGTACCCTTTGACAAACTGATAATCCATGATAATAGAGAATTTTACCTCCATTCTTAAACATCATCAGGCATGATTATTAATGTCTTCCTATTGCACAATAAACAACACAGAACCCTCAGCTTTCCTGAAAGTGGATGGCAGGCAAATTACATCTGCACTGTGGGTGAGCTGTGCATTTGCTGCTTCTGCAATCAGCCAACAAACCCCTCCAGATTTCTGAGGCCAGACTATTGCTTCTGGCAGCTTATCTCCTTACTCAACAGCAGAGCAGACACTCCGGGTGAAAAGCTGGGCCTGTTGAAATCAATGGCAAAGTCCTGCTCATTTTCCTTGAGTCAGGATTTCTCACTTGATCTCTTCATTTCTGAGTGAGCAGGGGTAAATTCCTTCTCTTTTTTGAGTGCCTTTTTGGAGGGTGGCCTGTGTAATGTTCTGCTTTTGTCTGTGCAGAAGGTGTGTAAGGTGTTGGAGGTCCTGCAGCCCTGTCCTGCCCCGAGTGCTGGGAAGGCAGGAGCAGGAGGACAGGATCTGTCTGTGCTCCCAGGCAGGGCACATGGCATGCCAACCTGAACACTGTACCTGGTGTTCATCCTGTCAGGACTGAAACACATCTCAACAACATGCCCTGAACATTTCCTGGTGTAGGCCGGGAATTTCTCTTTCTGCATCCTCTGGTGACTTGGGTGAGCCCTTCATCTGATTAGGCAAACAGGTTTTTACTGCTGCTAGAATCAAATTCATAATTCTCTTTGCCAAGCATGAACTTCCCTATGGGGAGCTTCCACTTGCCCGTAGGTAGGTCAGCAAAATGCTGCTCTTGTGTGTAATGAAAGTCCCACTTTGTGCCACCTTCCTGGTGGCTGCAGCAGTGACACAGCTGAGAACTCTACAACAGAGTCTGTGAGAAATCCAGTGATTGCAACCCAACCATGCACATGCTTATGGTCACTTTTGAATCCGAAAAAGCCCTAGAACTGGCAGCTCAAAGATGATTTCTGACCAAGCACAGCTCGAATAGCCCCTGTGCTAGACCTAACAGGAGTAGAAACTTACGTAACTCTAAACTCTGTTACTCATAATGACGCACTAATGGGATGGGCATTGCAAGGGACCCTGCTGCTTTCCAGAGAAGACTCTGACCTGCCAACTGGCTGTCCCCAGCTTTGGTGAACCGATCAAAGTCACAGGAGCCAATTGCCCCAGAGGCCAATGACCCCATGCCTCGCCTCTCACACACTGCAGCGCAACTGGCTTTTCTTTTGTAGCTTCTGAAACCTGCCCTGGTTTGCTGTCTAAAGGGCAATTACACAAGTCTTTCTCTCATCTTCTGTATTTTGCCAAGGACCACAACTGCACCTTGGGAGTGGGGGTATTTTTTCTCCCTTTTATCTCCTAGAGACTTTGATGTGCCTGGCCCCTTGTTCTTAGGACACCACCTTGATCACAAGCACCTTACAGATAATTCTGGTTGTGTTGTTTTAAGGCATTTCCTCTTTCTCTCTCTCTTTTTGTGGTAAACGCTGGTAGAGCTCCACTGAAACACTGCCTGAACCTCTAGCCTAGTATGAGTCTTTGCTTTTAGAGAAAACCTTCTAAGATGTCTTTTCTTGGCTCCAGAGTGCCCATACAAAAATCTCGATTAAAATGGAGGCAGAAGGAATGTGCTGTGAGTAACTGTGCTTTCAGAGATGAGGAGCTGGCTGGTTCTGACCTGACTGCCCCAGTGCCTACATGCCCGCGCTGCACCTCTGTAGGGCTGATGTGCACCTGAGTCACCACTAAAGGCTGCTTCTGGCACAGCCTGTGTCAAACATGATCAAATGAGGGCAACAAGGATGGTGAAGGGCCTCGAGGGGAAGCCATATGAGGAGTGGCTGAGGTCAATTGGTCTGTTCAGCCTGGAGGAGACTGAGAGGAGACCTCACTGCAGTTACAACTTCCCCGTGATCTCTGCTCTGTGTCACCAGTGACAGGACATGAGGGAATGGCCCGAAGCTGTGTCAGGAGGGGTTAGGTTGGTAATTAGAAAAAGGTTTTTCACCCAGAGGGTGTTTGGGCACTGGAACAGGCTCTCCAGGGACGTGGGCACAGCACCAAGCCCAACAGAGCTCCAGAAGTGTTTGGACAGGGCTCTCAGGCACACGGTGTGACTCTTGGGGATGGTGTTGTGCAGGGCCAGGAGTAAGACTTGATGAGCCCTTGTGGGTCCCTTCCATCTCAGCATATTCTGTGATAAACAGACGTAGAGGACAAAGGCTGGCTTCTCTGCAGCACAGATATTGCCAGATTCAGACTGTGACTGCAGAGGGGCAATTCGTCAGCCCTGCTCGCCAGTGCCACAGAATGGGGCACTGCTGCTTCGTGTTTTCTATCTTCACTTTTACACTGTTAAGATAAGCAAAGCCCCTGTGGAGATGACTCAGTTTGCAAAGGGGGCAGGAGCATTCCCAGCTCTCCTCTCCACACTGTGAAGGCCTGGTCTGTTCATCTTTATCCAGCTGCTGCCAGAGGCTGGGCAGGGATCCTCAGGAGCTCACCAGGGAAGCCTGGGGCTTTTTGTGCCTCCTCAATGGGCCTGGGTGCTGTGCTGGCTGCTGGCAGCAGGCTCCCAATGCAGGTGGGAGGTTGGCCATGAGTCAGAAGGCAAGAAAGAGTGAATTATAAGCAAAATGCTTACAGCTCCTCTGTAACACAGCCTATACAGCAACTGACACAGCAAGGTCTGGTTGCCTCCAACCTCCCTGCACAGGACAGAGAACATGCTCTATTCCTGCTCCTGGCAGCAGGCATGGATCTTCCCTGGCAGGGCAGGGATGCATGCTCCTGAAGGTTGCTCCAGGCTTGTCTCAACCCCAAGAGGCTGATCAGCCTCCTTGGGCTCTCCTTGGAGCCAGCACAACAGCGCACAGAGAGCAGTCCTCACCTTGGGTCATTGTCAGGGTCTGAGCTGGGTGCCCTGGCAGGCTTTGGTGACAGGAAGGTGATACCTGGGATCCCAGGATACCTGGAGGAAAAAGACCTGGAAATAAGCTCAGCTGAAGGCCTCATTTTGACGCCTTTCTTTTTTTTTCTTAGCAAAACTGCTATAGGAAGCTATGGGATGTAGCAGCTTTCTGCCACTTGTGGCTTGATGCAGTTCACACAGACTCACCTGGTCTGTGGATCCAAGTGAAGCTTCTCCCTGTTCCCAGCAGTGATTGCACACCCCACCTCCCTGGGATTCACAGCAATATGTGACCAGAAGTAAGAAACCCAATTAACTGCAGTTTGTAGGAAAATCTTTGTGGCATTTCATGTTTTGTGGGAAACATGGAGACGTGCACTTCCCTGTCCTCTCACCTTTCACAGTGGCCTGTGTTGAGCTGCTGCCTGCCCGAAGGAGCAGGGCTGGATGGGGCTCCAGAGAGACTATTTCTGCTGCTCCTCACTGGGCTGGAGGCACTGGCATTGAGCAACCCTGGGCACACCTTCACCCCAACACACTGCCTGGGCACGTGTCAGCACCTGGCCAGGGCACAGCCACCACCTGCGTGCCACCCAAAGTCACACGGTGCCAGCAGCCCCACGCTGCCCCACGGCCCTGCTCGCAGCAGGAGCAGCAGGGCTGAGCCCCTGCCTGCCTTACAGACCTGGGCATGAACAGCCAGCAGCTGCTGCAGCGCCAAGGCAGCCCAGCCCTGGGCACTGGGGCTGGACCCAGTGCCAAGTGCCTGCTGAAGGGGTGCTAGGCACAGGGTTAGCAGGAAGCAGGAGCTCCCTTTGCAGAGAAATGTGTGTATTCATGTGTGTCTGTGTGTGCATTTGCATGCCCACGACACCAAATTGGTTCATTTATATTTTCATGCATTTAAACATTGCCAGCTGTGTTAATGGTGGCTGCAGCACAGCAGCCAGTTCTGTTCTCTCCCAGACTTGTTATTTTTCCCACTGGTTTTTCTATCTATTCTGTGAGAGTGCTAAAGGGCTGTTTCTCTCACAGTCTCAGGTAAGAAATTGCAGTGTAGCCTGTATATTTTAAGCATTGCTCAACTTGGACTGGCAAGATCCTGATTTTGTTAGAGCAGAGAGAGACCCCACAGCTGGGGTCAGTTAGCTACAGAGGCTGAGGCAGACTGAAAAAAATAGGGTATATTGTCATCTTTGGGAGATTTAAAAAGCATATGCCTTCTCTCCAATATTCCAGACTATTGAGCTTTATCAGTTTTATTGCAAACTACAAATGCTTTTTGTGTAATGACAGCTCTTTAATTAGAACTTGGAAGCAATAGCATCTGGTGATTATAGCATGGTCCAGCATGTTCATATTCCACAGCTTTTAATTCCAGCTCTGCAATTAAATTGTTGCATGCCTCAAGGCAAGTGACTTCACCCCTCAGTGTCTGTACTTCCACAGATGGAATGAAAACCTCCACTGGAGATCCCTGGACAGAACCTGCTCAAATGGCACAGTCTTGGGTTACTTTTCCATCCTGTGCACGTTTGTCAATCCATGCATCAGTCCAGTGAATGAGGATTTGGGACTCACCTTGTCCAGGCACACTCTGTGAGACATTCCAGGTTTGAACAATGGAAATTTTATAAGCTTCTGTTATAACTGGCTGGGCAAGAAACAACAGCTTCACAGTAATGAGTCCTCACTTGCATGGAATGCCATTTAGTGTCTGATCTCTCCTCACCAAAGTGAGGTATAAAAATCTGTCTATCCAGATTGCATTTCTAGAGGGATGAAAAAGGGGAAAAATCCTTTCAGTTTGAAGTGATCCTCAGTTCTGTATGGAAAAGGTTTTGTTTCCCAAGAGGATATCATATACTAGTAATTATGGAAAGAATTAAGCAATGCAGTTGAGAGAGAGACAGCACAGCTGGTTCTGCTGTCTGCAATCTCTCCCCCCACACTGGCAGGGATACTGGTGGAGATGAAGGAAGATGACAGTGGTTGTTGTGATGACCTTATTTAAACCTTTAGTTTTGTGATTGCCAGTCCAAACAACAGGAATAGAGTATTTGCCCTTACAGCCAAAGGTAGCAGGGGGCTGCACAGTCTGAAAGTCACTGCAGTCCCTTCACTGGAGATTTCAAAGGCAGTCAGTGGAAGATTTTTTCAAGTAGTCCCAGTCACTAAAGGCAACTGGGGCAAAGTCAGAAGGGATGTACACACAGGAAGGAGGAGGAGTCACACTGAGCAGTGGCAGAAAGGACAGTCCAGCAGTGTTATGTGTGTGTATGGGCAAGCAGCGGGGTAAAGCACAGCAAACAAGTTGCCATTTTTTTCTAGTCTTACTTAAAAACGTTCCCAAAATCTGTGAGGACAGCATCACGGAACGCCTGATATTTTGTAATGACACAAACACTGACCTTAACAGACGCCAGAAATCCCAGTGGGAGTTTCATCCATTTGCAGTGGAAACATGAAGTCTTTAATAGTAAGGATGTTTCAATAACTTTCCGGGATTTTTTCCACTTTGGCACAGCTGTTCTCTGACAGATTGCAAAAGAGAGGAATTCAGTAGTAACAGCTTGATTCTGCAGGATGCTAAAGCCTTTCTGTCCAGTACTGTGTGTCCTTAGCCCCTACCCAGAGCAGCTCAGTGTCACACAGGATTACTCAGCGTTTTGCAGCCTGGAGCCATTCTTACCCACTTGGCCTTGCCACCAACTTTTCTATATTTCTATTTCTATTAATATTTCTGCGGAAAAGAGCTGAAATGGGTGCCATTCTCTGAAGGGACTCAGCCTTTCTGTCTAGGAAAGGGCTTGGTGTTGTTGTAGGAAAGCTGTGGAGCAATAACATGTCTTGAAAATGTATGCCTCAATTTCTCCCTCTGAGAAAAGCAGCACCTTGATGCCAGATTTAGTAACAACAGCAGCATAACTGAATTGTTTATTATGTTGTATTAAGGTTATGTAGAGGAAATGTCAAGGGAAATGGCCTCCTCCCCCTGTTTCTAAACTGTGTAGACTCCAAACAGGTGTTTATTCTGATAGAATTTAACAGTTTGAGAATGGGTGGGGTTTTTTTGTTGATTAAACACAAAAAATGTGGTATCTTTTGCTATGGCTGGCATGATCAAAATTAATTAAACCTCTTGTTTGGACATAAAATACCCACTATTGCACAAACAGTGCCTGGGCTTTCCCCATACAGCACCAACAGAGTCCATGGTAAAGTTCTTGTCAGCTTCAGGAGGCCAAAGGGGTTTCACGCTGTTCTGACCCTTCCTGGTATTTGCTGCCTCACAGATCAGTGTCTTGCAGAATCCTGTGTTGCTCAGGAGAAGGCAGAAAACATGTTTTCCCTCTCTTTGCCCTGGCCTTTCCTTGTCAGATCAAGGCAGAAGAGCAGGAGGCTGAAGCAGAGCAAACACGAGCAGGGCAGGACGGCATTTGGTTACTTTGGGGCTGGGTGAGCAGCAGCGAGGTGCTCACTGTTTTACTGCAGCTGTGGCAGTCTGTGAGAGAGACACACATCCCCACTGCCCAGCAAGCCCCCAGGCTGCTGCCACTGCACTGGGAAGGGCTCTGCCCCGTGCAGGGGGATGCCTTCTCCAGGAACAGGCCCGAGCTGCTGCACTGGGTTGTGACTGGGAATGGTGCCTGCTCTGTAGCTGGCTCAGCACCCCAAAATCCCACCTCTCTGAGCACGTACGTCGGCCATGGCTTTGGCACTGATGCCAGATTCCCTGCTGCCAGAGCAGCAAGCCAACCCCTGCCCTGTCTAGTTTTGGAAGTCCCGTCTCTCAGGCTGTCAAGGTCCCTGGAAGAGCCTGTGCTGCAGGCAGGCAGGATGGGTGCTGGGCAGAGCTGGCTCCCTCGGCAAGGACATGTGAGCTGGAGCTGTTTGTGCTCCCAGAACACAGTCAGACAGGACACCTCCAGTCACCTGCTGCAGGGGGTTCACACTGATCAGGATGGGACTTTTCAGCCAGTGGAATGAGAATAGCTTAATTGCTCCAACTTGATTGCATACAACCATCTGCCCTTCAAGGAGAAAATGCAAGGAAGGATGCTTTAACACTGAGGTCAACCTCCTCTAATTGCTCTTCCAGGACCAGTTTGCAAACCTCCCATTTGATGACTGCTGAAACTCAGACCAGCATTTACCTGAATGGAGGCTGCTTTTGCTGCCCTTCACTAACCTCTTGGTCATTAACTATAGAAATTAATGTGGACTTTCAGCTCATACCTATATAAAAACCAGATCTACAGCACCCTGTTGGATTACAGACCACTGCAGTGTATGTGTAACCAAGGGGGTCCTACAGTACTATCAATCCTGTGATGATTTTTAAAACATAAAGCCATATGGAAGCAACTTCAAATCCCAGCCTTGCTTTGGTTTGTTTGGGGTTGGTTTGGTCCGAGTGTTTTTCCATAATAAAAGCTTTTCAGAAGTGCCCCACAAAGCCTGGCTTTGAGGTTGTTGGCCTGACGGGACAGGATGTCACACCGATGGAGCTGGCGTGGGGCTGGGAGCAGCCAGACCTGGCTCGGGTGCTCCAAGGACCTGCCATCCCTGCTGTGAGGCTTCCTGCTCCCCCAGCACTCATTTCCTGCCCCCAAGGAGCAGAGCCTGTCCTCTCCCTCCTCCCCACAGCAGCATGACATTGTATGTTTATTTTGAAAAGCTGTCTGCAAAACTCTTTAGGGTTGTTCTCTATTGTAAGGGGAAAAACTAAAATTAAGTGAAAAGTCTCCTCTCTAAAAAGCACCAAAGCAAGTGCCTTTGCTTTGTGTAGCAGAGCACACTGGCTGCTCTATCTGCAAAGGATAATGGTTACGGATTTTCCCAGCATAAAGTGACTTACGGCGTAAATTTGTCCCACAGGTCTTTAAGGCCAGGCCCACATTAGAAGCTTATGATAATGAAATGCTGGTTAAAGAAAAAAATTATGCCATTTCTGTATCGTTAAAATACCATTGTAGGTGGATAATTAAATCAATGTGATCTTTTTCCTGTTTAGGTTCTTTAACTTACTGAACTGGGAATTGCTCTGCCAGCAAAAATACCTTCAGTGGGAAAGTTTGTCATTTTTACTGCATCGAGAAAACCCGTGTTAGAGACAGGGCTGTTATGTTGCAGATCTTTTCTAGTCTACATTGTGTCTCCAGAGCAGAGATTTAAGAGTATTTTGAGTAGCAGTTATTTGCCAGACTGCCTTTATCAGTCTGAGTCCTGGGGGCCACAGCCCATTGCCTGTGAGTGTCACTTCGGACAAGGTGACTGCCTGTTCATACTACCCAGCAGTGCCAGGCTTGCCAAAGAAGAGTGAATTCTGTTAGGGTTGGGATACGCAGTTTTTCCTGCAGAAATATCAGCATCAAAAGCAAGGGAGGGAAAAAAATATAATTCATTTACATGTACTGTTTAAGTGAATTGCATAACTGAAGTATCAAAGCAAGTCTTGAGTGGAGAATCTGAGCACTCTTTTGATTCTGATTCAGCAAACTGCTTAGGCATATGCTTATCTCTTCTCTAGATCTGCCTGCTTGAAAAATAAAAGAGAGAATTGAAGTGTAGTAGCCAAATCTCCAATGCTGATTAAAGGCTTTTCTGCCCTCTGTGGTTTTCTTCTGTCTGTGGCTTATGAGGGGAAATAAAAAAACAACAAGCAAAGAGCAGCTTCTGGCGGTCCTGGCAGCCCTGAGTGCTGAGCAGCCTTTTATCCAGGGTGAAGAGCTACAGATCCAACTCACAGAAGGGAAGAGTTGTTCCCACATTCTCCAAGACTTGCAATGGTGTTTGTCAAGCAAGGTTTGTCAAGCTGCAGTCCTGCTCAAGGAGCCAGGGAAGCTATTCCTGACATCAGGTGTCCCATCCGAGTGCTGTTGTGTCCTATGCTCTTTGCATTGCTGAGTTTACAACAGATAAGGAGAACAGGCTGCTAAAAAGAGTAAGTGGACTAGGCTCCCAGCGTGGAATACAACAGGGAGGGAAGGCACAAGGTCATGTCTGGAGCATGGCAGAGTGGCCACGAAGCAGGGGGAGCAGAAAGCCTGAAAAGCACCCATGCAAGTGTTGTAAAAGGTTTCAGTCCTTATTCCCAAAGGGCAGCAAACAGATGTGGTGATTAAGGCAAAGAACCTCACTGTCATGTACAGGGACCGAGGACGTTCAGAAGTGCTGACAGCTCAGGAACACGTGTGGTGCTTCAAGGGGTAGGTGTGCAGAGCTGCTGGGCTGCACTGGCCATGGGCTGCTGCTCTGGCAAGTGGGGCTGAGTTCCTGGCTCTCCTGTTCTCTCTCTGCCTTAGTCCTTCCCCTGGAACCCCCAGCTGCTGTTCTCCTCACCAGCCTGAAACCCTGTGCCCTGCCTACAAGAGAGATTTGAATTTTTAGTAAACCTGAGCTAAGGCAGTTATTTTGAGCAGAGTTTCTGTAAAAGTCTGTGGTTTCAGCAGTTTTGCTTTGAGTTTTGGGTGGAAACCTGCACTCAAAGCGAGGTTCACGTGCTGCAAAAGAACCAGGCAGAAGTGTTTGCCCAAACTTCTGAAAATTAAAGATTTGTTCAGCCCCAGAACACCCTTTTTTCAGTTCCCAGGGTGCTGAAGTGTAAAGGTGTCTCTCAGCAAGAGTGGAGTCAGTGTGAGCCCTTCTGCTCCTCGCCCTTCTCCCTCTCAGGAGGTTTTATCTGAGGGGACCTCTAGCTGGTGATTGACTGAGTCATTCTCCCAGTGAGGGCACCCCAAATTTGTCTGCTAAGCGTGGCAGTGAGACTGCCTGGCTCCCTGGGAATGCCTTGGGCATCAGCTTTCTCAGGGTAGCATAGGATAAGGGGATAGAGGCTTCTAAGCCTCTGGAGGGGTGCAGAGAGGCAGGACAGAGTGGAGGTGATCTCTCTTTTGGAGATCAAATCTGAGGGCCTGCTGAAGACCAGGGAAATGGCATGGTTGGGTGCTTTCGTGGCAAAAGGGTGGGAGTCTGGAATTTCAGGCCCGAACTTCCCTCTGATTGAGAGAGCTGTGACCAGTAAAGGCAGACATCTGAGAAACACAGATGACCCTCTTTAGTGGGACGATGACACAGAGGGGTGGCAGGGCCTGAGGCAGTCCTGCTGCTTGTCTGTACACTCCCACAGACTTTTTGGCCCTTTTGGTTGTGTGTACTGAATATAGTGGTTGAACCTTAGAGACTCTTGACCTGCTTCTCTTTGGCCTGGGCCTGTTGCTGGCCCGGCTGAGTGGGTAGAGCCTGGACTTTTATCACGCCCAGATTTTGAGAGGGCTGTATGTCATGAAGCTCAATCTTTTTTTCAGTGCTAATCCACTGGCAGGTCAAAGATACAGTTTTCTTTGTTTTCTTTCCCTTCCCTTGTCCTGTAGTCCTAGTTGGATGCCTTGGCTGAATTCTGGAGGATTTCTCCCTGTCCTGTGAAACATGAGGTTGTGGCTGTGCCCTTTATTCTATGACAAGTTCAGTATGTTTTGGAAGTGCCTGGTTTGAAATTCGTGAGTAAGGAAAGAAGGGATCCAAGTGCAAGTGGCAGGCTTCCAGACTTTCCTCTCTTTCCTGCCTTCCCAGCCACAAGGAAGAAACAGTACTGCTCTTAGGACTCAGTGTGATATCTGAGTTCATGAAATAGTTCTGTCCTGTAATGAGTTACACGAAAAGCCAACTATTAATACTGCAGAATGTTGTGGAGGCCTGTCTGATTTGAGTTCCAAATGTGTGGCATGTTTCTATGTGTCATTGTGTGTATTCATCCCTAAAGCCACCCCCACTCCAAACACACAAATGGAGCATCTAGAAGAAAGGAGCTCTGTGACTTCTGAAGCTGAGGACAGACACTGCTCCATTTGTCCTCCTCCACTGTGCTCTCCATGCAGGAGCTGGAAGTCATTAACTGGCATGTTTCCACCTACTTTGCACTCTGATCTAAGCTTATTAAGGCAGAGTTTCCTCTTTGGATCTGTGCGGTGCTGGTTTCATTGCTGCTCTGATGAAAGAATAACTGTTTGGTGGTTTAAACACTACCTCTTTGCTTCCACTGTGCCCTTGTGACCTGCTCAGAAGATATGGGCTTGATAATGCAGGGTCATGGGTACTTAAGGTCCCACCTGCATGGTGGGAAGGAAGTCTGTGCCTGTTTAAATGGGAAGCTGTCTAGGATACAGGAAATCTGCTCTGGAACAGGCTGGAAGGCCCTGGCAGTGTATCTGAGCCATATGTAACCTGGAGCATTACTAAGTATGTTTCTTGTCCCATGGGACAAAATGAGGAAATGAGCCCCATTCATCTTTGTGATCAGTGAGATTTGGTCTGAGCAAGTGGGGTAGGACTCAAGATGTTGAGAAACCTTCTGGCAAAAGCAGGGACTGAAATAAAAAAGAGTAATACTGCACCAGCTTTGCCTGTAGTGAACTCAGTAGACAGGGACAAAAGCTTTTAAAAGTAGGAAATCAAAAACAAATCTGTGACTAGGTGGTCCTGGAGAGATTTAATTGAGGGATATCTAAACTGTTTATCTGTTCCCAGGGGTAAGGAGAGTCATGAATAAACCTATGTGCTTTGATGGACAGTTAATGACTCATGCAGTTCTGTCTGTTATCTCACCATGAGAAACAGCTATGGAACAAAGCCCTATCCAGCCACAGTGTATAAATGTATTAAACAGTTTCCACTTGAACTTGATATGCTGATCTGAAGAACTTTGTAAGGATACAGATACATACCACAAGTGAGAGCAGTTGGTTCAAAAAGGAAAAAATATGGCATCATCCAGGCTGTTGCTATACTCACTGAGGGTATCTGCAGTTTCCCCGAGAATAGCTGCTATTTCTTTTTACTGCAAGAACATTTGTATAAAGGATTTTATGGCACTTTAAGCTGCCTGATCCTCATGCACAATATAACCTCTGTTGAATTTCCTTCCTTCCTTCTTTCCCTTTCCTCTTTCCCCATGCTCCTTCCCTGCAACACTTTTGTTTGTTCCACAGTTTGAGCTCCTGACAGGTTTTCCTACCTTCACCAGCATTAGGCTTTGTTCATTTACACGGTCAAGACTGAGCCAGCTACAGTGAGGACATGGCAGGAATATTTCCATGTTTGGGGTGGTGTATCTGTTGTAGATATCCTGCTTCTAGTCTCTGAATCTACACATCCAAACCTCTCGGGTCAGAGCAGTAGGCAGCAGGGTGAATCGCTCCCTAGGGATTTACCCCTCATGGTTGGGCATGTACAGCAGGCACTAACTAAGGGGGCTACAACAAAGCTGGAGAAGGACTTTTGACAAGGACTTGTAGTGATGGGGCAAGGGAGAATGGCTTTAAACTGAAAGAGAGCAGATTTAGATTAGATATGAGGAATAAATTCTTCACTGTGAGGGTGGTGAGGCCCTGGCACAGGTTGCCCAGAGAAGGTGTGGATGCCCCATCTCTGGAAGTGTTCAAGGCCAGGTTGGCTGGGGCATTGAGCAACCTGATCTAGTGGAAGATGTCCCTGCCCATGGCAGGGCATTGGAACTAGATGATCTTTAAGGTCCCTTCCAACCCAAACCATTCTGGGATTCTATGAGACGATGAATTTGTAGGACTCTATAAGGATGTCTGGGTCTGTGCTGCCCTATTACAACTTCCTCCCAGCTGTGACCTAAAGGCTAAATGTTTTACCGTCCAAGTTGCTAAAATTACTTTTGCTTGGCCAAGGGAGGGCTGTGAGGCAGGCTGAGCAGGTAGAGCAGAGTTCTGGGTTTCTCAATCCTGCTTGAGCATCTCTGTTGAAGTATGAGAGCTGCTGGTGCAGAAAGCAAAATAACAAGAGTTTGACCACAAGCTCTGGAGGGAGATGCCAGACAAGAAAGCATCCCAGAGACAGCTCCACTGCCAACTCCTTCATGCTGAGCCAGCAGAAGGCCAGGACTTGCCAGGTGGCCAGCACCAAGCAGGCAGAGCAGCCCATGCAGGCGGCAGGGCCAAGGCCCTGGTGACAAATCTCCAGAGTGAGCAGCCTCGGTGGCAGGCACAGGCACCCAGCCTGGCAGGAGCAGCTCCTGTAAGTACAGCTGCTAATCAGACATGCAGAGAGCTGAGTGCCATATGGATTCTTCCTTTGCTTTCCTCCTGCTGAGCTGGGTTGGTACTGGGCACCTCCTGCCGAGCATGCCAATGGGCAGCCCAAAGCCTGAGTCTCGCCTCCAGGAGCACGGGGCAGCTCAGCGCTCTTTGCTACCTTTCGCCTGGCAAAGCCTGGCCAGAACATGGCATGTACTTTGTTCCCTGGGTCCCTCGGATCTGCTCGGGGCCCTGGGAGCACAGAGAGAAGCTCGGGCACAAGGGAGAGAGGGACTGCCCGTGCCGGAGCCGAGCTGCGGGCTCTGTGCTGTGCCAGCTCCTTCCACACACTGCCCTTGCCTCTCCTCGGCCGTCCTGCCTCTGCTGTGGCTGCTGTGTACAGGTTGCAGGACTGACTTCTGAGTAAGAGTGGATTTTTTTTGTTTGGTTTGGCTTTTTTCTTTCTGCCAGGGCAGCACTGTCGGGCCTGGGCTGGTGAGCAGGGCTGTAGCAGTATTTCCACAGGAGGCTGGGCACTCTGCTGACACTGAGGGGAAAGTGGGGTTTGGTCTGGTTTGGCTTTTACTGAAAAGAAAAATCCATTCCTTTCCTTTTTGGATCGGTGTTCTTTGTGAGGACATTAAACTGCCTTATTCTTCTTTACCCAGCCCTTTCCACAAAACACTCTTCTGTACATGTCTCTTAACGACTTGTCCTGTTTGAGTGAAGCGTCCTAATTATAAAATAGCTCTGGGCTGCTGGTGCAGGCTTGGCAAAGTCATGCAGCCCTCCTGAGATGGATCCCTGTGCAGGGCAATGCCATCATGAGAAAAGGTCCTCTGGACACATGGCTGGAAGGGAGGTCTGGTGTTGTGCTTGGCTGGTACCCCAAGAGCAGGTGCCTGAACAAGGCTTCCCTTTTCTGGGCCTGCTAACAGCAGTGAATAGGGTGTCGTGGGTTTGCCAGCACAGCCAGGGTGCATATTATGACAGGTGAAGGAGAGAGAATTGTGGGTGTGGAGAAGTGTGGGTGCAGAGAAACTTACTCAGTGGAGGGGTGAGGTTGGAAGGAGTGGATAGGGAAGAGCCAGAGGCACAGGTGTCAGTCAGGATCCCGGTGAGGTGGCTCCTGCCCTCATGCTGCTCTGGCATCACCCACGATCTTCTTCTGGGCACACCCTCTCTTGGTGGGGTTGTTGGAGTGTGGAGGGGTCTCCCAGAGTTTCTCACCCTCTGACACCCTCAGGAATTCACCACAAGGTCCTGGAGCTCCATGGAATGACAGCCCTGGCATCTCCAGTGTCATGGTTCCTGTCCAGCAGCAACGGGAACAAATTTGTGTCCTGGATGAGGAACAGGGGTCCTGACACCATCTGCCCCACTCTCACTGTATATAATGCACAGAGACAAGGAAGAAATGCAAGCTGCTCTTTGCCATCTGCTTCTTTAAATACAGGTGCCAGCTCAATCCCAAACCTCAAGGAGGTGTGCTGAAAATATGGGAGTTCATGGTGAGGTCAGTCATGGGTCACAAAGCAGCAAAACACAGTCTCTGCCACCACGGGACAGAGAGGGAGGTTAATGTTTCACAGTGTACTTAGCTGAGCAGCATAGCCCTGTCAGTGTTTCACTTGGTAGAAATTATTTATTGACAGGAAGGGTTTCCAGATTGTCCCAAGGAAAATTCTTTGTGAAACTGTATTTCTTTCAAGTTAAGCTATTAGGAACATGAGTTGAAAACCGACCCAGGGATGACTCCTGTCAATCAGTTACATTTAGGAAAGGAAAGATTAAAAAACTCTGAGGCAGAGCCAAGCACTTAAAAGGAAGAATTCTTTGCATTGATTCCTGTGGTAAAACGCCAAGACAAGCCTCATGATTTCCTGGACCAAGTGCAGAGAAATGAGATGAAAAATATGAATAGGCCAAATACCGAGATCCTCATTACAGAAAAGGGCCACTCAAGGGTACCTAAGATCTGGCCTCTCATCAGGGGGAGAAAATAATTGAGAGAGCTCTGGTTGCAGCTCAGCCGCAGCCTTCTGCTCGGCATCCTCAGCAACCTTCTTTTCCTCATCTGCCAGCTTGCTGTTCTCATGCCAATTAAGGAAAAAAAAAAGAGCCGAAACTACCTGCTCTATTTTTAATCCTATTTGTCTGTAGGTAAACTGCATGTTAGATGATTAATAGATCTTTATCACTTCATACAGTTTAGACTATAAAAAGCCTACCCCTCTCTTTGACTGTTAAATAACTATGTAAGCCTTGCTGATGTTACTTGGAACCTAAATTAGACACAGCACTTCTGAGAGCATTTGTTAGTATCTCAAGTGGACCATGTGGCCTTGGCAGAGCCAGAGGGGAATTTGTCCCCTTGTGTGGCCTGGGGGAAGCTCAACTGCCCAGTTTCAACTGGGAAGACCAAGCCATGGAGGTCATGTGGTTAAGGAAATGTTGGGCACAGATGCAGGCTGTGTTTGACCATGCCAGGGCTGTACCCAGCCATTTGTCTCTTGCACCTTTAACACGTGCTAATTCAATTAGAATTTGCACATGATGAGGGTTTGGGGGCTGTGGTGCCAGCATGGCTCTTCACACTGACTCCTCTGTTCCCAGGGCAAGCATGAATTTGCCTTTGTTTTTTTTTCCTTTTAAACTAAGAGCATAGGCTGGAATGGTGTGCCATTTAAGCAGGCATTACACAAAGCCTGAAAAAACCTTAATCTCAAAGGTACTCATCAACAGAGGCTGTAGCCTCTTCTGAATCAAGGCCAGAGATTTGGATTAAACTGGCAACTTCTGTCACTGAAAGAAGAGCAAATCTGAGCCTGGGCTTCTGCACCTCCTCAAACTTTGCACACTGATCTGGTAGCCACCAAGCCCAGATGGAAACTGATGGTTGCCTATAAAGGCAGTTATAAAAGCTGGTGTTGCAATCTGGTGTTTTATGGAAGCTATTAAATCTGTCAGCTGGCCCAATCTGCACCTGAAAATGTTTATCTTCCATGACACATTCGCCTTCAATTAGCTATTCAGTGGTTGCAAAGACTTTTTAGCCTTTGTCCACAGTTTTTCTTCTGATTTAAACTGATACATCAGCCTAGGTGCATTGGATGGCTAATTCCAGCCTCATGTATCTGTCGTACCCATGAGGCAGGAGCAGTGGTGGAGCTGGAGGGAGGGCTCTGCCAGGGATTAAAGCCAGTCTGGGAGCTCTGTTCCTCCAGCCCTCCCAAAATCCAGGAAGGAAGAACCCAATCTCTGCAGGCTCATGTGTTACTGGAATTGCTAAAACAGAGAAGGGTATCTTCCTGCAGATCTTGTCATCTACTCTTGCAAGCAGCCTAGATCAACATTCCCCATGCCTCCAACATGTCCAGGGGCCTGATTCAGCTTTATATAAAAACCTTTGGAGCAAGTCATGAGGACCAGTTCTAAATGGTTACTTTGCTGGGATGCTGACAGTGGATATGGAAAAGATCTGACGAGTCGTGTTTTCTGCAGTGTATTAATAACAAATCATTTTGTACAGGATACAGTAAATAAAACCTTCATGACAGTCAGCTAAAAATAATATCAATGTTAACTCAGGTTGTTTGCAAACTTGTTCATGAAGGATTAGGCTAACAAAATGAAAGGAGGGAGGAACATCTTTGCTTGAACAGGAAAAAATAGAAAATTTCTGATGAAGAATTTACCTTGCTGTGCTGACTGATGTTACTGCATGAGTTTGGCATCTCCTAATGTTGTGCTTTGTGTACCTTGTATTTTCATGCCAAGCACTAAACTGAACACTTTTCTGTGGATTTGTTCTGTTGCAAACTATTTGTTCTTTAGCCTCGTGGCCACTTCTGGAGTTCATGTCTGTGTTTCTGGCTTAATGGTTGCTTATTACCTTTTTAGTTACACAGCCAACAAGGCGATGCTCATCCAGGGCTATCACAGTAACACTTTTCTGCTAACAAAGAGGAGGGCGTTGTACAGAATTCAAAAGAAAATCCAAACTTCCCAAAACCCAGCATGTGAGAGGTGTGTTTATATTGAATTGTTGGATAAAGTTGTGCAACCCTATATGCAACCAAGCATAGTCAGGCTGCCTCTCCTGCCAGGGATGCCACCCACATCTGTCTGGGTTATGCCTGCATCAGCTGTTTCCTCCAGCCCTCCACCTCGAGCTGAGCCTGCTGTTGCTGGGTGTTGCTGCTCTACCTCCAGCAGCTCCCCCAGGCTCCCCAGGGCTGAGGCTCTGCTCCTCACAACACCCCCAGACACTCCTGCTCCTCCTCAGGTCTCCTGACCTGCCCACCCAGAGGCCCCAATGGGCCCAGGCAATGCAGCGACCCTGGAGGTAAGTTAGCCCCATTAAAGAAATGTTTTTATAAATGTGTCTTTAGATAAATGGCAAAGTACAGCAGTATTCAGCAATTCCCTGTGAGGGACTGCCAGGCGAGACTCCTGCAGGCAGCTCTTTGGAGGAAGTGTAGAGGCTTGCTGGAAATACACTGAAACCCAAGGAACACCACGTGCAGACCTGGAGCACTGCTGGCTGGATCAATTTGTTCATTAGGCAATGGCTGCTTCTGAGACTAGAAACAGAATTTGACTTGCTCTAGTAAAAGCAGGATAATTTCTAGACTTCTTCAGGGACCAGTCTGCCCACTTTTATTCACGAGGTAATGAAAACAAACCTTCCCACTCCGCAGCTCCTAATGCTCTTTCTGTATTGGTGGCCTGTTTTTCTGCTTGAGGACAGGGAGGGACCACTGAGTCACACACAGTCTCGTGCCCTCCTCCTCTCATTTAAATATTAATATGATGAATTATTACTAGAGTAACAGCTGTGCACTACTCATATCACAGCAACATAACCTTTCCCTCCTCCTCGGAGCACAGCTATTCCTGACTCGTGCTTTCTGGTTGACCTTCTCACTTCTTCTGGATGACTTTTTAAAAATTACTTTGTTAGTTCTGATGTGGTATCATTAGGATAATTGTTTGTTCTGTTCTTTCTGCTTAAATATTAATGATACTGAGGAAGTCAAAAGATAGCTGCAGTAATGGTAAGTTAAATGTCTGTGTGTATTCTCCCATGAGATCTGTTTGTTCAGAGAGAAAGAAGTATAAAGATCAACCTTTCTAACTAACACTTAGAAACATCTCTTTCTCTCTGAGAATTGCCAAAATATTAATATTTTGTCTTTTACAGAAATAAAATAATTTCATTTTAATCAGCTAGTGTCTCTAGATAATTCATAGGAATAGCTAGGGACAATAACATTGTCCCTAGAAGTCCTAATGCATTGCATTCTCTGTAGATAAAGTATTATAAGAAAGACTGCTGATAAAACCATGAGACAACTCTGCATAGACTGCTGAAAATAAATGTTTGGCATTGCATAAAGAAGGGGAGGGAAAGATAAAACACCACGAGCTAGCTCAATACAACTGGAAATAGCAAGGGAAAGCATTCCTAGGCAGATTTGGAAATGTTAGTAGATGTTAAGTTTTGTGGGTAAAGGTCCCCTCTGCTGAGCATGGGGGGTTTTTTGCATGGTTCTTGTGTTTGTGTGTGTGTGTGCTTTACAGACACACAGGTTTTCTCCTTAGTGAAAATGTTGCTCCTTGGAGTACTCTGATGTTGCAGAAGGGTTTGTTGGTTTCTGTACCACTGTTGAGGAGAATGTAATGTCAGCAGGAGTGTAGAAATCAGGTTTACTGGATTGGCTTGTATTTAGCATTGGGTGAAACTTTTTGCTCTTGTTGGGAGAAAAAAAATCTGAAATGCTCTTACAAAGATTTAAAAATTGAATGTCCGTATTTTCATTTGAAAGTTCTTATTTTAAAACTTTGTTTTGGTAAATCGTTGCTCTTAAAGTCAAACAAAATACTTTCAATTTTAATAAAATATTGCTTTACGGGGGGGGGGGAGGGGTGGATAATATAATAGAAAACCTAAATATTAATCCAAATTTATAAATGATGCCTTTCTTTTCCCACCCATGACAAAATCAGTAGAAACTTCCTTTCCCCAATCAGCCTGACCAGTGACAAGAGAAAGGGAGGCAGGAGGGCTCTGCTGCCAGAGAACTCTTCCCATTCAAAACCAGTGTCTAAGCCCATGCCTGGCTGGGGCTGAGGAGAAGAAAGAATGGAGAGTACTGCAAACTGTGTTTCTAAGTCACTGACTGCTCTGATACAATGCTAAAAGTAGTGCTGTAACTGCTGAATAATTTTTCCACACTGTTTTTTTTCTGAACAAGTACCTAGCGGGAACAAAGAGCCTCATCCTGACTGTTTGCAATTCCTACTGCAGTCAGCAAAAGTAAAACCATGGATTGAGATGTGTTCAGTACCATGCTTTTTTTTTTTTTTTTTTTTTTGGGGGGGGGGGCTCCCTTTGTGTTCTGTACCCCCTCAAGTTTGTGGGACTTAGAAACTTCTGTTCTCTCAGTTTGCCATTCATGTCAGGGATGTCTTAATTCTCATGCATGTTACTGTACTGGAAATTATTTGGCAAAAATGCTGCTTTTATAAAAAGCCTTAAGAAACTGGTAGCATATGCCCCACATAAAATCTCCTTTCAAACAGTCCCTTCAGATGATTATCTGCAGTGATTGCAAATGAACCTTGTAGCAATCTCATAACAACTGTCCTCGTGGACGGAAGAGAAACCTGCTGTCAGAACTACAAATAATTTATGTAACCCAATTTAAAGCTCTAACAAAATGTTCCCTGTTAAGAGGATTGTTATACTTAATGTGTGAGATGAAAATGCTTTCTGAAGGTCAGGAATGCACAGAAGATAGATTAGATCTCTTGAAATGACAAAAAATAGGTTTTTACCAGAAGTTTTTCCTCTGTCATACTTTCAACTTGGCATTCTCAGAGACTTACGTAAGTGCAGCTTTATTCCTGCAAATGCTGTGTTTGCTCTGCAGAGGGACGGGAGCCTCAGAGCTTCAGGAAAAATATAACTGAAGGTAGACTGGGGACTCAGGTTATTTTCCGTATACTTCAGACATATTCTCAGGTATATTTCACCAGCAGCAGCATAAACAAAAGCTTGTTTTAAAGAACACAAGGGCAGGTTTGGGGAAGTATTTCTCAGATGCTGCCTGCCTCGGCAGCCAGTGTGATGCTGGAGGGCTCAGGCAGTCCGTGCTGCAGGTGAGACAGTCCCTCCCGCAGCAGAGGGTGTCCCCCAGGTGCCCAGGGTGGCCGTGTGCTGCAGATTAACCCTACAGCAGGAGTGTGGGATGAGCTGTCTCTCCTTCAGGCCTCCTGCTCACACCTGCCTGCTGCTGAGTGGCAGAGGGGTGTGATGGGCTCTGCTGAGGCTGGAGATGGGGGCTCCAAGAAGTAGACTGAGCCCAGGCAAGGCATCTGGGCAAGGAGTCCTGCTCTCCTGGTGTTCGGTGACCTGGTCGCTTCTGCTCAGTCGGGAGTTAATGGAAAACTGTCAGAGAGCCACAAAACCTGAATTCGTCACACTGGAAAACAGCTTTGCAAGGTCTAGTTTTTCTTAATAGGATTTAGGGGGTGCGGCACGACTTGGAATGCTTTTCACATAGGATACAATGGAAAGAAAATGAAATTACAGCCTCTGTAACCATCAGAAAGCTGGGCTAATGCTGACATCCTCCTCATCCCCTGCACGCAGTCACACGTGGTTTCTGTCCATCTCTCCAATCAGCCAAAATCTGATGATGGAGACTGTTGAAACACTTAGCTCATCTCCTTCAGTGTTGTGTTCCCCTAATGGCTGGGTCTCTCCCTGTAGTTCTGTGTCCCTGTAGCACTGGCTGCCCCACAGCCGTGCAGCAGCAGCTGCAGTGAGGAGTGTGGGGTCTGCACCAGGACACCAGGCAGGGTTTGGGTGGTGAGAGAGGCCGTGTGGCCACACATTGGAGCAAAAGAATAGCAAAAAACTTTGTCCTGGAGAGCGGGATATTTTCTTACAGCCTCCTGCTTTGCACTGCTGAGGGCCTTTGTCCAAAACAGGTTTGTGAAGGGGAAGGGAAGCTTGAATAGGGTCCCCTGCATCGCAGCAGCAGGTGCCCCTCACTCCCTGACAACCTGTGCTCCCCCAGCAACCTGTCACCCACCCATGGGTTGGGCACTGACAGGGACAATTCCTCCTCAGAAACGCTCTGGGTCACTTCTTTTCCTCCATAATCCATTGCTGTGTAGCAAGACTCCTTTACCACCACCTTCCTTGACAGCTAGCAGCTTTCTTGTCTGGGAATATCAGAAGGCACCTTGGAGAGGTGAGGCAGCCGGTGTGAGCTCTCTGTACACCCTGGAGAGGTGAGGCAGCCCGTGTGAGCTCTCTGCGTGGAGAGGTGAGGCAGCCCGTGTGAGCTCTCTGTGCACCTTCTGCTGGGGGAGAACGTGTGAACGCGCCCGTTCCCGTGCACGGCAGAGGAGCGGGATTGGGGAGAGGCTGCACCTGCGGGAAGCAGAGTCACCACAGCACTTTGGGACTTGCAGCATCCTGGTGGCTCGGGCAAGGTTCTTTTGGTAGACCATGACTTTGCTGACAGCTAGTTCTTCAGATGGAAACATTTTTGTGCCAGGTAGATTTCCAAATCTGAACTTTGCTGGAATGTTTAGCTTATTTGACAAGAACCGGGGCAGAGGAGATCACTGATTTTGCCCTACCTAAAAATAAGCAAACAGAAAGAAGTTTTTAAAAGACTTTTGCCTGTTTCAGAAGAGGAGGGAACTCTTGAAATCCAGAATCAAAAATGCATGGTTTTTCTTTCTTGGCGTTTGCGAACTGGAGACCTCAGGTTTTGCAGACTGAGAGATCTGTTAGCAGATAAATTCCCATGCTGTGAGTCCTGGGTGTGCTCTAGCCCACACAGCTCCTGAACAGAAATTTTCCTGTGACTGCATCCACAGGTTTCTGCAGGCTAAGTTGGGATTAAGCACCTTAATTGAATTTAAGTGGACTGTTCCTCCCATGTACTGCTTTTAGTGGCTCCTGTTGGCTCCAGCAGCTACGTGACTCACGTGTGGAAGAAACAAGGACCAAATAGGTAGGGAACTTTTAAGAAACAGGTTTGGAAAGAAAGTTTGTAAAAATGAGGTTTTAATTGGACAGGAGAAAAGAAAATAGAAGCCAGGAAATGGGAGAGACTTGGAGAAACTAGATGGGCTCTGAGAGGGAGTGGAGACACTGGCACAGAGGGGTGCAAACACAGCTACTCAGGGTGTACAAGCTCAGATACTCGGGGGCTTCTGCTGCTGGTGAAAATCAGAACTGCCTGGACAAAGCCTAGAATAACTTGCAACTGAGGATTCAGAGCTCTGGGGATCTGTACTTGGTGCCAGGACCGAGGACTTTGAAAAGTGAGTTGAAAAGCTGAACAGTGGAATAAATTACCAAACCCTTGCAAAATTCAGTTCTAGTAATCTTAAATCTGCTATTAAGGGCTACTTTGACCTTGTTCTTTTGTGACTCAGTTCAGAACAGTGGGAATGATAATATTCTGACAGTCTTGCAGATTGTAGAAATTAATTTAATGGTTATTTTCAGAGCCCTTAAATGCTGGTGGTTCTGTCCTCAGACTGGGGCAATATGTGGAATAGCACACATAGGGCAGTACTCTGGCTTTGGTTTTTTGGTATCCAGTTGCTGGTAATCAGGTGAGAACTTTCTTGTGCAATGAATGAAGGAGAGCACCGAGCACTTGTGAGGAGAAAAAGGAAAATCTGCTCCTGCAGTAAAGCTGTATCAGAGCAGATAGAGCTTGTTCTGATTACTGTGATTGTCATGCCCCATGGAACTCTCTTCCAAGGTCAGAGAAGTGTACTAGCTGTCATGAAGGCCCATATTCCCATGTTCTCCTGCTATCTGAAACATTTCAGCAATCAGAAAGCTAAATCTTCTTGTTCCTCTGCGTGAAAAGGTTCAAAAGTTTCCATTACCGCCCTGCTGCTTCCCTTGATTTCAGCAGTCCCCACAGGTTCTTCGCTGACATTTCTTAGTTGACAGCAGCCTGGTCAAGCCCTGCCTCTGACTCCCTGCTGCCTAGCAATGATTACGTTGCTGTTGTTTACTAACAAACGTCTTTGGAGCTGGCATGATAAACACGGGGTTCAGGGTAGTACTTTGATCGCAAATTGTACGTGTAGTCCTTGAATCAATTTTACTACAAGCAGATGGTTGCCTTAATTATTTAAACAGGGATGTTATCACAAACCATAATAATCTCACTTTACTTCTAGGAAGTATCTAGATAGTCCATGCAGTTGTGGAAATACCAGCTTGGGTAGTCTGTCAGGAGAGAATAAACAGCTGACATCTCAAAACCCTTGTTGGGTTGAGGGGAAGATCACCACCTTGGTTTTGACAAATATTGTGCTGCTTTGTGAAGTCTTTGTCAAGCATCTCTGACAGACAGGCTTGGGAGTGTTAAGCCCTCCTTGGAGTAGCCCTTGGAGCAGGATGGCTTGCGCAGTGGTAATGAGATTCCTAGTCCAGCCCTGGCAGTATGGTTTGACTCTGAAAGCAAGGGCTGAGTCTTCCGTCTTGATTTCTGGGATATACCTTTTCCAACACAGAAATCAAGGACAGACAGGCTGTCCTGGAAAAGTTAACAGCAAGAAAAAGGTGAGAGCTTTGTAAGCTGCAATCTCACTCCTCTGGGCCGCCATTTCAGGACACAGGAAGAGTTTGCTCACTCTTGTCTGGTGGCTAAGCTGGTTCTTGATTGCTTTGGGTGGCCAGGTAAGAACTCCCACAGTGCAGCCTGGCCTCGTCACTCCCACTACTGAACACGAGTGAAAGGGTTTGTGCACCTGACCTCTGTGATAATGGATGCAAGCTCTGTCAGCTGGTTTGTGGTGCTGTGAGCTGGGGACATCAGATTACACACAGGAACCATGTAGCAGCTCCTGCTGTCACCCAGGGCAGTGCTGGAGCAGGTCGTGGAGCACACGTGAACACTACTATCATGCTGGAGTCTGCTGAATTGCAGCAATCATGAGAATTATTGCAGTTAGAGCTGGTCCAAAGGTTGGAACTCATCTTCTTTGAGTCATCTTGATTGCTTTTGTTTTGGGAGTGTCCTGATTAAACAATAAGAAGAAATATGAGATAATGGTTAGCAACTTACTGTGTTTACTAAAATAGATTTATCAGGAATTGCTTTTATTTTAATTGAGGCTTAAATGGTTCTCTTGTGTTTCATAAAACACAAAGAATGAGGAAGGAATAACTTTTTCTTTTAAAAAACTGTAACTTTTAGGTGCACAGGGTATCTCTTAAGTTTTCATTTAACAGTTTTTGACTGTTGAAATTTGCAGTTGAAAACTGTTTAAAGATATGCTGGAGATAAGAGAATGCTGATGCACTTACGAGCAGAAGCTTTCTCTACCTCTTTACCTTTCCTAATTCCAGTTCACTTGCAGGGTAAATCTTGCTATTTATATAATGAAAGAACCTCTAGGTATAACCCTTCAATAAAGGTTTACCTCTACAAGATAACTGTCTGGGTTGAGGACTGCTTCCCAGAGCTTCCCCAGCACTGGGATGTCCAATGGAGGCATTTCTGAGAAGAATTAAGGTCATGAAGGTCAGTTGGACCAACTGGCACCGGAGCTCTCATTGAGCTCTGCAAAGGCTGACAGCCTTGCCCACCTTCCCTCTTACTCTCCTGCACACACAGTGTATGTGTATGTGTTAGTATCCACCAACAGAGCGATTTGTTTTTATGTCCTGCAGTGTATACATGGACAGATGGATTTCATTTGTCTAGCCCTTAACTGAAAAAGTTTGGGATGACCCAGTTTCAGCACTGTTGTACCTCTAAGAGAGGTAATAAATCTTACATTTCCAATATAATAAAGATTCAGTCAGATTTTATGTCTTCACTGAAGAAAAAAAAAAGAGTTTGTTCTTCAGACTCACAAAAGTGTAGACCATGGGTAAAATGAGTTACTCAGTACAAAAAATGTGTCATGCATGATTTATTCCTTTCCTAGGTAGGAGTGCTTCTAGGCTCTTCTGTCTGTCAGAAGAACAGGTAACTCAAAAATCCTGGGTAGAAACCATCCTCTCCTGAAAGTAGGATGCCTCTGAGGTACAGTCATGACAGGGATCAAATATGCCATTCTCTCTTGAAGTAAAACCTCAGCAGG
>NW_008239758.1:1125322-1131999 GCF_000691975.1 Corvus brachyrhynchos | reverse complement strand
CAGGCAAGCCTCCCGATGCTGTCTCTGGGGAAGAAAGCACTGGGGAGGGTCATGATGGTGTGCAGATGAGCTGTGTGCCTAATGCTGATGCTCTTCCAGTGCCCAGTTTTGGGCAGAAGGGAGACCAGTCTACGCCTGCTTTGAGGCCCACACGATGCTGAACTGTAACGTGAGAATGTAGAGGGCTTACATGCATCCCTGTCTGGACTGACTGACTGGAAAAGCACACCTGCTGGGGAGGCACACCACGTATTTCTCACTAATTTAGTAGCCCTCCACGTGTAGCACGTTGTCCAGCCATGCACAGTGCCAAAGCATGGCAGGCAGTGGGCTGAGAGGTGCTTCCTGCTGTTAGGAAAAGGAGCCAGCTTGGTACTGCAGGAGAAGGTTGGAGTCTCTGTGTTAAGGCTACATCTGTTCAAAGTTTTGTCATAAACTTAAGAATGCTGAGAGTTTGCCCCTATTCCAAATAAAGCATTTATTGGGGGTTAAATTACTGTGCTTTATCTTCATGGGAGCTGATAGAAACAAAATGACACCAGGAGTTAATGTTCCATTCTGTATTACTACTGCAAAGAGTAACAGGGAGTTCTTCAGATGAGATGAATAGACACAGCTTAACCTCTAGGTGTCTGTTATTGCAGCCCATTTAAAGCACTTTGAGTTGGAAGAGACTTTGCTGAAGCTAAAGGCAAATGCCAGTGTAGGAAGATGATCCCAGTGTTTGGCACCAGTCAGAGCCTGGAGAATTTCCAATGTGTGTGTTGGCATTTATAGCATGTAAGGAGAGTGTCTTTTCTCCCCAAGAGTAAAAGACAAAGCGAGTTTAGACAATTCTGGTCAGTTTTTCCTCTTCAAAGGAAAAATTAATTTTCTTGTTTCTCATTGTAGTGCAATTGCAAGAAAATACTTTTTGCTTGAGTTGTAATAAGAGGTCTTGTGTTTCATAAGCCTAATACCCTTTGTAGCAAATGATGCTTCTGTGCATTAATTTTTCCCCCTGTGCAGTAGCCAATGGTGCAAGTCTGTCTTTCCTCAGCACTTCAAACAGTTGTCTTCTGTAGAGTGGCCTGAGATCTTGCATCATTTCCTGTCATCTATCCAAAGCTATTTATAAGACGTCTGCTGATTCTGGCACATAAGCAAAACCCAGTTTTCATGAGAAAACAAATACTTTGGAAATGTAATCCCTCCCAGCAAGTGACTCAAAACTGCTGAGAAAACCTGAAGCAATCTTGAAAATTTTAATGAAAGCTAAGACATAAATGGTGTTGGGGAATATGGGGAATTGAATAGTCCCATATGTTTTTTGGGGAAATCTTTAGAAATGGATGGTGCAAGATGTACTGAGAAAAAGTTACAGAGTATTAAGGGGGAGGAGGTGTTTCCAAAATATATTTGTTAGTGAAATGAAAACTTTGGGTTTTGCTATCTGACAATACAACAAAAGTGACTCAAGGTAGTTTTTGCAATGCTGAGTATTCGCTGTATAATTTGATGATAGATGCCCTACAAAAAGTCCCTACTTTCTGATATTTCTTAGATTTTCAATCTCTTTAGCTTCAGGAGACTGACTGGGAGGGAGTCTGGCAGGGACAGTTGCAGTCACTACGTGAAGCAGTGTGTTTCCAGTCAACCTGCTGCTTTTGATAAATGCTATTTTGGGAATCCTGAAAAAGGGCGCTGGTCACAGCCAAAACGCACCCAGAGCAGCAGAACTCATATCTGCCTCCCACAGGCCTGCCCGGACCCTGCTGGCACCGCATGGCCCTTTATCTTTAGCCATCCAATGTGCTGCTTGCCTGTGAAACAGCCGCATCCCTGCGCTGGGGCATGCTGGGGACCGCTGTGTGTGGAGCAAATGGAATTGCAGGATGGCCTTTGCCTGAGCAGTCACAAAGGCATGGTTTGTCAAAGTGCCTCCCAGTGCAGTTTGTTTCATCCTTTTTTCACAGTACCCATGTATTTGTATTGAGCTATGCCCCCTGTAAATGTATTTCAAGAGGATTCTGGTGTGGATGAAAATGTTAGTGAATGTTAGTCCAATTTTTTCTTCCCTGTAAATGACAAACTCTGCAGCACCAGCTGTATTTACAATCACACCAGAGGCTTTATCTCTGTAATGCAATAGGAATCAAAATGCTACATGTAGGAAGATTTACAGTGCTATGAGAATGAACAAGAACAGTTCTGCATAGCAATATGTATATTCCTGCAATTAAATGCAATAGTTCTACAAAAACACAGAATTGTTCTATATAAATCCATCATCAGGCCTTCATAACTTGTGAGCTGACATATTTTCCAAAACCAAATGTATCTTTTGCTGAGAGCACCCAGTCCTGCTTCCAGGGCATCTCTCCACCTTGGAGTACTCAAGGTATTACAGGTATTTAAATAATATCTGCTGCCTTTCAGCTCTAGCAGCACTTCAGCTGATGCAGTAACCAGCACAGAGGCCTCAGACAATTGTGCTCTGGTGCCACTTCAGTTGGCAGATGTGTTCTCCTAACCACTTCACTTGATGTTTTGGAGGTGAGGATGAGAATGGTGCCTTGCTGAAGGTCTGAATGGGGAAGAACCACTGCACACTGAATTCTCTTGCACCTGCAGTGCTGGGACAAAAACATTTGGTGCTTCTTGTTTCCACTTCATCCCACACTTTGCCTTGCCCTCCTGTAGAATACTTTTCAGCTGTAGATTCATCCACTGACTGGATCTACAGCCTGACTCCAGCATACCTCCAATGTCCCATGCTGGGAACTTAGAAGCAACTTGGGTCACTTGGAACACCCGAGTGTGAAAATGTTGGTACTAGTCATCCTTTAAAAAATTAGACCTGACACACATACTGTCTTAATTGCCTACCTCAGTAAATTTCTCAATATGTTTGCTGTTCTGTGCAAGCTATCTCTGTGCAAGGTAAACTAATGAGGAAATAATGGAAGGCTGAGAATCTGGGAAAGCTCCAGCCTTACACACAGAGGGTTAATGCTTCCAGTGATGACCCAGCTACAAGGCAAGCTTTCTAAGCTTTCCTCTTCTCTCTTTACTGACATGGCTCTGCCAACTCCTGCTTTAGGCAGCCGCTGTGTCCCCTGTGCTCAGTGTTGTTTAAAACATAGAAAAAGTAGGCAATGGAATTGCCTGACTTAATAAAACTGTGTGATATTAAGCAGGGGGCCTGCATGCAGCCAGCTGTGTCCTAGATCACTGATCATCTACCAAGGGGGAAGAATGACTTGTTCTGTTTCAAGTGTTTAATGACTTTTTTGTCCTACAGAATTTCCAAAGTATGTCACATAACCCATTTATTTCTAGCCTCAAAGTTGAACATCTTCTGTGACTTTCTTCTTCCACCTCCATTTGCCCTTTGTACTTTGCTGCCTCTGGTTTGAATTGGTCTCTGTTAATGGTCTGTTCTTTTCCAGTCTGTCTATTGTTTCACACAGGAACGAAGATCTTAGGGTATGGGTTTGTCCTTTATTCCAAGTCCTCTGTCATAGTTTCTTTCCTGATCAGAATGTACATGGTACAAATCCTGCTCTAGCAAAGTCAGGCCCATCCAAGTGAGCCCAAATGAGGTGATAGCATGTTGTCTGTGCCCAGGCAGCTCTGCCGACCACCAAGCAGACTTTAACTAAAAAGGGATCTTGACACAGACATTTGTAGAAAGTTTTTAAGATGACAACTTCTGTGTGGTTATCTGATAATAATGCTGATAGGAATTATATTTTGGGATTTATTGGGAAAATTTTAAGGTCTGCCAATGCAGAGAGTGAGTGCTTGTTAGAAAAAAGTGTTTGTGTTAAAAAGAACAAATAAAAAACCCTGTGTCCATTATGGCAAGGTAGAGTCTGACATTTCCAGGAAATGAAGGTGCCCAGGAAATGAAGCCACCTGAGCTATTGGGTTGCCAGTGAAACTCAAATTTATCTGTGCTGTTTGTGCTGAACATCAGCACTATGAAACTAAGCTGGAAGAGCAAGTGATTTGTAAAGGCTTTGCTTAACACCTGCAGAGAACTAGGCTGATTGGAAGAGGCAGCAGTTAAAGGAGACACAAACTATTAAAAACTCTTCAGACCTGTGCCAGGAAAACTAAATTGTACTGCAGGGCTCAGAGCACAGATAAGCAGGAATAAGCCAAGGAGACAGCAGAAACTGGGTGTTTCTTGAACCTCTCCCCATCCCCTTTTAATAAGTATACTTTTTCTTTAAACTCATGCCTATTCACATGCAAATTCATCTTAGACTTTGGTAAGAAATATGGTCAGTCCTTAAAAATGTATCCTAGGACACATTTTGCTTCTTCTGGGAGGACGTGTAAGTCAAGCAGTGAAACTGAGACAAAAGCCTGGAGCTGCCAAGTTACCTTGGGCAACCTTTTCAAACCGTCTCCAAATCTTTCTTCCCTTGCCAATCATAATGGGTGTGGACACTTAAAAATACTTCGTTCCCTTTTATGCCACGAGTAACAATTCACACACAGGACTGGAATATTACACTGGAATTTACTGTTTGATCTTTTTGAACTTGGATATAATAAATGAATCATTGCTTCAGTTCTAATTATTTTTTAATTGCTGGTCTTTATGACCTTTGAAATCCAGTTCTTTTCTTGTTCTGCATTTCACTGACAGTTAATCTCTGCCAGTGTTTTAGAATGGGTTGGTATCGCCTAGCATATCATCTACGTGCTATGAAATTGCATTCTTGTGGGAAATGTGGAAAAAAATTGTCACAGTAATTTATAGCCTAATCAATAGGATATTAAAAATCTGAAAACAGATTAGCAATTTGATGGATTAAATAGTTATAAACTGCCATGTGACACACAATTAAATTCTGAGCAACTATCATGTGTATTGTAATACTATAAATAGTGAGGCTGAAGACAAGTAACATTCCTCCACTATGCTCTTCCTTGTTGCACGATTTTCCTCAAGACTGAAGGATCTCATTCACTAAATCCTACCACAAACTACACTCTTGGAATGGCAGAAAAGAATGTGGAGGGGAAAAAAGAGAATGCAGTTCATGACCCATGAATTAAGAGCCCAGAAACTGGTGGCACTTCTGGGCTATGGGAGATTAATGAGTAAGCATGTGCTACCCAAGTGAGGAAGCTTGCTGCTTACTGCAAATCTCCTCTGTGTTTGTTAAACTACTTTTCAAACAGTCTGGGCTGCTGCAGAGCAAACTCCATGGATGTGCAACTTCTCCACCTGACTGAATTGACACTGGGGATATTGGCAAATGGTCCCAATGGACATGGATTATGGGCTCTCCAGCTGCTGTTTCAAGGATGTAATATAATTTTTTTCTTACTTCAGCACTCTAGAATCTGAGGATCAGCTTGCTCTTTTGTTTCTCATAATGAAAATACTTCGTATGGATGGAGGGGTTCTTTAATTAACTAAATAGCTCTGGATTTAGACATACAACCACTGCTGCTCCTGCCTTTTTTTAAGCCCCAAATCTCTTTCTTTAATTCAAGTAAAAACTCCTCTGTGGCTTGGCTCTGGTTGCCGTCCTAACATCACCTCTTCCAAATATGCACTCCTGCAGTTTTTTTCTTTATGGAGTGTGTTTAAATGCAGGCATTCTGGAGCAGCAGTGCTCTAATCTTCCAGCTCTGTTTTGCTGGGTGGGCAGAAGGACTGCAGCTTTGTTTCTGACTTTTCTGTACTGTTGGCAGCACGGTGAGCTGCCTATCAGTTAACAAGCATTGTAATATAAAGTGTCAGTTTGGTTAGTGACTTCTGTGAGTGTGCTGTTAATACAGTGCTGTGCTACCAAATGCCCAGCTCACCTCTCCTGGTGGTGGGGTCAGTATCAGAGCTAGCAGTGCATCTGACTAATTGAAACAGAGAATGTTTGGCTGCATAACTGAAGAGAGTTTAAAAGTTACTTTTAAAACTTCAGAAAAGCTGAGTAGGGAGATCCTTGGATGTTGATATACGACTTGTTTATTAAAAAAAATAAAGTTACATGATCTAAAAGTGCAAGGGTCAATTGGATGCTTCTGTCCAAATGGCAGCAGAGTAACAGAGCCCTCTTGCATGTAACTTCTGTCCTAGTACTAGCTATAAATAACTTCTGTTTAACCAGCAAAAATGAATATTAAATGTTTTCTCACTTTTTGAGTCATCCTGCACTGAAAAGGTTTATGAGGGACTGCAGTAAGAAAACTGCACCCTGACTTGACAGTTGTACTGAAACTGGGTTAGTAGAAGCATAAGGCTCTTCTGATACCCAGAGGCTTGGTGTCCTCACGCTTCTCTCTCCCTATTAAGACTGCTGTATAAGTCTCAGAGGGAAAATGTAAAGTTTTTATTATTTTTCTTTATTTTGCTGTATTAGTTGTGGTTTTGGGGAAAAGCAGCCTCTTAGTGCCTCTTTTAAGGGAGATGCTATAGCAAGAGAGAAATCCTTTGTGGTCTCTGGAGGTGACAGCAACGGCAAAGATTTGTAGATGCTTGTGGGGAGAACACTTAGATCCGCCATGACATTACGGCCGCAGAACATCTGAGCCGAGGTGTCACCTTCGGAGAAAGGAACTGCCCCCGCTGCGCCCGCCTGTTGCCTCCCAACTGTTTTTGTTTCTCTGCCTTGAGGGACGTTCAGGGACGGGCCAGTTGAGCGGGGCGCACCCAGGCGCTTCCCCGCCCGCCG
>NW_008239758.1:1100458-1124396 GCF_000691975.1 Corvus brachyrhynchos | reverse complement strand
ATGTTCTTTGCCGGGGGGGCCCGGCCCCCACCGCCTGTGGAAGTTTTGCTGCTGCATTCAGCGCAGTTCTCCGAGCCAGCAGATAGGGCGCAGGTACCGCTCGCTCCTGCTACCGGGCGCCCGCAGGCTCTGGGAACCTTTTGTGGGAAAAGTGACTTAATGCTCTTAATAAGTAGCTTGAAGCACCCGAAGGAAATGGCTTGAAGAGAGACTGCCCGAGTTTTTGCGATTTGGGAGAACAGGTACCCTTGCCTAGGCAGGCAGGATGCTCTCGCTTGTCGGGTGTAGGATGTGTCTCTTTTTCTGGCTAATTCAGTGCCGTTTGGGATCAGCCTGACAATGGCTGTTAATTATGTAGTGGAAAAAGAAACGGCGGTCGGCGTGTTGTCGTATGGCCAGTGCTGTTGCCAGCAAGGTTTTTATATAGATATGTGTGTGTATATATAAAAATAAAGTCGTCACAGCATTATGTGTTTATAAACCAGTTACAAATTCCGGAAAGTGGTGGCTTAAAATAGAGATGCATTTTGGTTTGGCAGTTGCTTTCAGAAAATGTGTGCTCCAAAGCTAAAATGGGAACTTTCAATTCAGCCCTTTGCTCTAGCTCAGTCCTTGTGTGGTTGTTATCTTGAATTCACTCTTGACTGGTTACCTGTTCAGCGGAACAGCAGATGGTAGCAGGTCTGCAGAGGTGCAGAAGGCTGTGGTTAGCTGATGGTGGGCTGTTCCTGGGGAGTTTTTATTACTATTATCTAAAGGGAGAACTAAACCATTTTTAAACACGATACAAAAAAGTGCTATGGGTTCTTGTGTGTTTTTACAGATCCTTCAGAAGATTTATAAACTAATAGTAACATTTGCTTACTGCCAGCACCGAGTTCCCTAAACAGTGTGGGGAGCAAGTAGGAGGCTTTAGAAAGCAGCAGTTTCATGAGTTGGACGATGACTCACTCTGCCTACTGACTGCAACGTGGCTGATCTAAAAAAAAGTTCTGTACCCCGTATATTTTTTAGTCAAAGGGATAGTACTTAGCAGGTTGTATAATGTGTCATTAGTCATTCTTGGTCTTTCTCCTGTGAGTAATAATTTGATCATTATATGGTCAGTGTAATCAAATTAACTGGTATCTTTAGTCTTATTTGTATTTCTGATAAAGTAAACATCTCATGCCTGCCTGTTTCGGTGTACATCCTGTTTCCTGAAAACTGTGATAAATCCACGTGCAGCAGTTGAGCATGTTTTGAAGGGGCTGCTTGCGCAATCCTGAAGCCGGTCAAGTGTGATGATCATCACTAGGGATGATTTCAAAGCTCTTCTGTGGGTCGCTTCTGTTACCCTCTCCCAAGAACTGACCCATTTTAAAACCACAGTTATAAACCACATAAGAAACCGGTATCTTTGTGTTTCCCTCTTTAAACTTTGTGTTTGAAGAAGGAGGAGTAAAAGTATCACTTATAAAAAACCTGGTAGTCTTGGAAAGGTGACAGCCTAGATGAAAATGTCAGTCCCTGCGTCAACAGCCTGTTCAGCACAAATTGGGATGATAAACCCCCCCTTTTTTACACAATAGTCCATTATACATTTCAAGTGGCTAGAACATGGGATTAAGTAATTTGCTCACAGATAGGAAGTTTGTAGCAGGATCAGGTCAAATGAAGGCTGCAGTGGGTTGGTTGCTTATGTTGTCAGCATTTGTTTTCTTAGCTAAATCACTCTGATTTAGTTAAGATCATTGCATGCTCTCTGAAAACATTGTAATTAGTGGTCACCTAGAGAAAGGATAAGTGTAAACTGGTGTTTAAAAAAAATGCATCATTTCAGAGATACAGAATGAAAATTTTAGGACTCCTACTACAGGAAGCAAGTGGGCAATAGCTCCCTTTCTCCCTGAAGCAGTCCTTTCATTGCTGCATTCAGTCATGGCAGTAGGGGGTAAGATCTGAGTTATGCAGAGAGATGGTAGATCTTAATCTTTGCTGCTCATGGGCATCATTTTGAATCTGTTCCTGGGCTGTTTAATGGAACTAGCTAAAAGAGAGGTTCCAGATGTGTCACACAGCTGGTGCAAACAGTTTCGGTATTGCTGCCTGTTGAAGGCATCAGCAGTGTGAAACAATAAGCCTAATTATGAGGCAGAATACAACTGGTTGTAGATGGTCCCAAGGATGTAAAATACAGCTTATTGCAGGGTAATTGAACAGAGGCCTTGGACCTCGAGTTAACGTGAAATTTGTAGTATTGGTACAAAAACTAATTTCCATAACAGCTGGGGGGGTGTTGGAATGAAAGGTGAATGGGGTGATGTAAACGCTTTTACAGGCAGCAGCTCAGAACAAGTTAACCTGAAAGTAGTGCGTGTGAGTGAGAAAATAGTTTCGAGTTTAAAAATGTTGAAATCAAGAGGCTAGACTTCTGGGTTTTATAATTGTGAACGGAGTTGGGTAGTCGCTGATGCTGTCCTCTTTAGGATAAATTTTACTTTTGTTCTTTTAGTAAATTCATGGCTATTTAAAAGGGGTCCTTACTCTAATGTCTTAATACTGGTAAAAATTCAAGGTAGTTTGAGGAAAAGTAGTAGTGTTACCTCACTGTGTTTGTGCTGAGGCTATAATAACCCTTGTAAAACGCTGTTAAAAATTAGGATTCTTGCCAATGTACAAAGAAAGGAATCTTAAGGCAATCTTAAGTCCCATGTGCTGAGTAGAGACAGCTCTGAAGATCACCCTTCTGGCAGGGTGTACCACATCAGTAGAGGGCAGCTCAGTGCTTTTCAGTTCAAAAATACTGCATATAGTGATCTTTATTTAAAAATAAAAACTGAGCAGAGGATATCATGTGTTTCCTTCTTCCCTGTGTTTGTCATGCTCTGTCCACGTACCTGGAGGCAGGTGGTGTGTGGCAGGAGGGCGTTGGGGCTGTGTCTTGGGGACAGTCAGGCTTGAGCCTAAGGAAGGGTAATATTTAAATATGTTGAAACAGTCTTGTTTCTGTTTGCCAGTGTGCCTTTTTTTCCTTTTTTTCTTTTTCTCTGTACAATTCTGATTACTTTAGTGAATTGAGGCCATTATTTAAAATATGTTAATAACTTGTCAGCTGCTCTTGCTGCTCTGTTAGGAGTGAGGAGACTTGTTTTGCCTGCTCCCAGTTGTCCCACTGAAATGCTAGCACTGTTCTAAAGGAAAACATTCATTCAATTAATTCTGAAGTGCTGGGATAGTGTGAAGACATTTACATTTAGGTAGAGAGCTGAGGGAAGAGCTGAAATGTGTTAATCTGAGGCTGAACAGAAGGCGACGTAGTGGTTTCATGTGACCTATACATGTTGGGGAAGAGCATGCCGGTGACTTGTAATGGAACTGCCCAAAGCTTACCACACTGTGTAGCCTACACTTCTGACTCTTCCCTTTGTGATGTTTTTGAGCTTTTAAAAGTGAGGATGTTGTACAAAAATGCACCATGTGGTCTTTATGACTGCATTCTGCTGTTGCTGACGGGAACTTACTGAGAAAATTGCCAGTTTGGTTTTTCATAAATAGTAGGTGAATTCATTACACTAATAACAAATAAATGGTGTCTGAAAGAGCCCATATGTTAGGGAAAATGGTTGTAGAACATATCAGTTACTCTGTAAAATGTACTTGCTGCTTTTTCTCTGTAGTCTAGGTTGGATAAGTGTAGAAATAATTGATAAAGTAATAATATTTGATATGTATGAATTACCCCTGTGATTCCTGTAACAATGAGTCTATAGAGGCAAAGGTATTATTTGAGATGTTGGTAAATTTTATCCAAAATCACAAGGATTTAAGCTTTATAAGTGGCATTGGATGTGTGCTGTATATGCAGTAAATACTGGGAGTGTACAAGCTTTGCCCTTTTCTTGTGACCAGTACCTAGTAACCTCTTATTATGGTGAAATAGTTAAACCTGATTTAGTTTTTGAATAAAAGTTTAGTGAAAAGGATTGCTCCAAAATTTGCTGACAGATGCTAAGGATACTGTTGCTTCTGGCTTGTCTCTTAACAGCTCTCTTGGAGAATTACCAAGTTTGCTTTGTTAATCCCTTTATTAAGACTCAGGAGGATTGTTCATTGTGTGCTATGTATTTTCAATAGATTACATCCAAAATGTTCACAATATACGTTTGGAAATGGTGGTTGGTCATTATTGCCAGTTTTCCTCTACGAGTGTGAAAAGTACATACGATTTCTAACTGGTTTAGCTTTTTTGATGGTTTATTATTTTTGTAACTGGACAGTAAATAAGTTGTGTTTCCAACTTATTTGGATAAGGACAAATCAATGAGTTGGGGGAGGAGGAAGACTTTTGTATGTGCTGGGGTACTGATCTATTTTTCTCTGCTTTTCAGGTTGCCACGGAGTAAAATGGATGGTAGCTTTGACTGTGATTGTGGTGAGCTGGAGCCACCTGATCATTAACAGAAGGCATCTTTTGTAAATCAAGAGCTGCCAGTTTCCCATTTAACTAGACTGTAAACAAAGAAGAGAAAAAGGAGGAAGGAGGAAGAAGGAAAAAAAATAGTGCTTACCAGCACCATAGAATGACGCTGCTCAGGACCAGTCCAACACTGAATGTATCTGCACTGTGAGGAGGAGGATGTTAATAGAAGCCTATTATGTGCATATTTATTCACATTTTTGTTAAATGTTAACCAGTTTAGCACAGTAGAGCTGAGTGCATAGTATGTCATTTCATTCCGTTTAAGTTTCTTGTGAGTATTTTCTTTAATGTCTGCAGAAATGCTGCACCTTTCTTGAACTATGAATGCTGCAATCTTTCTATCTTATGCTCGGTTTGAGTTCTAGAGCTTACAGGCTCTAAATTCAAGGGGACACAACAGGCCTGGCTGGCTCATAATGAAATGAGAGTGTCAAGAAACCATCTTGCAGTCAAAGCCAAGTGTTTCTTCTCCCTTTCTCTAAGACCTTTCCTTCAGATACCAGTGGAAGTGTCTCCGTGTGTTTACAGAAGCTTAGTAGTTTGAGGAAAAACGTAAAGAATTTTAAAATGGCGGAAAAATTTGAAAGTCTCATGAACATTCATGGTTTTGATCTGGGCTCTCGGTATATGGACTTAAAACCACTGGGCTGTGGTGGAAACGGCTTAGTTTTTTCTGCTGTCGATAATGACTGTGACAAAAGAGTAGCTGTCAAGAAAATTGTCCTTACAGATCCCCAGAGTGTTAAACATGCTCTACGTGAGATCAAAATTATTAGAAGACTTGACCACGATAACATTGTCAAAGTATTTGAAATTCTTGGTCCCAGTGGAAGCCAGTTAACAGATGACGTGGGCTCCCTGACAGAATTGAACTGTGTTTACATTGTCCAGGAATACATGGAGACAGATCTGGCTAATTTGCTAGAGCAAGGCCCTTTACTGGAAGATCATGCCAGACTTTTCATGTACCAGCTGCTACGTGGGCTCAAGTATATTCACTCTGCAAATGTTCTGCATAGAGATCTCAAACCAGCCAATCTTTTCATTAATACTGAAGACTTGGTGCTGAAGATTGGTGACTTTGGTCTTGCACGAATCATGGATCCTCATTATTCCCACAAGGTATGCAGAGAGTGGGAATATCTAAGTGACACACTGGTAACTGTGCCTTCTCAAAATAGTGTCTTTCTCCCTTTTGCACAGGTAGATAGGCTGTGGAAGGCCTGCTTAGCATGGTTTGGACTACTAGATAGGACTACTGCAAGCATAAAATAATTGTTTTTTACTAGATGGGTTCAGAAAAGCAGAGGTTTTAACAGTGAAGACAGAACCTGAGATTAAGAGCAACATTTAGTGATGTAATTATAGAAGCCTTAGATGTAAGTAGTGCATTCATAGTGCAAGTGTGGCTACTTTGGGGGATTGGTTCAGAGCCTCCTGGTCTAGATGTTTCACAAGAGAGTTCAGTATCATCTCTGCATTTATTTGGCATCTGGGAATAAGAAAGCTTTGCTGCAGTACCTCATTTGACTAATAAATGGTGTCATATTTCTATATCGTTACTATTCACTCACAGAGATATTTGTAAAGATAGAAAGAAGGTTTGGTAGAACACACACAGTATAATCCCTGGGATCTTGAGACCAAAAATTCTTGTTAGTGGTGCATTAAAAAATAAGAAACAATTTTAAAAAAGCAAGTCTTAAAAATCTAATTAATTTTTTAAATTAATTTCATTAGGGCCATCTTTCTGAAGGATTGGTTACTAAATGGTACAGATCGCCCCGGCTTTTGCTTTCTCCTAACAACTACACTAAAGCCATTGACATGTGGGCTGCAGGTTGCATCTTTGCTGAAATGCTGACTGGGAAAACCCTCTTTGCAGGTGGGTAGAATAAAATCAGTGTGTATATTCATAAAAGGAGTGTTTTTGCTTAATTATCTTCCTCAGGAAAGATTGGTTCTCATGGCTAACATCAATAGTCATTGATGATCAGGATATGCTATATTATTATGCACTTATATAAACTATAAATTAGTGTATTTGTAAAGCAGAAGACATTTCAATTTTGTTACTTGTATTGGTGTGTATTTAGATAAATATCACAATTTAATGTAGAAGTCACACATGGTAAATCTGTCTGTAATTATGTTGAGTTAAATTTATTGATTGCCCAAGAAGTGTTCTGATACACATGTGAATTGGTGTATCCAGGGAATATTTGAAGATTATCAGTACCCTAAGTATCATATGCATAAAGATTATTTTTAATGTAGTCAACCTAATCGCTTCCTGCTTCTCTGTATTTTAAATTATTAAGCCCCAGGGGTATAGACTTAGTATTTAAAAGTGTAAAATTTGGTGCATTACAGCAAGGAAGTGTGCAACCTTCTACTGTTTCAGGTAAGCAATGCTCTGGTCTCATTGGGCACATCTATATTAGAGCTTTGGTTAGGATCAGGAGCGAATATTTGGAGCAAATCTCTTGATGGCCATCTTGTACCATGTTGCTGACCTAGCTCAGAGTACAAACTAGAGCATTTTAGATAAAGTGAAATAGTCATTTGCACCGTAGGAGATCACCACCTGCTGACAAGCACTCGGTCTATGGGAGCAGATGAGTAAACTACTGAAGTACCTCTGAAGTGCTTATTTTTGTGCACCCTGGGGCCTCAGCAGCAGCTGTCTCATTCAGGCTCACTCTTGGATTTGCTCCTGTTGGCCTGAATTATAGGAGTAATACAGATAAAACCTCCAAGAGCTAAGCTTGCATTTCAGAGTTCACATTCCTTTAGACACATGTGGACTGAAAGCACATCTCTGCAGTAATTCTTAGCTTTGCATGAAAAGGCAATGGAATTGAGAGCTTCCTCCCATTAAGTACTGTTAATGGAGAGCTGTCACTTGGAAGCACTATTTGGTATAAATCAGTGATTAATATGTGCAGAGGCTTCTCTTAACTTGCAGTGAGTTTTTCACTCTTTGAGTTACTAACTGCTGCAGTAATGTCCCCAGAGTATTAAATGCTTGGCTGATACAAGATTTATTAGGTTCCCATTGCATCGAGAACTTCTGCTGGCAAATAGTGACATAGTGGGAGAAAGTTGGCAGACTTCATCATTCAGCATAGATTGATCACAACTTGCCAGCATTTTGGCCTTTTTTTCTTTGAGTAGCATTGGTATTTGTCACAAATTTTTGTTGGCCCAGTAGCTGTGCAGAGAGTTAGAATTCTGTTAAAAAACTTGGTCTTTGTAACCAAAATCCTAAATTTGTAGACTTGTTTATATGCCTTAATTGCATTGTGTAGATACTTAGAAAAATATTTTAAATATGGATGTGCCCCTCTGAAAATTTAGCACTGCAGTGGTTTTCTAATCTAAAGAAAAGTGGATTTCTTAACATCATGCATTTGGAAAGGGAAGATGGTTGGAGATATGTCAGTTATTCTGCCCTGAGATTCTGAATAAAGATCTTTTGCAGAGTTGTTCGGAGGGCTTGATTTGGTTAATTGCACCTTTCTGTCTACTTCTGAACCATCCCTTAGGAATCGCTGTTCAGAAAGCTGATGAGAATGGGAAGGAGGAATGCAGATTAATATTGCAGAATACCTGGGATAAGTGAGGGAAGGGAGGTTGAGGCAGAGGAGTTCAGTAGCTTTTCCAAACAACTTCTCTACTACTTTGTTCTAAATGAATATTTTGGAATGGTTATTTTGCTGATAGTGAAAAGAAAGATGATTAATTTTTAGGATGGTACTAATTACGGAGTAGAATGTTTTTCCAGCAAATTACAAGCAACATAACATCTGATAGATTGTATTAAGTAATTTGTTGTAGTCTGAAGTAGAACAAAACAGCTCTTTCAGTCCAGTAGAGAAGTTAACATGAGGCAGTACTGATTCATTTGGGGAACATAGAAAATCTGTCAGATTTTCTGCAGTGACTTTGGCTCAGTTTTTCTAGTCACCTGGCAGGTGTGTGGTAGGATGTCCAGTGCAGACTGCTGTGCTGTGCAGGCGCTGAAGTGAACCAAGAGTGTGGAGGTTTGGAGATGGTCCAATCTCTTGTTGGCCCCATTTATTTTTATACTTAATGTCACATACATCAGTGTGGCTTGTGATTGCCCAGAGCTGCTTGGTGAAGGAAGGAAATGCTGCCATGCAATTAATCCTATATAGTTTCATCTGCTTGTTGAATCTCTAGGGTCCTACATCCTTCTTGGAGCTGAACAACAAGCTGAAGTTGACACGCTGTATTTCTGGGTACTCCAGTACTGAATATAGATGCTGTTCATTATTCAGAATTGACCTGCTGTATAGGCCCTTATTGTTCTTACCCAGGGAAACTTCAGGTAGTGCTAAAAGAGTACTATAATTTTAATTGTAATACAGTACTTTATTTAAAAAGGATATCGTTCTGTGTAACTGACAGGTGATTTTTGTCTTGCAGTTAATGCAGGATTTCAGAGTAGAATATTAATACAAATGGTTGTCGCCTGTAAGACATCTTTCTGAGCAAAACCACTACTGTTTTTATTAATAAGGGACATATAATTCAAAGTGAGGTCAAATACTAGATTAATTTAGGTGGATCAGTTGAATGGGGAGGATTGCAGTATATAGCATATAACAAAAAGGATATTGCTGTAGAGTACCTCATCCATGGTGAAAACACCCTTACAAAAGCTTAAGGTTAGGTCTCTTTATCTGTGAGTAGCAGCTCTGTAATTCTTCATATGCCACAGCATTTCTTGAGAGCTCTTCAGATTTATTATCATTTAAATTCAGAGCTTCAGCCTTTCCTCTGTTGCAGGAGATTATAATCTTTTCCTGGAAATAGCTGCTCAGAGCATAAAATTTTGACGTGCCTTTCCTATACAGGGATCAGAAATGTTGTAAGTTGAAATGGCAGCTTGTCTTTTCTCTTGCTGCTTAGGTGCACATGAACTTGAACAGATGCAGTTGATTCTAGAATCAATTCCTGTTGTACATGAGGAGGACCGTCAGGAGCTTCTCAATGTAATTCCAGTTTACATTAGAAACGATATGACTGAGCCACACAAACCTTTAACTCAGTTGCTTCCAGGCATCAGTCCTGAAGGTAAGTAATTAAGAAAACCCCTTGTTTTGATGTTTCAAAATAATCAGATAGTGTGCAACTTTGAGGTGCAGGTGTGTGATAGTTAAAAGCAAGTTTCAGTTAGAAGAATCTGTGTTCTCTGAAGAAGGATTGTCTTCCGCTGTAATAAAATTACTTCTATGCTGGCTGCTTGGTCATCTTTAGAGTAGAACTGTGAATCTCTGCTGGACCTCTTTGCACTGGAATTGCTCTGGTTTGGGACACTGGCCTTTTAAATGCAAGGAAACATTGGAATGGAGTCAGTATAGGACTGTCTTTGAAATGTTTTTAAAAGACAGTTCCCCAGCCAAAGCAACAGCAGTGTTTCCTGGTAGCCATTGGTGGATACTGATGCAGCTTGAAGCTTTCTGTCTCTTGCTGTTTTTTCATGCTTTAAGTTTAATTATGGTTGATCTTAGATTTGACCTCTACTCCCCTCTCTTTCTGATGGCTAATGGATGCGTATTTGGCACTGTACTGTCAGGAGCTGATTCTTCACACGCAGCTACTTTGAAACAACTGCAGGGCTCTAGAGCAAAGCACTCACCTTAATATTAAGTTCTAAATGTCTGAAATTTCCCATTTAATGGTATTTTTTTCTCTACAGCACTGGACTTTCTGGAGCAAATTTTGACATTTAGTCCCATGGATCGATTGACAGCAGAAGAAGCTTTGTCCCATCCTTACATGAGCATCTATTCCTTTCCAACGGATGAGCCTATTTCAAGTCATCCTTTTCACATTGAAGATGAGGTTGATGATATTCTGCTAATGGATGAAAGTCACAGCCATATTTATAATTGGGAAAGGTAAATTTATCACTTACTGTGGTAACATAACTGGGTGGCTTTGTGCTTGAAGTGGCATTGCTTTATGGGCACTATTTCCTTTTCTGCTTGTTTCTTCTTCTTGAGTGGACCTGAAAATAAAATTTTCCCTTACAGCATTGTCACTGGATTTATAATCCATTAGACAAGACTTGGAGATGCCGATGGATTCCTGAGCTACACTCAGGACTCTAGAATCTAAAGTTAATATTTCCATTCTTTTTTTCTTCCCCAAAATATTTCTCTAAAAATAAACTATGTTTAAAGGGAGTTTTAATTATGATTGTCTTGTCTAATGCTTAGTGCATGTTATATTAAAGAGATTTCACAGTAGCCATCTTACTTTAGAAAGTACTTTACACACTTTAGAAAGATTTCTGTAAATGAAATGAGCTATTGTATGTAATTCAGTTGCTTTATGCCAGATTAAATTAAAAACCTGGAAGAGGTACCCAGTTGGATTAAGGAAAAACTTTGTGTTGAATTGTCATTATTTTGTAAGGGAATTTCTAAGTTTAACTGTCTCTGTCTTGGGAGCTAGAAGACTTTTTAGCTGCTAACACTTAGGAAATTGTTTTACAGATTCCATGAAAGTCAGTTCTCAGACCATGACTGGCCTATTCATAATAACTATGAAGCTGATGAAGTTCAGCGTGATCCAAGGGCTCTTTCTGATGTTACTGATGAAGAAGAAGTGCAAGTAGATCCTCGCAAATATTTGGATGGAGATCGTGAAAAGTACCTGGAGGATCCTGCCTTTGACACCCACTTCTCTACTGAGCCTTGCTGGCAGTACTCAGATCACCACGAAAACAAGTATTGTGATCTGGAATGTAGTCACACTTGCAATTACAAAATGAGGTCATCTTCATACCTAGATAATTTAGTTTGGCGAGACAGTGAGGTTAACCATTACTATGAGCCCAAGCTTATTATAGATCTGTCAAACTGGAAGGAACAAAGCAAAGAAAAGTCTGACAAGAAAGGCAAGTCTAAATGTGAAAAGAATGGGTTGGTGAAAGCTCAGATAGCGCTTGAGGAAGCATCACAGCAACTTGTTGAAAAAGAAAGGGAGAAGAATCAGGGGTTTGACTTTGATTCTTTCATAGCAGAAACCATCCAGCTTAGTTTACAACATGAGTCTACTGATGTTGATAAATTAAATGACTTGAACAGTTCAGTGTCTCAGATAGAGTTGAAAGGAATAATATCAAAGTCGGTAAGCAGAGAGAAGCAGGAGAAAGGAATGGCCAATTTGGCACAGTTAGAAGCTCTGTACCAAACTTCTTGGGACAGTCAGTTTGTCAGTGGTGGGGAGGGGTGCTTCCTCATAGACCAGTTCTGTTGCGAAGTAAGGAAAGATGAACAAGTTGAAAAAGAAAATACTTACACCAGTTACTTGGACAAATTTTTTAGTAAGAAAGAAGATGCTGAAATGCTAGAACCTGAGCCAGTAGAAGAGGGGAAGCTTGGGGAGAAGGAAAGAGAAGAGAGCTTTCTCAGTAACAGTGGAGAGCTCCTCTTCAACAAGCAGCTTGAGGCCATAGGTATTCCTCAGTTCCACAGCCCTGTTGGTTCGCCTCTGAAGTCAATCCAGGCCACACTAACGCCTTCTGCTATGAAATCATCTCCCCAGATTCCCCACAAAACCTACAGCAGCATTCTGAAACATCTAAACTAAAACACTCAGCAGACATTTCTTTTATATTCATGAGATGTGTTTGTCTTTTTTTATTACTAGTGTAAGTAATTTTTTTACTTGAATCAGATGGTGTAATTTTGGTATGGATTTCATTAGTTTTCTGTTTACCATTGTTTTTACAATCCAGAATTACTTTCTATACATGAGTTAGTTTTGTTTTTAAACTGGCATGTCGTTTGCACACAAAATTAAAGAATAGAGCAAAATAATGCAAAATGCAGGAGGTAACAAAAAAATGCACTAAACCAAGTAAAAAAACATTCTCTCAGTAAAACAGTGTCCATGTTTTGCAGAAAAAGAACCTTGCCTTGAAATTTACACAGTGAGACTGTACATAATTGCATGAGAATATCTATTTTTCCCAAAACATTTTTTTCATTCATGCGTATTTTAGAGTTTTTCATACTGTACACATTTCTTAGACACATGATACCAGCAGCAACTGAAATGAATGCAGAATTTGGTACGCATGTGTTATCTACCTCAAGGTAACAGCAGTATGTGGCAAAACATTAACCACCCATAGTGCTTCTCATTATGCACTTCTATTTAGCCAGCATTATTGTAGTAGCTATTCCTGTTGAAAATCATTCAATATTTATAAATGTTCTGGTATGCATTCTTTATAGTGAAGTGTTAATATGCAGCACTTTTATTTATTTTAGCAAATAATTATATTTCTGTAATTATAGAAAGTCAATTTTTGAGTTACTTTTCAGATACAAGTTTTTGTTTAGCACTATGGTTTTATTGCCTACATAGCTGGATATATATTAACATCAGCTTATTCTGAGGCTATCCAATACATTTTTACTTTCATTTTTTAGTTTTCATTTCAAGTAAAGCACTCACTGTGTATAGGAATTTGTAATTGGAGGTGCTTGATCTCTACAAAAGAAATTAGGAATTGCTTTATTATCAAATGCTCCTAGAAGTCTTAATTGTGTTCATTTTTTAAAAATTTTGTAATGTTAGTTGTGTGCATGGAAATAATTAAGGTACAACATTACTGTAGGTTAAAGTTCTATATGGTGAGACATTTTGTTTTTACTGTATGTTTTTACTGAATGATTCCTGTCCCACTCCCAACCCCCCTCAAAAGCAAGCATGAATAAAATTAGGTTAAATATAGCATGTAGCATCTCGGTCTTTTGAAAATTTGTTTTACCTTCTGATTTTTTGAAATACTGGATGTATCATTGGCTCCCCTGTTTAAAACTAAAAACAAATAAAAACATGGCCAGCAAAAATGGCTGTTTGTGATGCTTTGTACACACCCTGCCAGATGAAGAGGGGCTGCTGTGCTGCAGCTGGGAGAGTTGTGGGGGTCACTGCCTAACCCAGGGTGCTCATGGAAGCATGAGGGACTCTCCCTGGCAGTGCCTCTGCTGGGGATGCAGCATTCGGGAAGGGGACTCCCAGGAGTTTCCTTCTGTCCTGGTGCCTGCAGCCTGTACTGAGCAAAATCCCGTGCAGGGGTGTGGCTGTGAAAGCACAAATACACAGTGGTGTCCATAACCATTTTTGTTGTAAGAAACACACTCTGAAAGTCAATTCAGTGACCAAAGGTACTGTTTTATCGATGTTTTAGACTGCTTAGTGTTAAAGGAAAAGCTGCGGTAAGTGGCTGCAAGCACCTTTGCATTGCTGGCAGCCTGAAGGTGAGCGGGTTCCTCAGCCAAGAGCCTGGCTGGAGCACCTCCAGGAGGAGGTTTTGGGAGCATGACCAGGTGACTCCTATGGGATCTTTCAAAATGTGCAGCTCAGGTCTCTGTTGCAGGAAGCCTTAGAACGTTCGTGTTTCTCTTCCAGTTCCTCCCATCACAGCCGTTCCAGAGGGAGCTAATTAACTGTACAATGAAGCTGTATCTTCTGGCAAACTCCAGCTTTTCCTATGACTCTTTTAGTTCCTCCAGATTTTTCCATCTCTGCTCCTCTGGCAGCTAGCACAGCTGCTACTGGTCTAAACCAAGGATCTGCCCTTGCAGTGTGGCACAGGACGGGCACCTGGGGAGAGGGGACAGGGTCTGTGTCCTTGGGCACGGTCCCTGGACGTTTATGCAGCCGCAGCAGTGGGCTGTGGGGCTGTAGGGAGGGGAGTGACCACCTGCCCTCTCCAGGCAAGGGACTGTTCTCAAGGGCTGTGGGGGTTTTTGTTGAGATTGGATGAAAGCAGTGGGTGGGAAGTGTGGAAGAAATGGAAACAAAATTCAGCTTAAAAACACATCTTGTACAAATGAAGTATCTTCTTGATTTGTTTTTGATTCCTTTTTTTGTTTTTTTAAGAACTCAAGTGAAACCAGTACTTAAGAAGCCTGTAAGGGTACAAAGGGAACATTTTACACTAAAAGGGAGGGGAGAGTCGAGTGTTGAGCTTAAACCCAGCGTGGTGCTTCATTACCTTGGTCTTCTACCTGTGCTGGGGAAGCAACACTGTACAGGCTGTGCTGCCTGCTTTGGTGCAAACCCTGCTCTCTCAACAGCCTCTATCCATGGGTCCCTGGAGGGTGCAGCTGGGCACTCGAGATTATTAAGTAGAAAGAATTCCCTAAGTGGAGACAAAAGTGTTTGGTAAGGACCAGGCAAAGTGAAATCACTGCTAGGAAGTGAAGGTGCTCTGGGTGTGGTGCTGGGCTCTCCCTTGGCAAAGTGCGGGAGTGTTGTGTTGGAAGAACAGCCTGCAGAAAGCGCAGGGTGTCACAGGTTCTTCCCGTGGGGTGGAAGGTGGTTCCTGCCCTGGGCTCATCAGCCATGCCTATCCCCGCAGGAAAGAGCAGGTCAGTCACTTTGGCTGTGACCTAGCAACAGCATTGTCTTTAGAAACAAAATATGGAAGAGGCTTGAATTATGAACCAGATAAAGGGACCACTGTTTCACACCAAGCTGCTTGCCAAGTACAATGGAACACCCTTATTTAACAAAAAAGCAAATAAGAAATGAGAACATTAACCATCTTTTAAAAGTACCCTTTCTTCTCTAGGTGGCCTTTGGTTAAAAGGCAGCATTTTAAAGTACATTTAACAAGAGCTTCAGCTAGAAGAAGTGATGTTTACAACAGACCAGGACAGAGCCTTTTACGCATCCTGTCATCAAGTGAGATCTAATAATTGCTGAACAGTTTGTTCTGATCAAGAGTTCTCAGCCACGGTCAGTTAGCTGTCTCACAATTGCATTTAATTTTAATTAAATCAGAGTTGCTATAGATAGTCTTAGCTATTTTTATAGGACTTTGCCCACGCTGCTGGTAGTGGTGTGATGACAGTGTGAGCAGCACGGCTCAGCTGGTGTTTGCTGTGAGCAGAGCTGTTCTGCTGGGCCTGCAGGCTGGGTGTGGGGTTCTGTGAGCCAGCCGGGCACCGGGGCATGCCCTGCTGCTGCTGCCCCTCCTCTGCCCTGCTCAGCAGGGCCCCTGTACCTGCAGCTGAGGGTTCTCTGCCTACAGTAAAACCTGTGTGCCTTGATGGACGCTGTCACCTTGCTATTGCTTTTTCTGTGCTGCAGAAGCTCTTAGGGTTGTGCCTGGTGCATCCTTTTAAAGCCTTGCCAAGTTCCCACTTTGATCCAGCTGATTGCTTGGAGGCACTGGTTTATGAACAGGTTTTTAATGCCTTTTTTACATGTGGGAGGCATCCACCAGAGAGGTTTTTTTTCCATATGGAACTAATGTTGCTCTGAAACTGGTTTTGCTATTTTGTTCTGTCCCCTTCTAACTGCTGCAACAGTTGGGGAGGCAGGAGCTTTTCCACATGTGGACTTTCATCCTCTACTGTACACATGTGTATACTGCAAACCCCAGAGAAATGTAGGCAGGGTCCTGAGGAATTCAATGGCACATTGCAGTGTAATTATTTCTGGATATCAAGAGGAAAAGCATCCTTGAGCTAAATCTGCTTCCACAAGTCTTCTTTTCTTTATTTATACTCATGTTTCTTTCCTGCTGCTGAGATCTGGAAGTGCTTGTCAGGCCTTCAGCTGGGTTTTACACATAATTGAACAGTAACCTTTGTTCTTCCAAAGATGCAATCCTGAGCAACAGCAGCCCTGAACCAATTTGCTCCTTACTCCTTGAGTTATTTCAGTTCTTACAAAATCCTGTAAATTCTTGTTTGCTGTTCTGCCACTGTTTGCGTCAGACCTGAGCTGAACAACCTGGGAAGTAATGCCACAGGGTATTTAGCAACAAGCAAATAATCCAGATCACCGCTGGCACCCAGCACCCGGCCTTCCATTCCAGTGTCTCTATCTTTGAAATGGTTATCTGCTCACGCTGAGTGGTATTTGACAACTCCCTAAAATATGGGCTGTTGAAAAGTTCAGAGGCTGCTCTTGGCTGGGAGGCAGCAGGGCTGATAGGGTGATTTGTGGGTCGCAGGCCATGTGCAGAGGGAGCTGTGCCCAGCAGCCCCTGGGGACGGGGTGATGGCCGGGTATGGCCACGCTCTGCAAATAGCTGGCTCGGTAGCTGGCAGCAGCCACACGTGTCATTTGCTTTCCTCAGGAATCTGTCTGCTGCATCCTGACTGCAGAGCAGCCCTTCTATAGAGAACTCTGATAATAAAATACCTTTTGTAATCTGTGTGCTGGGCTACTGCAGCCAAAATTACTTTTAACCTTTATGTCACCCGGCCTGGGTTGCTACGTGTGGAATGAAATACCAAAGGGTGCGTTTGGCAGCTGGGGGGGACAGGGAACTTGTGACTTGTCCTGCCTCAGAGCCAGCAATTCCATTGCCCTTCAGCTCCCAGCTTTGGCTCCCTCGTTCCTGGCACAAAGATGCTGGGAGGCGACTCCTGCACTCAGGAGCTGAGTAAGAGCAGGGCTGTAGGAAAAGGGAGCAGGGAAGGGCTTTTCCATCCGTCCCTGGGGACTCAGGTTAGTCCACACCTGCATCCAGTCGGTGTTTCTAGAACACAGAGCCACGACTGAGTTGGTGGCTGATGGTTTGATGGGTTTTCTTCAGTTTTAGCATTGGTAGAAGGCTGACATATTTTGACCTAATTTGGTATATTTCTGCATTACTTGTGTCTTAGCTTACGCTTTCCATTTTTCCAGATTTCTTGTAAATTTTGGTTTACCCTTATTATATTCTTCTGGTAATCATTCATGGCTGAATACAGTCCAAGGCCTGTGGGCAGTGCCTTGCCTGCTTGGTTAATGACCACTGGCCACTCTCAGAACACATGTGAGGCCTAATAACATACAGGCTTTCCTTTATATCTGAATTTTCCTCAAGCCCTGTCCCAGGGCTCTGGTGCCGTGTAGTGTGGAAGCTTCTTTGCCACACTAATCCCACAGTGGCTGGTGCAAGGTAAGTGTAAACCTCATCATTTTTCTGTGTCATCATCTCCACAGCATCTTCCCAAAAAGCAAGTGTAGCCAGGGTACAATTTCTGCTTTACAAGATTGTTGACCTTTTAGTTTGCAGCTCAGGCTTCAGCAATGGATGCTCCAAAACCAGACTCAGGCAATGAAAGGATATCTTCTCATCTCCAGCCTTTCAGACTGGATTAGACCTTAAATCTTCAGTGCTAGAGGCTGCAGAGAAACAATGCCTCCATTTAATGTCTGTCTTGAAGTTTATCATCTATAAGGATTTAAAGCATAGACCTGAATAACTGAATGACAGGTTTATTGGGACTTCTGTGTTTGTTTGGATACAGATTTAAACAGTACAGCTCTTGAAATAGCTGGGTAACTAGCAGAAATATTCTTAAAGCCTATGATTAAGAAAGCAGATGGGTTTGGTTTTTGTTTTGTATCATATTTGTCCCAGATATTTTCTGCTATTGTTACAGTCTTAGCAGATTTGATGTTGACACATTGAAAGATTAAATTACTTCTAAATACTAAATTATCTTTCAGACCCTTACACATGACATTTCACTGGTTTTCCATGATTCTTTATTTTCTTTTTACTTGCTTTTATACAGAGAGACCCTCAGGTGTTTGAGCCTCTCAGTTTTACATTACACCTAGCCCTGTGAAGCAGCAAGGTGCCAGTGTATTGCAGTGTAGAGTGGACAGGAATGTCCTCTGGGATTGCTGGCATTTATATCTGTATTTCTATTGGCCTTGTAACCGCATCACCCAGAGCACAGCATCCATTTCCAGCAAGGCAGGGTAAAAAACCTGTGACTGCCTTATGGACCTGCACAGGGCAAGGAGATTCATCATCCAGGACAGAGCAAACCCAGGAGGAAAGCAAACCCTGGAAGCCAAAGTGGAGCTCTGGCAAGCTGGGCAGCCATGGAGTGGCTCACTGTTTGCAGCTGGAGCATGGAAGAGGCTGGCTGCCCGCAGCTGTGTGGCTCTTGGATGGTTAAATCAGTACCTTGCAGCATTTCTCCTGCCCTGATAAAACCATAATCACATCAGCAGTGGAGCAGGTGTTTTGGTTCTTCAGCCAACACAGAGAAAAATATGAAAGCAGAGTTGCTAGAGCGATTTACTGGCCAAGTGGACTCAAAATGACTTGCTGTAGGCAGCTGGGTGGCCGTGGTGGGTCAGCAGTAGGTACAGCACCAGCAGTAGAGAGGAGCCGGGTGCGACCAGGGCAGAGTCCAGCTCATCCTCCAAAGTGCTGGTGCAGCCCAGGGAGGAGGTTTCCGCCCTGCCTGCCAGGAATTGCAGTCTGCGTTGGCATGGGCAGGAGGAAAAATATGATGGGAAACAGGAAGATTAAAATAATCCCAGTGAAAACAGGATGTTGGAAAGCTGGTAACAGAGTGGGGCTGCAGGGCTGGCTGGCTGCAGAGGGCTGCTGGGAGCAGGGAGGCTCTCACACAGGCGGTTTGGGGCAAAACACCCTGTTCTCACATGTTTGTAGGTCCACACCAAAGCCCTGAGGCAGAGGCAGCACAGCTCTGCTGGCACCAGACTGGTATCTTGTGTTCCCCAAAATATGACTGATTATGGCTATTTACACTGATGTGTTCACTCACCTTCTCTCAACACCTGCCTGAATTCTTTTTTTGTTGGATGAAGGTCATAAACCATTCTCTACAACACATCAGCCTGGCATCACATTTATTTAACAGATAGGACCTGCCAGGCAGGGATGGAGCTGTTCCAGAGCCCGGCTGCCAGCAGGGAGCTGGGTATCTCCCTGCTGATCACAGCCTGCTCTCCAAGCTGCCATCCGTGGCGTCCTTCCAGCTACGACAAAATAAAACCCAAGCAGTGTTTGTCTCTCGCTGAGCTGCCTCTTCCTTTCAGGGGCTGACAGCAGCAGTCACTGCCGTGGATTTACGGCGGGGTGGCGGGGCCTGGGGTGGCTGAGGAGCCGGTTCCCATCCCCACTGCCAGTCTGTGACCTGTCAGAGGTTGTTGCTGGGGCTGGCGAGGGGCTGCTGGCCAGTGCCCAACCAGCTTCTTGAGTGCCTCGCACACCCAGCACTGAGGTGCTTCTGCTCCCCTGGGAGCAGGGCAGCTGCAGTGCCAGACACTGGTTTCGGCCTGGGAGAGCATGGTGGGCTCATGAGAGGGCTCTGCATTGCAGGTGCCAGGCTCCAGCATGTGCAGACCACGCTCAGAAGGAAGCGTGAACTCAGTGCCCTGTAATTTATGAGGTCACTGAGCCGTTAGAAAATGCATACTAAAATCCCTGAGGCTACATCAAACTGGATTGTTCTTTAAGGTAAAATGAAAATTGCTATTTTCCAGGAGTCTAAACTGCTGTCCACTTATTTACTTTCTGTGGCTAAACTGAATCTACCATGTACACTGCAAGTTGCCAGTGTTTGTCAGTGCAATGCAGAACCAGACGGATGCAGAACGGCCCTTGGATGAGGGAGAACCACGTCCCCAGTTTTAATCAGCCAGTTAACACAGAGCAATTCTTCCCAGACATCAGGTCTTCCCCCAGCTAGGCAGCCCAGCTGGACAGGCATGGCTGTAGTGCTTGGGAGGAAAGCTCAGTAAAGGGCAGGCTCTGCCCAGCACCACACAGGTCCTGCAGCAGGGGAGCTGCTGTATCTGCAGCTTGCTTTTCTCACCAGCATTCCAGATGATTTGGGGCCTGAGGATGCCAAACCTCAGAGTTTCCAGTAACCTCAGATTCTCTTCTTCCATGCTCAAAAAATGAGACAGATTTGTTCTCCAGGTCCATGAAGTAGTCAAAATCCTGTGCTCATCCCTGAAGGTCCCAGATGTTCACTACATGACTTGACTCTTACAAGTGATAAGGAATAGGAGGAGATGGAAAGCTTAAAGTGAAATAAATGACTGCAGTCAGTGGCCTGACTGCCCTGGGAGCTCAGGCCATTTTCTGGAGTAGTGCGATGCCCAGTTCCTTTAACACTCAGCCCCAGTACAATATTCATCCAAGAAGAAATGAGCAGATGTATTTTCAAGATGAACTTCTTCACTGTTGCAGGTTTTGACATCACTGTTGGTGTCTGCGGGCAGTGTCACAGGAGAGCCAGCTTCAAACTCAAGGAGCCGGATCTGGGGAGCTCCCTGCATGCCAGGAGGGGAGTGTGGGGAGCAACACCCCCGTGGCAGCCCAGAGACAGTTCAAGTTCATGTTAGTTTTACATGTTTGACACCAGAAATCTCTCCAGGCACCACTTCAATCCAATTTACAGCGTCTGGCTCAAGTGAAGTACGAGAAGAATTCGCTGAAGCGATTTGAGTGGTGATGTGTCGGGAGCTGGGTGAGCAGGCAGGGCGGCCTGCACCAGCCCTGGGGATGGTGGGGCTGAGCAGCCAGGAGGGCTCAGGAAAGCCCCAGCCCCTCAGGAGGGCTCTGGAAAGCTCCAGCCCTCTGCACAGGCACTGTGCTCTCCGCCAGTGAGGCCAGTGGCAGCAGGTTGGGAACAGGCCAACTTGGTCCTTCCCCCCTTCTCCTTAAAATACTCATGAAGCTGCTGTAAAACACAACTGGAGATGCTACTGCTCGTGCCCAGGGGTAATTCCCAGCAGAGAATGTTGCCTCTGGGCACTGGGGCACTCCATTTCCATCTCACAGCCATGGAGCACCCCAGCCCCATCGCCCATCCAGCTGAGCTCACAGAAATTTGGGAATGACATGGCTTTCACTAAGATACCTTCACTTCCCGCAGAGGGAAAGCGAGTCTCAAGAGGCTTTGCAGCATGCACAGATGTGAATTGCCTTCCTCCTGCACCCCTAAGGAATTTATGTGTTGTCTTCTCCACTTTACAGCAGGAAAATGAAAGATGGAGTGGTTAAACCTCATGCTGCAAGAGCAGGGTGCTGACTGGGGTGGGACAAACCAGGCTCCCCCAGATGCTGGAGTTTGAGCCACCTTGAGGGATTTGGAGGATTAAGGTAAGGAGGAAAGTCGTTTACACCTTCACCTCTTACTGAAGTCCCTGAAGCCTCTGCAATGTCCTGGGCATTTATGGAAACTAATGAACCGTGTCACCTGAATATGGAGCACTTACAGGGAGAATTGGAGCAGGGATGGTGATTAAAGGTAGCGTCCAGATGAGCAAGCAGTGGCAGAGCCCAGCCCTGCTCCTTTGGGAGAGCAGTGTGTTTGCAGAGGCAGCACATCCCACCTGGACAGAGTGCATCCAGCCTGGAGACAGTGCCCTGGCCATGCTGCCTTAGAAAGCAAGTGAGGAGGAGTGAATCCTGATCTTACTTTCAAAAGGGGGGAAAAAGCCAGAAGGTTTGGTCCAGACTGGCTGTAAAGGAGGGAAGGTCAGTCGTGCCTGCTGTTCTGACGCCGTGCTGTTCACCTGACGGCTTGGGCCAACGCAGAGTTCTCACGGGTGGCATCATCGCTGTGAGGTGGGACCTTCCACTTCTCCGTTTTTGCAGTCCCTCACTAGGAAGGCAGGGTGGGAGCAGCATCCAAGTGCTGTGTAAGGACTCATTTTCCACAGCAGGGCTGGGCGTGCGCTGGTGGCCACCAGAGCACCTCTGCCTGCAGGGGCAGGGCTGCTGTCCCCAGAGCTGTGCTGTGCTGCCGTGGGGAGCCAGGAACACAGACCCCACGTGCACCATGGCCCTGCGGTGTGGGGTGGGTGGGGTGGTGCAGCTTACCCAGCCTTGCAGGGAGCAGCTTGTTCTGGCATGTGGTGGGGACAGATGTTTTCAGGGCCGCGGCAGGGCGGCGTGAGCATCCGAAGGGTCCAGCTGCCTTCGGTGCATCAGACATGGATTTGATGGCCATCGCCACCATCATTCCTGCCTCCCCCTCATGGCAGGGCTCGGGGAATAATTCATGCATTAGAAAACATCATTGCATGAATGATGACGTAAGTAATTTTATAGTGCTAAATGGTCAGTTCCAGTTAATGCATTTTTTAATTTCTGAGAATGGCTCGGCAGCCCCTCAGGTGATGTCAGCAGCGTTCCCACCCACTGTCACAGCCCGGGCACGAGGACACTGACCGGGCACTGCTGAGGACACTGACCGGGCACTGCTGAGCTGCCGTCTCTCCCATGCTGGCAGCACATCCAGAGCACTATAAATGAAAGTTTCCAAACACGAAGGCAGCACTGAGAAAGAGGAAAATTACCCTTCAGGGATGTATTCTGCTATTGTCAGGGCAGCGTGGAATGAAAGCAAAAAGGATTTCGAGACTGGGTTTTGGCTGCTGGTTGAGGCTGTGATTATAAACTGCAGCCTGAATGCAGCATGCCCGAACCACCCCCTCCCCCTGCCCAAGCCTTAAGCCAAAGGATTTAAACAAGCTCTTATGTAATATGGTTTTAGTGTTTCCAGTAGAAATAGGTGTTCTAAATATAAATGATTTGCAGATAAAATAGGCTTATATAAAATGCTTTTACGTTTATATAACCCCAAGTTGGCATTTCACCCAACAGCTCCACGCGAGCCCAGCGCTGGGGGCAGTGCCGGGTGCTGGCAGTGCCCAGCTGGGGGCCAGCCTGCTGGGCCACGGCTGGGGCTGCACTGCCCTCTGCACCACAGACCGGCCCCGTCCTGTGCCCAGCCCTCCAGGACAGCGCCTGCTGGAAGAGATGGGGTTGGAATTTCTCAGGTGTGATCCCCTCCCTTCTCCCTGCCCAGGGCCTCGCTCACAGCAGCAATCGCAGGACATTCCTGTGGTCAGTCCTGGGACGGTGGGGACAGCCCTCGTTCCAGCAGCAGTGCCATGGCAGCGGTGATTGTCCAGCTGGGCACTGCAGACACTGGCCCTTGGGGTCAGCTGCTCTGGTCCTTTAGGCAAAGAGAGTTGTTTTGGATGTCGAGAGCTGGAATTCTCCTTCACCCTGCTGTCCATGCAGAGATGTCTGTGCATGTGCATGTATGCATATATTTATATACACAAACATATATATGTGTGCATATATTTATACATATATTTATACACATATGGATGTGTATATTTATATATACACGTATGGCATGGTGAAAGACCTGACTGCCTCCAGCTCAGGGTTGCCAGCACGGCCTGGGCTGTGGGCTCTTCCCAAGCAGTGGCCACAGCCCCCCTGAGCAGCCAGGGGCAGCTCCCTGTCACAGCGAGGCCATCGGAACACTTGTACCTCCCTCACCACGAGTGTGCACCCACAGGGTGAGCCCTCACCTGCCATGCCTCTTCTCCATGGCCACCTTCGTCCAGATCGTGGCTGCTCAAAGCTGCTGAGCCTCTTGCCCAGCCCAGCAGTGCCTCAGGAGCCGTGACAGTGGCCACTGCTAAGGGCAGTAACAATCAGCTTGGAAACGGTGTTTTCTGAGCAGAAAAAAATGGTTGCTACGTTACAACCTTTATGTATGGGAAAGATACTCAGTCAAGTCTTACACAACAGCCCTCAGTGCATCACACCAAACGCTTGCTCGTAGGGGAAGGACTGCTTGCTAAGTAATTTTAGCTACCATTATGTGTAGG
>NW_008239758.1:1097664-1100446 GCF_000691975.1 Corvus brachyrhynchos | reverse complement strand
TAGGGAACATGCACAGAATCATACATAAATACATAGAGACATGAATAGATGTGCATGTCTTGTTTACACACACACACACACACACACACACACACATATTTCCATATATATGAGAAACGAGAACACTTTTTTCAGCTACAGTCTGTTTCTGCAACAGACCAATATGATTTTATAGCTCCTTGCCATTAACATTTCCATTCAAATAATGCCTTATTTATGCCCATACCGGAGAAGCTCTTTTGACGACGTGGGAAGAGGCTTTTTATTGTGAAGCCAGAACTGTCAGCAGCCTCTATTATTTTTGGTGGGACTGTCAGTTCTCCAAGCAACATGACTTCATTTTTAATCCAGGTCTGATTGAAGACACTTGATCTGTCCTGCTTTTGTCAGTCACAGAGGCAAACCTGCCATAAAGAAATCGTATGTGTGACCTTCGAAAATGACTGTGGCCCTTTCCATCTTGTCTGTGCTCTGTTTTTCATAAAAGCCTGTTTCTGCGGTGCATTACGGGGGAAATGAGCCATTCATCTTTGTCTCCACTGCCCTCACGACTGCTGTGGAGTCACTCCCTGCAGGCCCAAGGAGAATGCTGGGTCAAGCAGCACTTGGGCATCTTTTAGAGCTGGACCTGCAGTGATTCATCAGCCACTTCCCTCTGAAAATCAATAGTCACGTGTAGCACAAGTGCTTATGGCCCCTTATGTCATATACAGATAAAAATTAACCAAACCAGCTGTACCTTCATCTAAATGTTTAGTGCTCCAACCAAGGGCTCAGCCAGCTCCCACCTGCTGGTGAGGTGCTGCAGCCCTTCTGCAAACATAGTGGAAAAGGGATTCCCAGCACCTGAGTCAGCCTGAACCTGCCTTTGCACCAAAGGCAGTTCTCTCCCGAGCTGGTGTGCAGCCAGACAGGCACCGAGGTGTTCTCAGCTGGGAGGCAGTGGCCATGCTTGCCCTGCCCAGTCCAGGGAATTCGGTGTGCTCCCCACTGCCCGCTGTGCCCAGTTCACACCAGTGCACGTCTGGTAGCTCCTGCAGAGGTAGCTGTCACTTTTATCTGGGCTTCTAAAATAAGGTAAAAAGGCAGCCTGAAGTGACGTAGCAAGGTCTGTCCCTGCTCGGATTTGTGCTTGCAATTCTTTGAGGAGACCATTTCAGTTACAGAAATTGGTCCACAAAAACTACCGCCACTAAAAACCCACCCCTTGCCCTCATACTGCTCTGCCGTATTTCTGACTAATGTGCCACTTTATTTTTCCAATAAGTATGAAAGAGGATGCTAATAAAACTTCTGGAACAGTTTTGCTTATTTTCCTGGTTTGAAGCTGGGCACTTGTCACGCCAGCTGGGTGTAAGACCATGAGCCTCATGAGGCAACTTACGAGGCAGCTCCTGCAGCCACTGGCAACCCTTGGCCCGTGTGGGCTGGCACCAGCTCTTTGGACATCTCAGAGACTCTGCCAGAGGCCTTTTGGCCACTGTGTGAGCCTGCCTTCCTCCCTGCTGATGCCCTGGGGTCTGTCTGGTGCCAGAGGAGGATCACACCCCTGCAGTGCACACAAAGCCAGGGACTTCCTTCCTCCTCTAAACTTCACTTTGTCTGGGGAAAGCCTGTTTCCCCAGGTACCACATTTCCTTTTCTAGGAAAGGTCTTTTGCACAGCATGAATGTGCGTGTGTATTATATCTACACATACCTACGTGTGTATTATGTATATATACATATATATATACTTATGTGTATATATGTATATGTACATATATACATATGTATATTTATATATCTATTTTTATCTCCTTTGCAGTATTTGCACACAGGAAGCACAGAGCTAGTGACTAAACTCTGGGTTTAATGTCTAAAAATATAGATGGAAAGAAATAACTCATTTTACTGGCAAAAATATTCAGGTGAGTGCTTTTGCAGGCACAAACCAAGCAGCTGCTTGGTGGCCAGGTAAGCAAGTGGCTGGGAGAGGACTGAGTGTTGCAATGGAGGGTGCTCCTGAGCCCCTGCTCATGGGAAGCTGACAGCTACATTTCTGACCTAGACAGACATTGCTGCGGTGACGAAGGCAGCTGGAAACAGAGCTGACCCTTGTTCAGGGAATAAATCCTATCTGTTTTTGCAAGAGGCATGACGCGCATACTTCTGCTAAAGTAACAGCATAAAGCACCAAGCACAACCACTGGAAAGTTGGCAACGTCTGGTTTTCAGTGCTGAAAACATGCCAGCCTGCTTGGGCAATGTGGGACAATTTTAGGAGATGAAAGACAAAAGATGAAACAGAGCCACGCCCTGGTGTTTTGTGCCTGGTGGTGAGAGGCTGGCCATGGCCACCACGCTCCCGTGGTCGGCACGCTGGCGGGCAGCCTGCTGCCATCCAGGCACTGGCCAGGATCAGCACAAGTCCTGGCATCCCCAGCTTGGGGAGCCTGAGGAGACAATGCCTCCGTGTGCAGGTGACAGTGCCTCCGTGTGCAGGTGGGACGGTGCCTCCGTGTGCAGGTGGGACTGTGCCTCCGTGTGCAGGTGGGATGGTGCCTCCATGTGCAGGTGGGATGGTGCCTCCATGTGCAGGTGGGATGGTGCCTCCATGTGCAGGTGGGATGGTGCCTCCATGTGCAGGTGGGATGGTGCCTCCATGTGCAGGTGGGATGGTGCCTCCATGTGCAGGTGGGATGGTGCCTCCATGTGCAGGTGGGACTGTGCCTCCATGTGCAGGTGACAGTGCCTCCGTGTGCAGGTGGGATGGTGCCTCCATGTGCAGGTGTCAGAGCGTC
>NW_008239758.1:1082420-1097245 GCF_000691975.1 Corvus brachyrhynchos | reverse complement strand
GGGGGCCGGTGCCTCTTGCGGGCGGACCAGCCCCTGGCCCCTCAGCTCGCCTTGCCACAGGCAGGGAGCGGTCCCAGCCTGCCCCAGCAAGGTGCCCGTGCTGCAGGACTCCAGCCTTTCCCACAGATCCCAGTTTGCCAGGTAGCAGCAGTACAAACAGGTGAAAAATAAAACCAGCACCAACCTCAGCTCGTGCTTGACTGTGGCTGCTTTGTCAGTTTCTCCTTAGGGATGAGGGCTCCACTTTGCCTGCAGCAGATCCCTCCCTGACCCTCAGGAACATCAGCACCAGCAGGGCTCAGAGCCTCAGCCCTTTGCCAGCTTTGCCCTGGAGGCACCTGGGGCTCGACCTCTGCTCACAGGAGCTCCAGTGTTGCACACAGGGCTGTGTTCATGGGCTTCCTTCACTACGTGACCTTCACCTCCCATTTTTGAGGCTATAGCTACAGAATTTAAATTTAAGTTAATCCTTTGGCACCATCAGGCTCAAGACTTCCAGCCTGAAGACTAATGAGCTGCATTAAGATTAAATCCCATCAAGAATACCAATGACTTTTCTCCTCAGTGCTCATTCAGATCCGTCCAAAATCTCTATCACAGTGCCGTGGGTCACACTGCTCAGGATCAAGGGGCTCACTGCTGCTGAGAAGCCTGATGGAGCTGGACTCATGCTGAGCAAGAGGGAGGGCCAGGTGGCCTCAGGAGGCCTCTTCCAAATTATGTTTCCCTGTGATTCTGACATCAAAAGCCACCCCATGGAAATAACAAACTGAAAACTAGCTCCACCATAGATGGAGCTTCTGTCTGCTGCTGCTGTTTTTGTGTATAATGTGGTCACAAACAGCATTTTATTCTGTACCTGTCATATCAAGAATAAAAGTTATAGATAAAATGCACAAGGCAAGAGCAATTTTCGTAAAGTCTTTGTCAAAAATGAAGAACTGTGACTCTCCCATCTCTCTTACAGAAGTCCATGGGAACTGTAAGCCCAGCCATACTCACCACAGACCACGTGGGCAGAAACACCCAAAATCCATGACCATTTTTGAAACATTAGCTGCACGAAAGCAGCTTTAAATAGAAATGAAGATACAAAGCTACACAACGTGCAGGTATCACACAGCTGAACCAAAACCCTCCATCTGCCTCATGAAGATTGTCTCGGGATTTGGGTGCAGATTTCTGCCTGAGCTTTGCGCCCCTGAGCCCTCTCAAACATGCAGTTTAAACACTCCAGTAATCTCCAGTCTTTCAGAGTTAATGATCAGATGTAACTTTGAAGCTGCTGAACTTGTGAACCAGGATGTGTTGGGAAAGGCTGAGGCATGTAAAGATCAGCCCTTTCTCAGGAGGAGAGTGTTAGCTGGGGCGACTGGGAGGGTTTACGTTTGGTGGGATTTTGCTGACAGGGGCGATGCCACGGCCCTGGTCACCCTGGACAGCCTCCCTGCTTCAGGGAGCTCAAGCAGCTTCTCCCCCTTTGCTCTCCCCATGCTCACACAGTGCTGCGGAACCAGCAGTCGGCATAAACCCGTGGCTGCTGCATTCTGCTCTGTGGGGTTGGAGGTTTTTAGGTTGTTTCCATTCAAATGAGACGAAACCCATTCATTCATTACAATCTTCCTGCAAAGCACCCTGCAGCTACTCACCCAAACCAAGTTAACCATCACCTTGTGCAGCCGGAGGTGCCGTGCCCCAGGGAGCCCAGAACCCAAGCCTGGGAGGGGCAAGCCAGGGCCACCTCTGCTAGCCCCGCTTGGCCATGCCCAGAGCCACCTCCTGCTGCCAGCCTGCAGCGTGCCCAGCCAGGACAAACCTCGGATTATTTTGCCCCTCACTCCTCCTAGGCCCAGCAAACATTCCCCAAGTGAGTTCAATTTTACAAGCTGTTAGGATACTACCCGGTATGAAAACGCGAGCAGAGCAATTCTAATGCGACGCGTGATGCGTGAAAACTCCTTTCTAAGAGAAATACATTTGAAAACTGCGCCGCTTTCCTGAAGGCATTTTCTTCCCATTTCTCCGTTACATACTTACAGATTAATGGAGCGATATTTTTAATTGTTAAAACTTTCCAGAGCCGCGCTTGACCGGACGCGTTCCCGCCCCGCTCCCGCAGCGCGGATGGCGCGGTCAACAGCGGCACCGGCCGGCCAGCAGCGGGATGGACCGGCCAGCAGCGGGATGGACCAGGGCTAACAGCGGGATGGACCGGCCAGCCGCGGGATGGACCGGCCAGCTGCGGGATGGACCGGGCAGCAGCGGGATGGACCGGCCAGCAGCGGGATGGACCAGGGCTAACAGCGGGATGGACCGGCCAGCCGCGGGATGGACCGGCCAGCTGCGGGATGGACCGGGCAGCAGCGGGATGGACCGGCCAGCAGCGGGATGGACCAGGGCTAACAGCGGGATGGACCGGCCAGCCGCGGGATGGACCGGCCAGCTGCGGGATGGACCGGGCAGCAGCGGGATGGACCGGCCAGCAGCGGGATGGACCAGGGCTAACAGCGGGATGGACCGGCCAGCCGCGGGATGGACCGGCCAGCTGCGGGATGGACCGGGCAGCAGCGGGATGGACCGGCCAGCAGCGGGATGGACCAGGGCTAACAGCGGGATGGACCGGCCAGCCGCGGGATGGACCGGCCAGCTGCGGGATGGACCGGGCAGCAGCGGGATGGACCGGCCAGCAGCGGGATGGACCAGGGCTAACAGCGGGATGGACCGGCCAGCAGCGGGATGGGCCAACAGCAGGATGGACCGGCCAACAGCAGGATGGACCGGCCAACAGCGGGACACCCGGGGCGCCCGGGGAGCTCAGGTGTGCCCGTGTGTGCACACACAGCAGTAGTGTGTGTGTAAGCATCCAAATGTGTGTGTGTGTGTGTAATTTATGTACATGTACAGCCGTGTGCGGATGCACACGCGTGTGTATATGTTTACACGCATGTATATACACGTACAGAATTCAAACGCGTTTATACACCCATTTCTGTTTATGCACACGCAGGTAGGTTTGTACGGAGACACGCATCCTGCCGTGTGCACATGCACACACACGAAGATACGTGTTTACCCACGAGCATTCTGAGGGGAGAGGCAAGCTGGCAGCGGCTCCTGCTCGCCCGCAGCAGCTGCGCACCCTGCGGCCACCGCGGGGAGCCGGCGCCCCGCAGCAGCCCCGGGAGCACCGGGGAGGGACCGAGGGACGGAGGGACGGGGGCAGGGACGGAGGCAGGCGGCTGCTGAGCCCGCAGGAAGCCGTGCTGCTGGGGAGCCCGATGCCGGGGGGACGTGTCCCACCCCCGCAGGGCAGCTCTGCCAAGAGTGGAGGTGTTTGAAGCCCTGTAATGCCCGCACTCAGCTGCTGCTCCAGCTGCCGTGTAATACCAAAGTGCTCTCCTCATTTAGTTGCCCTCTGGTGTCCCCATAAGCGAGCTGACATAGGTGACAGGTGGGAATGGAAATATGAGCCGTGATGATTAGCCCAGTGCTCATTTAGAAATGCTGATTTGTCCCTGCCCTGTGTGATGTGTCCCCACACCCCTCGTCCAGAGGCTGGAACACCCAAGCCTGGCTCAAGGCAGGAGGCTGCAGCCAGGCTTTGACAAGCCCAGCACCCCAGAAAGCTTCTGCTGCATCCTGCAAACCTGTCTGTGCTCTGTCCTGCGGGACAGAGCAAGAATATCAGCCTGCCATGCCTGCCTGGATAGTGCCAAAGGCACGCAGGCAAGGCTCTAGAGGCCTTTGGAAAATTATCTCCCTGAGAGTGGCTAATACCTTTGACCCTGCAAAACAGGAAAAGGTGCAAAACTAAGGATTTGGGAGGGGGTGGGACCAGCACAACGACCTGGGCTGGAGTGAGTTGAACAACCTCCTGGAGGCCTCCTGCTAGAGCAAGGTAAGCCTTCAAAGTTCAGCTTCTCCTCACCTATCATGATAAAACACACGCTTTTAAGTACAAAGCACAGCAGAATATCAGGACTGACCATTTGCAGTTGCATTTCCTACAGCCAGCCTCCAACAATAGCAGGTTTCTGCTGCATCTCTTGTCTGGACAGACCAAAGGCTGCCCTCTGAAGTGTCTCATCTGTTTTAGAAGCAGGAGATCCCTATACCCAATATAAAACACTTACAGTCCAGACAGCCTTTAGCACTTTAAAAAAGTTTTAGATCATCTGCACAATGTTGAATTTTTATGGAGTAAGGGAAGGAGAATTTTTCCCTTACATTTTGCTTTTAGCATTGCCAAAGAACTTTCACGCCCTGATTTTTTGAGTCACTTGATTAGTGGCACAAGACGCACCGCATGGTCCCAGCGTATGACACGGCATTCTAAGGCACAGAGCTGTGGCCCTGTGTGTCCCCAGCTGATGGCTCTGCACAGACACCCTGCCACTGTGGTGGCCGTGGGACTGACGGGGTAGCTCTGCCCCGGCTGGATTCCATGGCTGAAGGCAGAGCACGGCTCTGCCTTAGGGCTGCAGTTCATTACAGCATCTTGTGACAGCCCTCATTTCTTGTGCCTCTTACCTGAGTTCTCCCCAGGACCCAAGGACTGCCCAGCCACACCCAGAGCGCTGCCATCAGCCTCTGGAAGGGGCTGAGCTCCAGCGTGGCTCACAGCCAAACCCATCTGGTGAGATCTAGTGAAAGACACTGGGAGTGCTCCCCAACATTTTGCATGTGCACCCAGCCAGCCCACAGCCCAGCTACAGGCAGAAGGTCTGTCATGAGGACTGGTGCTGGTGAGCACCAGTAACCACACAGGTTAAAGAGCCTCCAGGGCTTGTAGTAATTGTTAAATATATTACTTTTACCAGCAATTCTGTTCCTGGAAGTGCCCAGAGTCACCCAGACCGCCTGCATGCTGCACCCACTCATTCACCCACACGGTTGTCCCATCGTGGAGACAAGGGCTAGGTCAGGAGGAGCCATCAGGACAGAAGGAGCTGTCAGGTGGAACGTGGGTGCTGGCAGTGGGGAGACAGTGGGTGCCCTGCTCGCTTTGCCCTGTCAGGTCAGGGTCACCCAAGGGAGTGGGACAGGGAATGAAGAGGTGGGCATCTCAGCCAGCCCCAGCCGTGCCTCGGTCTGCAGGATGCTGGTGGCAGCCCCGACACTGCTCGGGAAGAGTTCATCAGAGACTGCCCGACACCCTCAGCTTTGCTGCAGCCATCTGTGCACAGAAAGGCCACACCAGCCCTCAGCTAAAGACAGTGCCGTGGCCAGTAACTGTGGCAGTGAGCACCCTGGCTGCCGTGGTCACCAGCCATTTTCACAGGCCGTGGAGCCTGCAGTGGAAAAACAACTCGAAAGCAGCAAATGAAAGCATGCCTGAGCAATAGCTGTAGCCTGCAGGAGCACGCAGAGGACCGGACATGCTGGAGACGTCGTGCAGAGCTGTGCTGGTTTCGCTCTGATCAGATGAGGATGAGGCTGGTTTTTGCAATTTGTGGTAACAGCATTTTGCAAGCATGACAAAAATGTGTGGTAACCCCCGGGCGGACTGGGGCAGCCTCTGCACACAGACCATGCGACGTGAGGTTTGGCAGAGTCAGGCCAAGGGCTGCAACTGCCCCACGCCTGTCCCTGTGCTCCCTGGGCACAGGGTGAGCCCTGCCACCCACACCAGCCTTTGGCCACCCCCTTGGCTGCTGGGCTTCCTCTGGGACCTGCTCCTGGGGTTCCGCAGTGCTGCCATGGGGTGACCTGTACCACGAGTACCCCGGTCCCCTGGGGCATGGCTGTGGCTCAGCTGTGGGCAGAGCCCTGGAGCCAGGCCAGCAAGAAACCCCAGAGGCTGGTGGGGCTGAGTGCTGCGAAGCAAAGGGCACAGCCACAAGCCGGGGACAAGCCCCGCTAGCAGTGCCGAGCCTTGCAGTGGGTGAGCAAAACAGTAGAAAAAAATCAGTTTGCTTTGGCAGCAAAATTCCTGCCTGTGAACTGGTTTGTGCTAATGAAATCACTACAGTGGGGCAGTGAAGTGCTCATTTGTCCCATGCGTTTGCTTTGCTTGGGAGAACCCAACACTGAAGTACCCTTCACCTCCCCTTTTATTAACTTCCAAAATACACGTTGCACCTGGACTAACTGAGGACGCCACCATGCCATGGAGAGTGGACACATGTCCTGCCCTAGCTCCAGCTGCTGAGGGACTCATCCAAAAGAAAACTGAGGTGCCATTATTTTGAAGGAGTAAACAGGACAATGCCAGAGGCAAGTCACCATGACCCAGAGCCGAGGCGTGGCTTGATTGATTTAGCTCTCCTCCCTTAAACAGTTTATTTTGCTAACCAAGAAAGCTTTGCAGAAAACAGATCTGGTCACAGTAACTTGCTATGCTGCTGACACAGGATGCTCACATTTGGTACAGCTCTTACTTGGTGTTCCATTTTGACTGAGAACCAGAATGACACAAAAGGTCACACAGCACAAAAAACCAGTGGCAAAACATGGCCGACTCATAGCTCTGAAAGCCAAACCTAAGCCATGAACCAGCATCAGGGAGACACTTTGTCAGACAACGATTTTTTCTTGTCTCTTCGAAATGTCACATTTTCAATCAATGAGCTGGATGAAGCAACCCTAATTTACACAGAATCCAGGTCCTGACTCCAGAACCGGGCACACTGGACAGGCAGTAAATGTTACGGGAAGTCTAGTCAGACACACAGACACTGAGCTGAATTTGAAAGGAAATACTGTGTTTGGGAGGTCCTTTTTACGACTGCATATACTTTCTCAGTCTATGGTGAGATGATTAGAGGCTCCTCTCACAGGTGAGAAGCCATAAACCATGAGAAGTAAAAGGTACCTTGAAACCACCACCAGATCTATGAGCACGGCCCTTGCCTGAAGGGGACCCACGACACACACACCACAAACACCCTTTGGCGAGACACAGTCAAGCCCCACTGGCAAAGGCAGCTGGACAGCTGAGCCATGGGCTGCAGCTCCCATGCAGTAATTTTTTGCAGTAATTAGCTAAAGCAGCTTTGTGACTTTACTCCTCAAAACAGCTTCAGCTATCCCAGAGGAGCAAGGAGGCAAGAAAGGTCAAGCACTGCCTAAGCAAGACTTGGACAGCTCTGGGCGTCCTTTCCTTCTCTTTGTGACAAATAAGGATGACCAAAGCTGGGCAGGAAACCAGTGCTGTTTCCCAGCAGACCTCAGAAATAACTGCTCTTGGGCTTCTTTTTTGTTTGGTAGTTCTCTCCATGTTATCTCCTTGAGAAGTCTCCAGGACAGTTCGGAGGCTTCAGATAAGATTATGGGCAATTATGAAGGGAAGAAAGAGCTCATCTCCTGGTATCTTTTTGGACAAACAATCCAAGGCAGACAAGGTTTAGCAACATCTCTGGGATCACAGGGTTTAAGGTCCCCATAACACATTCTGACGCTGTGAACCCAAAACAGTTTCCTGGCGTGGCAATGTCTTATCTGCTCCAGCCTCTCGCTCCTGCTGGCTGGGCCCACCAGCCAACCTTTTCATGGCAACCTATCCACAAAATGCTGAAGGGATGATGTGGTTTCTTCACCTTTTGCCGTTTTTTTGAGTTGTGAGCAGCTATCAGCTGGGAGTCCAGGGTGTACCTGGGGCTCTGTGTGTCCCCAGCACAACCAGCACAAGCCCTGCCTGGCCCCCTGTGACCCTTGTGCTTTGCAGAACCCCAGTTCAGCCACTCACCAGCAGGCCACCGAACGAGTCGAGTTCTCTGCCTGAGAGGAGCCGTCTCCTGCAGAGGAGCTGCCATTGCCAGCGTCCCCTTTTATTTGCTTTACTGACACTGCAGCCCACCCCACACACCTGGCGACACCAAGGCAAAAAACAAAAAGAAGGTAAAACTTCTGAGCCCACGCAACAAGACCTTTATATAGCCAAGGGGATGAGGTTTTTCACTCCCTTCCTATTTTCCACTTAAGGAGTAAACAGGAAAACCAACCTGGGCTGGTAGCTAACTTGGGAGCACACAGTGTTTTGTTGTGTGCCTCCCCGTGATGCTCCCCGCCCTCTCCTGCTGTGCCATGGCCAGCAGCATGGCACTGGGTCCAACACCCCGTGTTCCCTAAGTTTCCCTTGGAGAAGCCAACGGCCCGTGGCCACTCCTGAACAGGAATGGGGACACCCAGAGCTAGTGCTGGGTGTGTGGGGCTGGTCTGCATCTGTGCTGATGGTGGGCAAAGCACAGGCAGGAGCAGGGGCGCTGCACCACAGCCGCTCGCAGGGTGGGCACTGTCACCCCCTGTGCCACTGGGAGCACGTTCCCGTGCCCTTCCCTTGGGGCACCGTGCCCCAGCATGCTGGGGCCTCACTCTGCCACAGCACGGGGGCTGGGAGAGAGCTCTGGAGGTCAGGCTGAGGAGCGGCAGGACACGGGCATAGTTCAGTGTACACAGAAGCAGACATCAGGAAACGGCAAGAGAGAAACAAATAAGCAGCAGTGCCGGCAACAAATGAACCCGTAACTGTGGCTGGTCCTCAGGCCCTAAGAGGTGCAGCAGGTCTCTGACCCACTCAGCAAGACAGCCCATGTGAAAGCAGTGAGCCCAGCAGAACGAACTCTGGTAGTAATACGATGGCTTAAGTCATGGTCATGAAGCTGGGACAACATGGAGGGGGAAGTTTCTTCAAATACCAAATAGGAAAGTTGCATAACCACTGCCCAGATCCTTCAAACTGGGCCTGATGTCCCCCTCCAAAATTAGGATGACTTCCCCTTGCATCAGTTTCCAGCTGAATGTGTGTCACAGAGCAACCCGGGGGTTGTGGACTCCATCCACAGGGTGCACTGGGATGGACGCTATGGAAGGAGGGTGTCCCCCCTGCCACAGCTCAGCAGCCTCCAGGAAGTTGCACATGCTTGAGGGACTGGAAAAGCAACTCGAAAACCATTGTTTGCAAGGCTAATCACAGCAGCCAGCTTTGCAGCTCCTTCAGTGAGCTCACACGCTGGTAACCAGAGGGCCAAAGCTGGGGGATGCCTCCTGTGGGTACTGGGCTGCCTGACGTGAGGCTGGGCAAGGCACTGTGCTTTACCTCTCCTGGGCCTCTCCTTCTCCTCTCAGGCCACCTGGGACAGCAGCAGGAAAGCTTCAAGAGGCTTTGTCAACAAGGCTACAGTGAGAGTTTAGGTTTGGCTATTTTTGATCCCCTTTCGAAAGGACAGTGAAAAGCAAGGCAAACAGAACCGAGGCGCAGGCACAAGAGCTCACTGCGTACAAACAGGCGCTTGCCCAGTGCAAAGAGGTCTGTGAGAGTGATGCTGGCACCCCCATGCAGCTGGACACAGGCTCGATTATGGAATTAAAAGGCCACCCTGGTCAGTGTTGCTCATTCCCAGGCACCGTTCATGTGCATGAATCACTCTCCTTCCCTTTCACTCATTAATCACTCCAAAATCAATAAGGCCACATAAGTTTTTCATGTATCAGCCATTAGTGTGACCTTGTGTCTATCTCTGTAGAGGGTATGAAATAAAAGCATTTGAGATCAAAGCAATGGGCACTAAATTTACGCAGCCCTGGGGCCGGTGGAGCCCGCTGATTTACCGCTGCTGAGCTCACACCACGGTTGTTTTGGTTCCCGAGAGCCCCGAGCAGCTACACTGCCCTTGTTGTCCTCTAGGGACACAGCAGGCAGGAGGGGACTGCTCTGAAAGGACTTTCTTTAGGATTTATTTCCTTAAGAACAGGAACTGCTTTGTTGTCCAGGAGCAAGTGTCCACACCACACTCAGGGATGAGCAGATGCATCTCCTTCCCCAGGCACTCACTCTGGTGGGATCACACCCAGAGCTGCTGTGTCCCCCTCCCATGGCCCCTGCCCTGCTGCCACCCTTCACCTGAGCCTTTGGCACTCTGCTGCTGCTGAAAAACACCTCACACAGCAAAACCTGCTGGAGAACCACTACCACTGGGAAGGGGGACCAGAAGGACCAAAGTCATTCACCAGGAATGGGGCACGGTAAACTCAGCCTGCTGCAACCCTTGGACCACAGGCTGAAGCCCCCTCCAGCTGATAAGGCAGCCACAGGAGCCAGACCACCTACCTGTTTTCTGAATGCATTTATTCCTTTTGGGACTAAGACACCAAGAGCCACGCAGTGCTGCTGGCAATTACCATCACTATCGATCACTTCTGCATCCAGCTTTCTGGGTCAGGCCTGCTCTAATTTTCATAGAGGCAGGCAAAAGGCCAGTGAACCAGGAAACCACAGTGCTCAGAGATGCCTCAGGGGCACAGTGACAGGTCAGCCAGGTCCACAAAACCCAAACACCTTCCAAATGCCAAGTGCCAGAGGCAGATATGCCGCTGTCCCACATGGCCCACTGATGAGCCCACACCAAACCCCTCATCAGCCCGTCACAGCCCTCCTAATTATCTCTGGCTAACACTGCAGCACACGCCACAAAAATATTTGCCCAAGGAAAGAAAGTGGTTTACTTCTCAGAAAAAAAATGGGTCTTTGAGCTAAGTGTGGACGTGGGAGGGTAGGTTAGGACACTGCAATGTGAAGCTCTTGTAATAGCAGGAGACACACAACATGGACCTAAACAGTTTCAAGACTTCCCAAAGGCTGAAATCAGAAATAACCATGCCTACTGGAGACAGCCCTTAATCACAGATTGTTTGGATTTTAATTTAAAATCACCTCCTGTTCACATTTCCCCAGCTTCACATGCAGGGACTATACCAGGTCCCAGCTATCCAAAGCCTCTCTCATGAGTGCCGTGGTCCTGGCAGAGGCACAGGGGCCAGCTGGGCCTTGCAGGCTGGCTTTCATCTCCCATTCAGCCATGCTCCCTACAACACTGGAATCTACCTACCTGGCGCAGTCAAACCACCCTTCACCACACCAAAGGCACCCAGCAGGCACGCTGCCTTCGTGCCCTCCCTGCTAGGTGAGGTACCTCCTCGCTGTGCCCCTTCAGCTCCCTCGCTCCCCACCGGACAGCAGTGGGTATTTTTGCTGGAACTCAGCCCTGTCACACCAGAATGGCCATGCTCAGGCTGCTGCTCTCATCACTCAGCCTGTACTGGCTGCTTCTCCCAGTGACATCCAAGCAGTGACTGCTTTCCAGGGCAGCTGTGGTGGTCCCCGCTCTGTGTCAGGCTGGCACATCGTGTGCCACCCACAGGCACAACCCCTTTGGCTTTGCCTGGAGCATCTCGCCTTCCACAGGGTGGGGAAGACAGACACAGACCGCTGGCCCCAGCTGCCATTCCCAGGGCAATCCCACTATACACGCAGTTCAGGTTTGCTGCACATATGCAGCCTGTGGCAGATTTGGGGCTCATTTGGGGCTCAATGGCACACAGCTCTCCGGCTCAGCAAGCAAGCAGCCCTGCCCCACTGCTTTGTGCTGCTCTCCCTGCAGCAAGAGCTCCCTCAAAGCCTTCAGCAGCCTGAGCACTCATGTCCCAACAGCCCCTGTGGCACCATGATGGGTTTCTGGGGGGTTTTGGTGCTTGATAGGCATCAGCTCACAGAAGTAAACATACCCAAGCTGCACTAGCAAAAATTCCCCAAAGATTATCTAGGGGATTTTATTCAAGGGTGATTCTGGTTTAATCTTGCAGCTGGGCTTGCTGTGAACCTTTGGACTAGAGCACGTACAAGCAACTCCACCTGCCTGGCTGACTACATTAGGATATTGTTATAAAAAATGTCACTTTGACATTTATAATAAAACGTGCGAGTTGAATGCTGAAGGATGGCACAGGGCCAGCGCTGGGCAGCCATGGGGGAGGACAGGCTTCCCCTGCCTGTGCCAGTGCAGCTCACCCTGGGACAGGCAGCCCCTGCCCACCTCTGCTGGCACACAGGTGTGGTGGCACTGGAGGGGAGGATGCCCTCGTGGCTGAACAGGCGAGCAAGGATTGCTCTGCCCACACTGACACGCTCCAGTGTGGCCACGACAGCCACAAGCACAGCCCGTGGTGCTGCAGCCAGGCTCCTGCCCTGTCCCAGCAACGAGCACAGCACCTACAGCAACACTAACCAAATGAGGAAAGGGGGCTTGTGTTTTCCTCCCTCATGCTGCTTTTTGCTCTTTTCCTCTGCCTTTTGAAATTGCAGATGAGAAGAGTAAATATTGGAAGGTTATCCTTTGTATCTCATGATCAGATCACAAGCTAGCATGTGACTCGGGAGGGAAAAACAAGTCTTTCCAGCAGATGTCAAGGCAGCAAGCCGGCTCTGCTGACTGCTGTACCTTGCTGTCTGCAGCCAAAGTCAATTCCTGGTGCATCCTTGAGGTACAGAACCTCATGATTCATCAGGAATTTATTCTAATTAAAGAAAACCCAGATGACTTTCATTTTGGCTTGCCTATTTAGCAACTCTGAATGCAATGTGTATGTAAGGATAAACAGCAGCCTTCAGCCACTGTTTTGTAAACAGGCTCCAGCTCAGAAGAGCAAGAGCAGTTTGGAGCCACCCTGTAAGTCATGTGCTGGGGGACTTAGCAAAAACCTCCCACTGGGCAAAGGGACTGGTCAAACAGGAGCCCAGCTCTGATAGCCTGCAAAACGGCCTACGATGTGCTCTGAAGGCTGGGCAGGCACCGGGAAGCAGTCGCTCTCTGGGAGCAGGGAAGCATCTCTCCGTAAGGGATGGACGGGGTCTGGGGGTACATGAGCTCGCTGCCCTCCCTCTTGCCCGCCCGCAGAGGTGGGGCTGGGTGCTGCCTGTGCCGCAGCACACACAGGAGCACCGGGGAGCAGGGCCCTTCCCCGCACGAGCACAGGGATGCTGCTCCCGCACCTCGTGGCAGCGGCCCCGTCACATGATGGGTCAGCAGTTCGTGGGAACTCAAAGGCTGAAAGCTTAAAAAAAAACAAGTTACTTTCGCCAATTCCTTCCCCACAGGAAATAAGAATTGGAGCTGAGCTTTAGCAATTTGGGTTTGACCAGATTTATATCGCCGGGGGCCCACGGTGGGTTTGTCTCGCCGAGCTCCTGACCGAGCATCCAGCCACAAAACCCAGCAGGGAAAGGACTAGGAGAAGGGAGGGAAGGGTAGAGACAGGCAGGTGATGATCAAAGGGGGTGGCTGTAGCTGTCCTGGAGCCCCACATCGGGACGACTCTGCGTGGAGAAGAAAGCGTCTCACAGACCTTCCCATCGCCACGAGGCCGCACGAGGAGCCAGCACACCAGATATTCCCACGCTCGCTGTCCTCATGCCCCGGCTCAGCCAGAAAAGCTGGTCCCAGTGCATGGGACCGGACAGTGGAACAAGGAAAGGCTTTTGCCCTTCCCTTGCCCAGGCTCCATGGACAATCAGAAGCTATTTTTAACCTGGCTCTTTCTTTTCCCCTGCAGAGGCGCTTGAATGGCTCTCTGCTCGCACACGGAAGCACAGGGAGCACGGACGTCATTCTCTCATTGTGATGGGAAAGGTTATCGGGTATGAAACAGAAGTGAAATCATCCGCTGGCAGTCCTGGGACCAAAATAGCTGCCTGCTTCCAGCACTGACGTTATCACAGAGGAAGGAAGGCTCCGGATACAGGCTGTCCTGCTCCAGGGCTCACGTACCGACCCTGCAGCGAGCCAGCACCAGGGCTGGCTGTGAGCAGAAGCAAAATGAGGCACCCTTGCCAAGGCAGATTAAAGATAACTTAGTGCATGAGGTCCCAAAGTTGCCATCACTGCCAAGCAGCCACAGAGCCTCCCATGAGCATCACTCAGCGACAGCCCGGCAAAGAAGCTCATCTGCTTCATGTTAACGTCCAGGGCTAGAGCCCTCCTAGGGACAGCACGGCGTGGGGAGAGCTGTGGCAGATGGACAATCCTAACAGAGGACTCTGCAAGCTGCGGGCCCTGCTGCCAGCAGCCTGGGGGCTGTGGTGCCCTGCCTGCCCCTGTCTGCGGAGCTGGGTCTGCACAGGGACATGGTCAGCAAAGGCAAGGCTTGGCTATCAGCTCACTAAAAGCATCTTTGCTGTTGTGCTTAGCTGGGCTTTTTTTGTTACAGTTTTTTCCTCTTGCAGAGATAGATTAAATCCAAGAAGTGGCACAGCCACAAAGCCACGTGTATCCATCAGGCCTCTCTCGACAGAGGCACTTAGGTGTTTCTCAGCTGAGACTTGTCACAAAACAGTGGCTTTCTGAAAGCAGAGGTTGCTGTCAGCCCACAGGGCTCCAGCACGGGGCTGCCCAGCGTCACCCTGGCCCCCAGCATGTCCCTGTCCGACTGCAGGGCTGCCCCTGCCCTCTCCCTTCCTTGCCTCCTGCCTTTTTGCAGCCACTCCCATCAGGACATCTGCAAGAAATGCCGGGAACGCACCCAGGTCCGGGGGAATCCTGCTGCCACTGCTTCCAGGAATCTCCTGCCCCTCATGTGCCAAGAGAACCAAGGAACATGAAACCTAGGGGTAAATTTGACTTTCCTGAACGCTTACCAAAATTATCCAAGGCATTTTCCCAATAAGCTGAACACTCCACCGCCTGCCAACCCCAGATTCTTCTCAGAGATTTAAGACTCTTCCTCATTCGAATTGCAGTAATGAACTAATACTTTGAGTGCCTCCAGCTGCCAGCAGCTGCCTTAGACTTAATTGCACCCAGGAGCCTTTCCCAGGAGCCGCAGAACCATCCAGCCCAACCCAGGCAGCAGGAGCAGCCCACAATACTGCAGATGCTGGTTCCTGCAGACCCAAGCAGGTCAGGAAACGCGAGCCAGCGCTGTCGGTACGGGCGCTGGCAGGGATGGCAGAGCCGCCAGCGCAGGCTCCAGCGCGGCTTTCCTGGCTTTGTTGACGGGTAAAGCTTTATCACTGTTAAAACACCATTTGTTGCTGTGACTTCTTTCTGCCTCTC
>NW_008239758.1:1070910-1082379 GCF_000691975.1 Corvus brachyrhynchos | reverse complement strand
CTGTCAACTTGAAAAGAAAAATTCGGGAAAGGTCACTTACCAGAGAGACTGGCACAGCTCCAGTCACTTGGATAAACACGTGTAGGGTCAGCTGCTGCGAGAGGGGATTTTAAACCAGCTATTTACCTGGTTGAACAAGTGCAGTATTTCTGCAGAAGGTACCTTATGTACCTTGCATAAGGCGATCAATCTCCTCACCACCCACCCACTGCTGCTGGGATCATTAACTGTTTGGGACACCCAGGTGGAGAAGATTAGCTCAGGATCCCAAATTTCCTATTTAAGGGGGCATGAGCACCCATGAAAGCCCCAGGTTTACCCTGAAGGAACTGGGACACTGCTAGCCTCACACTATGGAAATCTACTCAGCAGCAGCCTCACTGGACCCCCTTCCTCAGGTGGAACCCACTGGGCTGCTCTGCACCCCTGCATGGCATGGGGCTGGTCCCCCTTGGCTCTTCAGGCTAGTTGAGCCATTAATTCTGGGCTGGAAGTGCCAGAGGCCCCGTTAGTGAGGAGCAGCTTTATCCGTACGTGGATGCACGTGGAGCAGACCCGGAGCAAGGTGCACTGGGTCCCGTTCTTACGGCAGCATGAGCAGAGACCTAGTGCTCCCTTCCCTCCTGCTTCCCCAGGTGGTAAAAAGGGATAGCAGCAACACCCCTGAAAACTAGAGCTCCATCAGAAAAGCCCCCAGCTACCCAAAGGCACAGGTGGCAAGGGGCTGCTTTGGCAATGCAGTCAGCAGGTGTGCTGATAAGGAGCAGTCCCTGCAGGCACAGCCCTGTGATGCCCTTTATCTGCTGCCTCTGCACTTCATCTCAGCAGGTACTTTTGCCTCTCACCTGGTGAGTTTCTGCCCCACTGCTGAATGTGCTGACTGCAGCCAAGTCAAGGATTTGACTAAAATAATAAACCACTTGTCTTCCTGTCCCAGCCTTCCCTATGGCTTCTCAACAAGGGAAGCTTCAGAATTCTGTTGAACAAAATCCATTGATTTTTGCCCTTGTTTATAAGCAATATGATATTTATGACTTGCCCAGAGTGCTCCAGAGCTCAATAGTCCCTAAACCATCACTCCACCAGCCAGACGAGTCTGCTGCAAACTGGGCTTCCAAACCACCACCAGCTGAACATGCTTGGATGATCAAGGTCCTGCCTGACAGGGGCACCATCTCGATCCCCTCAGCATCCTCTCACTGCTCAGCATCCTTCCTGCACCCTTCTGTAAGGGCCTGGATGAGACCATCACCTCCACAAGCTGAGAAAGCTGGAGTCACTCCAGAGGACTGGCACCAACCCTGCAGCAGGCAGGGAATGGCTTTGCAAGTGCCTGCTTCACGGTCGACCCCCGTGGCCATGCTTGCTGAGCAAGTTCCCAGCAGCAGCCCCGGTTTCAGCGGGGAGGAGAGTGTTCTTCTGGCAGACCTTCAGCAGCCCCAGCTCATTCTCCAGAGAGATCAAGCCACGCTGCATGCCGAGCCAGACCAAGGGATCTGGCATAAGAACTCTTCCCACAGCAAAACAGGCACTCATGTCTGTGACCAAGTTTAGCTCAGCTGACAGTGCTTAGTCCCAAATAAAAGCTGAGCACACAGCCTTACTCAGGACAACTCCTAGGCTGCGGGCACCTGAAGGCTTATGTTGGCCCTGTAAGGAAAGCAGTGCCAGCAGTGCCAGCCAGGGACCCCACGTCAGCCCCATCCCGAACACCCAGCGCTGCTGGAACTTAACAACTCCTTCCTGTGTGCAGTGCACAGCCCTGGCCTCCGGCAGCCACGCGAAGGGGACGCAGCCGCAGCCGTGCGAGGCCAAAGGCGCGAGGGCTCTGCTCAGTGGGAAACCACCACCACGAGGCTTTCAGAAGTTCAGCTAGACAGAAGAACTGTCAGCAGTGGGAAAAGGGCAGCTGCAGCTCCTGCCAGTAAAAGCAAAAAAAAAGGAGAAATCAGCCCACCACGGCTTCCGATCGGATGTGACAGCGCTGTCTGAGGTCCTCAGCAAACCAAGCCTGTGTTGCAAGTGCAGCAGGAGACCCAGGAGCTCCTGAGTGAGAGGAAGTGGAGAGCTCCAGGGGTGTGGGGAGGGGAGCCACCTAAAGCACTCCTGAATGTGCAGTAACCCGCAGCCAGCTCTCCGCGCCTGCTCACACACACCTTGGGAAGCAGCCCAGGTCCTGGTTACACGTGTGCCACAGCCCTGTCAGTGCTCGTGTCCTGTCCTGGCAGCCTTCCCCGAGCAAGGGGTGGGTTTTTCCAAGAAAACCAGAGACAGATTGTTCCGTATAGCTGGGGAAACTAAGAGCCTCTAGCATCCCTGTGCTGGCCAGGGAAGATGGCTGCAGGCAGCCTGTTCCCAAACAGAGCAAAGCATTCCCACCAGGCCCCCCACGCCCTTGGAATAATTCAGTTTTTGTGGAATCCAGTCCCTTTAAAAAAAAAAAAGAAAAAACAACACAGAAAACCCTTCCCCAGGCTTGCAGCAATATTTTGTCTGTAAATAATCTAGAGAGCAAGGTCACATTCCCAAGTGAGCACAGTGTGGGGAGGGTGGGCGGGGGGCAGAGGGGGATGCGGAACAGGGAATGCACAACCCCCAGCCCCAGGCACAGCCAGGCTGGGAACTGGGGGAGAGCAGGAAGAGGGGACTGGGGGGAGGAGGCAGAGCAGAAAGGGGCTCTAGGGGTAGGAGGCAAGATGATTTCACCTTTCTTTCACCACCTGTTGCTGAAGCAGGGACAAACACCACCTCCATCCTCGAACACTTCAGCACATCCCACAGCTGGCAGGATGGCATGTGGCACAGAGCCCAGCAGGGCTCAGCCTGCCCGCTGCTGCTTCCTGGGGATGGCGGCAGCACCTCATGTGGGCATGAGTGGCCCTGCTCACTGGGGAGCATCCTGCACCACTGGTGCAATTCTGCAGTGATGGAACCGTGAGCAGTGCCAGGGAAGCTGTGGCTGTCCTGCTCCGGTGCTCCCTGCAGGGCTGGCACAGATGTGCCAACCCTGACACCCCTGGCACTCGCTGAGTTTGTGCCAAGGGCACGGAACTCCAGGCTTTTCTGGATTGCTGCTGGAGCGGGCTCCCAGTGGCAGCTCCAGCACGGCCACCAGTGCTGCCCACAGCTGCTGGCCAGGCCCCAGCACCCAGCCTCACCCTGCCAAAGGGCAGCTCCCCGCGAGGACAGGGATGTGGCTCTCGCCCAGCTCGGTGGTGCCAGCTCGGGCAGTTCAAAGCCCTTTGCCAGCCGTGCGGGAAGGGGAGCAGGGGCACTCTGGGAACCACCCACAGCCTGCACCGAGCACGGAGCAGATGGCAGAACAAACAGTGCTGGGATTTCTCTTTCACATAATCTTTTGCCCTGCTCACTCCCACGCTTAACCTTTTCCTCCCATGGAACAGGCCCTCACTTGGAAAAAGCGACCAGGAAACCTGGAAGGGTTTCAGAGTGGCAGGTGTTCTTCTCTGAACATCACCAAGGACAATACACAAGACCTCAAGAGGACTTTTCTTTTCTTTTCTTTTCTTTTTTTCTTTTCTTTTCTTTTCTTTTCTTTTCTTTTCTTTTCTTTTCTTTTCTTTTCTTTTCTTTTCTTTTCTTTTCTTTTCTTTTCTTTTCTTTTCTTTTCTTTTCTTTTCTTTTCTTTTCTTTTCTTTTCTTTTCTTTTCTTTTCTTTTCTTTTCTTTTCTCTTTTCTTTTCTCTCTTTTCTTTTCTCTCTTTTCTTTTCTTTTCTTTTTTCTTTTCTTTTCTTTTCAAACAGACACAGGCAAGATTTGTGCTGCTTTGTGCCTTTTTCAAGAGAGTTTATGAGGAATTAATTTTTTTTCCTTTTTCTAGATGAGGAGAAGGGTGATGCTGCTATGGCAGAGAGCTGCCTACAGGACTGGCAGTGAGAACACTTAAGGATGGCAGGTTCTTCATGCCACAGCTGTGAGTGACCTGTGCTGAGCAGCAGCCCTGGCAGAAGGGGTGCTCAGGTAGGCACTGCCAGTCAGGCACTGCAGGTCTATGTCCTTCAGGGCACATAGGTGTTTGGGGGAAAAAAAAAAAGAAAAAAAAGGGGGAAATATTCAAGCCTTGCACATTCTACAGACTACTCAGAGCCAAAATGCTCAGGGGTTTCTGTGGAGTTTTGGGATGGAAATCACTTACTGACTGGCTGGCTGCAGGTCAAGGCTTCCACAGCAGGCAGGGGCTATGCCACAGCCCCACACAGGGGACACTGTCACGGCCCGTCCCAGCCCAGAGGTGCCACTCGGCATGGGGCTGTGTGGGGACCCAGCACAGCCCGGGCACACATCCAGCCCCTCCTCGGCAGCACCGGCACCTGCCTGGAAACACCACCAACCCAGCTTGGGTAGGAAGGGAACCTCATCACTTGCAGGCTCCCAGTGTAATTAGGTTCCACATTTAAATCTCTGCTGGGTACCAGGAAACAAGCGTTTGCCTTGCCTGTCAAGCACCATCAGCTCCCAGCTGCCACTCATCACCGTTTTACAAGGTTCTTTTACACACGACTGGTGGAATTTGCTCTTACTCATGTATCATAATCATTAGACAGTCATCCAACCACCACCCACCCAGTGCAGCACCTGTATGGCCTCTCCTTCACAGGCTTGTGCATGGCACCAAGGGGCGGCCGTGCCCGTGCTGCCAGGCCAGGAGAGCACTGGGTGCATCCCAGCAGGGCCGTGCCTCCAGCAGGCAGGCTGCTGGAACCTCTGGGAACACATCCTCTGGCTGAGGAGAGGGGGGAAGCCCCAGGCTGGCAGGGGCACAAAGCAGCCATGTCCAGCCAGAGGAGCGGGAGGGTCCAGCCCATGTGCCCAGAGCTTGGGTGATGAGAGAGCTTTTGCTGGCAGGTCCAGAGAGAGAGAGAGGAGTTAACACTGTCTGTCCTGCATCCACTCCTCACCAGAGCCACATGGCTCTGCCTGTATTTTAGGAGTTCCCAATGAGCTCATCATAAAGCTCCATAATTAACATTTCAAAATTAATTACAACAGCCTGGGATTCTCCTAACGACAATAATAGCTACAAGGAAGAAGCCAACCAGCCATTAGCTAGCACACTACAAACAGTGCTCTCTCCCCAGGCTTTGATGAAGCCAAGTGGTTTTCCCCTTTTACTATTATGCATTGCAAATTAAAAGTGCCAGCAAGAACTCCTGGCTTTGGTGTCAGGCTGCAGAGCAGGCTGCCCAGAGCAGGGCTCCAGCTGCCACATCCAGTCCCCCAGAGGTGCAATGCAGCACAGACTGAACCCTCTTCAGGGTATAAGCCACATTTGGTAACAAGAAAAAGACGGTCCCAGGTGCTGTAAGCAGGGTGTGGGGTTCCTGCTGTTACTCACCATGTGCTGAGCTGTTCAGAGACAAACAAAAGAGCAGGTTGGGTCAAACACAAGAACTCCCTCAAGTGAACTGTAATCACAGGTCAGAATCATTAAAGGGATTAAATCCAGAAGGCACAAACTTCCTGCATTGCCTACAGTGGCTCTCTGCACACAGGCTTTTCCAATGCCCTGCACTGCAGTCTCTTACTACAGGCCACCACAGATTCACTCATGCCCATGGCCAGCGTGGCCCCAACCGAATTAAAGCACTCAGTTTAACAGGTTTAATTCTTAACTGAAAGAAATGTGCAACATACATCAGCTTGGGTGAACATCCAGAAACCATGAGATTGCCAATGGGCAAGTATCAGTTCCAGTGTCAGAAACTTCCCACAGGCTGGGCAGAAACACACAGCCTGCTTGGAAAGAGACTCCTCTGACAAGGAAAGCCAGGTCCTCTCTTCCACCTCTCATTTGAATTAAACAAATAGACCAAGCCCAGGCAGAGAAAAAATCCAACAAAATGATCTCGTTAGTTCAGCACAGAGTTGATTTTTAGACTTCCCACAGTTGGCTTCAAGTAAATCAGGATTTTATGTTTTTATTTTTAACTCTGTTCTCATTTAAAAACTTCAGTTAGTGACAGGATAATTGTTAACAGTTTGAAGACAACATTTAAAAGCATTCCTAATAATGGCAGCATTTAAGAAGTAATTACACTGACACTTTTTAAACCTGAAAGCAAGTAATTTCCCAGCTGTGCCTGCTCTCCCCACATAGCATTTTGTCCTGGCAAGGACAACCCTGCTCGAGTCTGGTACGGAAAGCAGCCGGAGAAACAGAAGTGAAACCCAGAAGTTTGTTTTCATTATCTCAACAGAATGAGCACAAGAAGTGAAATTATGTGAATAAATGCTATGCACTTGACCTTTTTTCTTTCCAGTGATTCTCTGGGGGTTATTGTGCTGTCCAATTGCTAAGTCATTTGTAACAGGGCTCTCCTGTCCTACCCAGGCTTGGGTACCACCCTGCAGGTCAGTGTGCATGGGCAGGAAAGGACACAGCACCAGCACCAATTCCTCCAGCGAGACATGCCAGCCCAGATTTTTTGCATTCCAAAACAAAGCAGCTCACCAACTGCCATATAACACCATCCTGCAGCTCACGTTTTCTGAGCTCTAACAGTGCCTCATTTCTTCCAAGTCAAAAAGAAACCCACTGGCCAGTTCAGCACTCTTAAGAAGCCTGGTGAGTAAATTGCTTTTTCCTTTAATGAGCAGCTGGGCTGCTGCAACAGCTCTGCAACCTTGGCCCGTGGTTACAATGGATGCCCCTTCCGAAGGGAACTGGGTAGGGAGCAGGTGCAGCGCCAGCAGATGACACTGGCAGCTCCAGTGAGACCAGTGTGAGCACCTCAATGCACTGGGAACCGCCTTCCCCACCCCTCAGCCCTGCAAAGGTCTGCATACACAGCACAGCAGGGCAGACTCCAAACTGGTATGAGCAGCCAGGCGACGGAAGAGCCCAGCCAGCACCTTCCCTCCCCTCCTTTTCCCTCAAATGCAAGACCCTGCCAGCACTCAGTGCCTTGAAGCAACCCAGCACTCTGCAGGCAGAGGCACGCTGGGGCCCCAGCAGGACCTGCAGCAATCGCCACGTGCTCATCTTCAGACGGGATGAGCCTGCTGCATCCACCACAAGCCCGGGGAGGACAACAATGCTGGAGAGCCAAAAGCTGCTCTGAGGATTAGACACAGCCTGGTCCTGAAACACCACCTACTCCCCTTCTGCATTTTAAGGAAGGAACAGCAGCATCTTGCTTCCCTTTTCTGAGGCAGAAAAGCGGATGAGCAGCAGTTTTCAATTGAAAAATACGTTACTTCATTGAGATAAACTGGCAGGCTGAAACTGAAATAAACCTTTTTTAAAAAATCACAAATGCAAATGTGAGTTAGTCTGAACTGCCCTGAAATCAATGGGGCTTCAATGATTTAAGTCCTGCTCTTCAATCCTACGTTCCCACATCAGCAGAGACCCTGGGGAGCACAGCTCTGGCTAGGATGGGCAGTGACCCCTCGTGCCAGGGTCCAGCAGCCTGGGCTGTGCTCCCTGCTCTCAGGGGACCAAGCACAGGCTCCCAGCAGAGAGCAGAGCAGCCTGGCTCCAGGCAGTATTGCCCCTCTCTGCAGAGCTGCACTGCAGCCTCCTGACTCAGCCTCGCAGCTTTCCTGGCTCTTAGAAAGCCCACTCCCAGCTTCTCCCAGGCCAAAAAGAGTGGCAGATGCTCTTCAAGCAGCACTTTGGAAAGGGTCAGGCTTACACGAAAAGCTGATGTGACTTTGTTAAAGGACATTTCCAGGCTGGGTTTGTTGGGGGTTCTTTTCACTTTTCCAGAGCACACTGTAAAAGCCAGCATAATATCCTCTCTGCTATTGTTTTTGTGAGGCCTGCCAGATCAGATTACACTGAAAATCAAGATACAGATATTTTATCTTTGTTCTGTTTGGCACGGGAGAGACATTTGACCTCTGTTTAGACTATTTCTTGCCCTGTCGTTTCCCATGCTTTTCACCATATATCCCCCTAAGCATCCCACGTTTTAGAAACTACTTTCACTTCCCAGGACTAACCAGCTCGCTCCCACTGCAGACAAAGCTTCGGGCACTGGAGCCTCCTGGATGACCGGAGGCAGATGCCCAGAGCATTCAGCTGCCACACGCAGGCGTCATCCCTGCAGGAACTTGAGAGAGGAACTGAGCACACCATGGACCCTTAATCCTTTTGCTGAGAGGAGGCAAGCTGGAGTTTAGAGAACTGGAAGTTGGAGAACAAGCAGACGTTTATTCAGAGCCAGCAGCATGAGGGGGAGCACCACCAGCTCCTTCCTGCCTCCGCGGGACTTACCGTCCCTGAATGTCCCTTTTTGTCCTTCTCCCCACATCTGTGGCCAGCCAGCACAACGCTGCTCTGTCCAAGGGAGATGCTGACCTGGCTGCCAGGCTGAGCTCTCCCAAGAGGAAGTCAGCTGCCCACTGGGTGCTCTCCCCACCAAGGGGGACCCTCTCAAAGGGCAGAGCCCACAGGCAGCCAGGGAGGGAGGCTGAACAATGGACTTGCAGCATTTAACAGGCACCAGGGCCCCCAGCTTGGAGCCAGGGGCATGAGACCACCTTTTAAAAGAGTAAAGCCCAACACCCTCAAAGATTACAGTTGCTCAGTATGACTAATCCAAGAAGGCTGAACTCCACCAACCCATTGCACAGTTGTCATCATAACACATATCAGAAACTCCAGTTTCAGTAAAAAAGCATGCATGTGTGAAAGAGAGGCAGCAGCAAGTCTTGGCAGAGAAGGAACAAGAGCTCGGTCACCCTCTACAAGCAGGAGCAGCTCTCAGAGGAGCCCGACTGCACCCAGCTGTGTTAGTAAACTCTGGATAGCTTTGGCCTACAAAACCACCAGGTTGTTTCCAGTCACGGCGGTGAAGATGGACCTTTTGGATGGGATTTTCCCCTTAGCTCTAGTTTGGACTGCAGGACTGCATTGAAGGCTGGTATCAAACTGCTCTGGTGCTGCACAAGTCCTCGTCTCGGGTCACAGCACCAGCAATACAGTGAATACAAACTGATGCATCCAGGTAACCATCAAAACACTCACTGTCTGAGCACCAGCACCCATCCGAGCTAATAATCAGAAAGGTTTTTTAAAATAAAAATACTTAACATTTATTCACTTTTGAAGTCACCATAGTAAAATTGTACACATTGTGAGTAACCCAGGAACATTATTAAAAAGCTACCAGAAACATAAGGCAATTTGTACAACCACTGAAAGAAATACACAGCATTTTGAAAACAGAGTGAAATATTACTCAAACAAGACAACGCTTGATACGCACTAGAGTGACAAGAACCAGCATTAAGTTTTAAACAAAAATAAAGATGTCATGGCTACAAGTATTATACAGTGATAAATACTTCAAAAATATATTAAGATATATGGAAATTCTCACTTTGTAAGGGAAATCCAGAGAAATTCCAGCCTCCACTGGATTTCAATATACCAATTAAGGTTTAATATTTAAATTCTTCTCCTTTCAGTAGGAACCAGTACTGCAGCCATTACTGTCCTGTATCAATACTCACCTTCCTGTAGTGTCATGAAATCAGCCTTATGTTACATTAAGCCCTAATGCCTCTTGCGTCACAGGCACCAATTGCTCTAAATCAACAAATGAGTTGCCTTTCGAGTACAAGTGCTGTACACCACGTTTGAAGCCATAAACCACGTTAGATCACAGCCACTGTTCGCCCACTTTACAGCATTAATGAACGCGGGTTCCAAGACTTGCCTCCACGTAAACAAGACGTCTTGAACAGAGGGTTTAGTAGCAAGCCCACCATAATGTTTTCCTAGCATAACATCAAGCACTCAGAAGTTACAGTACATGAACCATGCTAAAGTTTAGGTTACACCTTCGAAACAGAAAGTCCAGAGGATGTTTGGAGACAACAGGTTTTGAACACGCACAAGTAGTGCTCTAGTACACATTTGTCTGTGCTGTTACTGGGTAGCGAGTGAAGCAGTTTATAGCCATGGATTTGGTGAGGCAGTTTTCTGAGCCAGTTTAAAAATATAGACTTCTTCTTAGAGGGTCTGTTCTATAGAAAATAAAGTGAAATCTGGTAAATTGTCAGTTTTGAGAGTACTTTCCCATGGCAAGATCCGTTCGTGGGCCTACCGCACCAAGAGAAAAGCCAATCCTGCCATGCCAATGCCCGCTGCTGCTGCCACGATGGCGTTGCCGATGGTGCTGCTCTGCTCAGCGGCCTCGGAGCCGTGTCTGCCGAAGAAGCGACAGAAGCCGTCCTGCAACAGCAAGAGAGAGGACATGTCAGTCGCTTAGCTTGCAATTAACCAGATTTCTTTAACAAGCCTTTGAGCACAGTTTCATCCTCCCAGCTCAGCCTTTGTCAGCTGCAGAAGTCTCTACTTCAATCAGAAAGTCTAAGCCTTGGGCACAGGCAAAAACATTTTGCGAGAGCCTTTGCACAAGGCAACTGAAAGGAATAGCTACAAGTGTTTGTACACTTTGCTCAGCAGACAGTTGGAGACCTCCTATCGAGATGCTCGGTGTGGCATTACATATTTTTGCCCTTTTAGGCAAGTTTCTGATGGAAGTTGCCAGCACTGTTCCTCCTCATTCAAGTTTCAGAAAGCATCTAAGACACAGGATATGGAAATTTCCACTTTTAAGACAGGAGCCCAAAGCCAGTCCCATCTCGGTGGATGTGGGACTGATTACACACTCTCTTGGAAGGGCCGGGTGGACACTGCTCAGAGCTGACCTATGACAGAGCAAAGCTGGCAGCTGCTCTCCCAGATCACTGTGATAATCAGAAGTGGCAGCAATACAACTCCAGATGGTCGCGTTTGAACTCTGCTCCGCAGATGTCTATGTAAACAAGTTATACTCCTAATTTCTTCCGGAACTTTGTTCTTTACACTTTAATTTGTGCGAACAGGCAATCCGATTTTGCCAAGTGACAGTGTATGCTGCAGCCAACCACCACAGTTCTGAGCGGTCAGAAGGACCAGTGACCACTGGAAAACCAAGTTCATTTTGGTCTCTGGAAAAGTCAACGAAACCAGTGGCTACTTCCCCTCCTTTCTATTTTTAGTACTTATTTGTACTGACATCAAGTATTCCACTAGGACTGGAAATAGGAAACGAGCAGTTCTGTGGGATAGCTGACATTTTGTTCAGAAACACATGCTGAGCTGCATTCACACCTTAAAAGCCATTCCTTCAAGTGTGCATCTCGAGGGGCAAAATGCCCACACCTTGCCCAGGCTTGACCTGACTGGCTTCGGGACAGGCAGGAACAAGAGCAGCAGGTCTGGAGGATGGGTGCCTTAATACACAGGTGGACTTAAGAACAGGGACAGGTGTGTGCTCACACCTGAGAGACCACCTGTGCCAGCCTGCTCGCCGAAACGCGCAGGCTGCGGACCCGAGGGGAAGGCAAAACTCGCTCCCTCATCCAGCAGCATCGCTCCTGCGGTTTCAGGAGGCTGCATCCCAACGGGGCCGTGCGCGGCCACGCGGAGGGCTCTGGGCGGCTGCAGGC
>NW_008239758.1:1052389-1069900 GCF_000691975.1 Corvus brachyrhynchos | reverse complement strand
CTCCCCGGACGGGCGGCCGCGGTGGGTTGCTGTGGGCCTCCTGGGCAGCCGAGGGAGACGTTCAGTTATCGGGTGCTGGCTCTCGAATACTTGTTTTAATTTAATTCCTTTTGGGTTTTGTTTCTGTTCCACATTAGTGGCCCGCCCGAACCTGTATTGTTTGCCTCAAAGGAGATGTAGGTTTTCCAGGGTCATGGGGTGAGTGCATTGTGTATTTACCCAGTAAATGCCGTGGCGTTTAGTTTTTGATGAGCACATAGGCAAAATTTAGGATCAGGACCTTCGTGGTGCAAAGGTCGGGCCCTCCACACTGCTGGTGTCAAGCAAAGCGGCTGAGAACAAGGCGGGCCGAGCGGTGTCATTGCGCAGCACACGGAGCGGGACCCCTCCCTGCACCCGCGCTGTGCCCCGGCAGCTCCGAGCACCACCAGCTGCTTCACAACCCATCGAGGCTCCCATAAACACCGCCTCAGACCCACGGCACGCTCGGCACAGGGTACGCCCCTTGTGCGTCCTGCCCGGTCCCGTTTGCAGGTGAGGAGCTGGTGGTGGTGCGGGGCAAAGCGCGGCTGTGCCCGCAGTGTCACAGCACAGCCCTGGTGTGCCCGCAGTGTCACAGCACAGGCCGGCTGTGCCCGCAGTGTCACAGCACAGCCCTGGTGTGCCCGCAGTGTCACAGCACAGGCCGGCTGTGCCCGCAGTGTCACAGCACAGCCCTGGTGTGCCCGCAGTGTCACAGCACAGGCCGGCTGTGCCCGCAGTGTCACAGCACAGCCCTGGTGTGCCCGCAGTGTCACAGCACAGGCCGGCTGTGCCCGCAGTGTCACAGCACAGCCCTGGTGTGCCCGCAGTGTCACAGCACAGGCCGGCTGTGCCCGCAGTGTCACAGCACAGCCCTGGTGTGCCCGCAGTGTCACAGCACAGGCCGGCTGTGCCCGCAGTGTCACAGCACAGCCCTGGTGTGCCCGCAGTGTCACAGCACAGGCCGGCTGTGCCCGCAGTGTCACAGCACAGCCCTGGTGTGCCCGCAGTGTCACAGCACAGGCCGGCTGTGCCCGCAGTGTCACAGCACAGCCCGGCTGTGCCCGCGCCGGGAGAGGCACTGCCGCCGGCACCAGAGCACCGCTCACCTCGCGTCCCACGGCCGGCTCAAGGTGCCCAACGCCTCAGCACAGGACTGCTTGGCTTCACTCCATCTATCTTGAGATACAGCTGTCTCCATTTTACATCCCCAACAGAAAATCTAAAAATAGGTGGTTGGAATCAATCCTGTTGCAATTTCTCAGATCGCTATCAGGAATTGGCCTGATCCCTTGGAGTCCCTCCGAAGGCAAACTTTAGTTCTATATCCCCGTATTTGGCTTTTGTTTTATTTTGAAGCAGGGAAATACAGTCTGTTTATGTGCTAGAGCAGTAGCTGGAACGAGATCTTTACTTTTCACAAGAGCTTTACACACTATTTTTCCTTATGATTGTTAATCCTGGAGCAGGAATTTCCTATTGCATTCCTCACAGCAGGAGTGCAAGAGGGAGAGGCTGCTCTTTCTCTAGCAATATCCTTTTCCACCCTTCCTGTTTATATAGCGTTTTTGTTAACAGGACAGAGCCGTCTGATAGTGCCGGCCCCAGCAACAGCTCCCTTCTCTCCACACGTTTATGGAATGGAGGTGTTTCTGACACAAACAGCTTGACATACTAACAGGGAAATCTCAAAACGCTGGGTTTTCCAAAGCCTCCCTGGACAGCCTTTACTGAGTAAAAAATACAGTGGGTACTTCAGTGTCCTGTTCCTCTAAGTGTCATTTATCTGATGGGAAGTTGAGGCCCATCCTGGTTCATGTTTTCACCATTACCTCAGGAACAAAGAGGTGATTTTCACAGGTGGCAAGCCCACGTTCCCCAACACACGAGTCCAAAACCCACAGCATTTCTCGGTGCAAGAACACAAGTGGAAGATGCAATGTCAGACTCATTCTCACTGTATCTGGTGACAGTTTGGGCACTGATGTCACTCAGAACAAGCTAGCTCAGCACTTTCCCCAGCCCCTCAGAAGAGAGGAAATGAAACAATGCACCTAAATTAAGAAGGTGCTTTTTTCAGTGGCTAAACTGAGCTCTTCCACCAGCCACCTTCAGGCTGACCATAAAACCTCCACGGAAGCTGGCCACAGCTCATTTCTCTCCTGACAAGGCAGACAGCTGAACTGCTGCACCTCCAGGTGATCTGCACATCTGCTTGACCCAAACAGTGACAGCCTGAGCCCTCAACAGCATTTCAGTGCCCAGCTTTTCCCTGGCATCTTGCTGCAACACAAGGAGCTCCCACAAAACATACATCCTGCCTTTTCCAGTTTGTTCCTGCGTATGGCAATAAGGATATGGAACATTACATTAGCTGTGATCCTTCAGAGCAGGAAAACAATCTAAATTCTGTCCTCCTGAATGCAGGGGGAGCTGAGATGGCATTTCAGATACTTTCAAGGGCTGCTCACTCTTGTTTGCTGTGGTTCACCTTGGGTATTTCCAGAAGATATTCCACAAGTAATTTGCTTGTAGATCTGGATTTTACCTGAGATTTTTGCAGGAGAAATAATTTAAGAAACTGCAGTGCAAAAAGTGAATTTCAAAAAAAGGAAAAAAAAAAAAAAAGGCACCATTACAAATACCTAAGCAATGGGAAGAACTACTACATACATGTTCTCAATATGTAAAATACAATTTATTGTATTTAGGCTGTTCGTAAGTATCAACACAATGTATTATGTTTGAAACAAACATCTTGCCAATAAATACTATCTAAACATTAATATTAATCTTTTGATCAAATGTGTACAGTGTATTGACTCATATCGCACAGTGAGTTCTATATGACATTTCCATAGTGCATTCAGTTTGTTACAGGGATAGCTTGCCACAAATATTGCAAAGCATCAGAGTTGACTTTTCCAAGTGAAAACAGCTGACCTATTCCATTAGGGATGGAAGGCTGGTATAAATGTCAGTGTCTTAGGTTAACTGGTTATGGATTCACAGAACCTAATGTTTTCATGGATGAGGAGACTTTGTTTCTAATATGATTTTTATATTATTGTAAAAAAATCCCACTTGCAAACAGAATGAGGATATTATCATCAAACTCCAGTGAGCTTGTAAACAGGCTCATTCCAGTAAGCTTGCTCTCTCCTGTTCCAGTCTAAATGTAAATCATATATTTGATACATTAAAAGCTGTACCTCACCACTTGAATTTCAAAGGCCAGGCTGTGCAAGCCCCCAGCATTACTCCAGCTCTTTGTTCTCATATTGAGGTTAGGACTCAATACTTGCTGGCAGAGCAGAGCTGACATACTCTAGTCGCAATAGCTTTCAATGCATGAATGCAGATATAATCTCACAGTGGTTCTATAATTAATTGTATCTCATCTTTATCTGATTAAATCTTGATTCTACAGCATCACTTCTGTGTGGGGTGGTCCTGCCAGTCTATCTGGCATTCCCATGCTCACACAGAGGGCTGGATGCTGCCAGCAATGTGGCCAGCTGTCCTGGTCCCCTGAAAACCAGGGACTCCTGGATCAGATGGACTCATGTGCTCTGGTCAGCACAGTCTCAAACCCTGGCAGGACTGTGGCTCACAGCAGATTTTCAACAGCTCACTGTTACTCATTCTCAAGTCCAGCTATGACAAAACCATGTCCGTGGCAGTGGGAGATGACTGTTACAGTAAGGACTGTATGATTTGACCTGTATTTGCATGAACTTACAACTGCTCTGACATTGCAGAAGGACCTTAAAATGGGTATATACTGCTTTGATATACATTTAAGCTACATTGCCTTGCCGAAGTTGTATGAACTGCTCAAAATGCAAATAAGAATCATGGTCATAGAATGACTATGACTGACTTGGAAAAGATTTGACCATCAGTATAATGGTGCTTAATGCTTAGCGTGTAGTATCCCTTAGTGCTTAGCATGTAGCATTTCTTTAAGTAAAAGAAAATTCACTCACCAAGTGATACAATTAAAAATTTCTAAGAAACTACTGGTTAAGTATTACCTCATGATTATGTAAATCATGTTTATATCCCTCCTCTTTGCTGTTTATCAGTTTGTATATATTTAGATTCTTTATATTCAGGTAAGAGAGATGAAATACTTATTTCTATCTAAAAAGACAGTAGGAAAAAACAGGGATTGAAGGGATTTCTCTTCTGTACAAAAAATACATTTTTATGGCAGCAGCCAGTACCTTCACAGTAGGTCCTTTGCTCCTCTACTTACCGCCAAGGTTCAGTCATCCATAACACCATCATAAAGTATCAGAATTGTTTCTCTTTCCATTTTTCAACACCGACATTCAATATGCTACTACGGAATGTTTCCAAAGCCTTATGCTACACCCGATAAAATCAGGACTTTTTTTTTACTTTAAAAAGGAACTAAATTCATGCAAATAAATAGATAATGTGCACTGAAATACTCAATTCTATAATACAGGTGACTTTGGAGAAAAGTCCCTTTATAAATAATGGAACTAATTCTAATAAAAGAATATAGTTTCAAAAAAAATTTAAAACATTTCGTTTTACTACAAGTCAACGTTTGCTATGTGTTCAAGCAGACTATTTTCTACCTAGTTGTGTTAATCTGTGGGTTCAGTGTCACCCTTTTGTACTGTAGTGAATACTTGATTTTGAGGAATGGCTTCTTTATGCAGTTTTTGTAGTCCGGCGTTTCAGTCTTCATTTGATTCTGCATACGGGATCTCAGGTTACGCCCAGATCTGTAGAAAGAGAGAGAGCCGAACACTCCTTTATGACAGCGACTCTTCTGTCAAACATTAAATTAGCTTTGGCGAGGCAATCACATTAGTGGTACAGAGTATCAGCAGCAGTGATATCATGTAACCAACAGCAAGCTCAAACTTAGCCGTTCTGCTAGCACTTGGTGAGGATTTTTATTTGGCTTTGCTGTTCGTGTTTTACGCTGTTTTATACCCTCCTCAGTTCCTCTAGAGCAGTTTTCCTCTAACACGCCTTCCTCCTGAGCCCCGGTCATTAACCGGCTGCAGAAAGCAGCACCCGCAGCGGGTTCTCGGGCACTTACTCGGAGGGTGTGGTCCCAGGAGCCCGAGCAGAACGCGGTCCCGTCGGGAGACACCCGCAAGGTGCTGACACGGTTTTCGTGTCCGAACAGAATGGACACTCGGGACCCCTTCAGCACATCCCAGACATTGATGGTGTAATCGTTATAGCCCGCGAACAGCAGGCGACCTGCAGAGAGAATGAGATTTTACACAGCGAGGGCTTAACGTGCCTTGACCGCAGCCAGGGCCTTCTGCAGGACAGTGGTCACCCCAAGCCCACCCCGTGAGCTCTGCTTCCCCAGGCCAGCTGTGCTCCCGTGGGACAGCCCTGCCGCTGCTGAGCTGTCCACGCTAAATGCTGGAACAATTACAGTTCATTAGTTAAAAGCACTGTCAGTTTTAGTTAAATTACATAAAATGTGTTCAGACGTTAGAGATGGGGGATGACTCCAAACGGTGACAGACTGAAGAGCGCTTTAACAGCTATTGCAGGGTAACAGTACTTTACTCAGACCTTACACAAGAAGCTGAATACAAATGCTTGAATGATTCACAGACAATTTGGTGATTCACTGCCAACGGGACAAGCCGTGGTGCTTGTGACCATGACAGAGACATTTGCCTCAGTTCCAGGAGAAGGGCAGTCCACCACCCACTCATCCCCACCCAGGGTGACTGGGGAGCTCTGCACTTGGGCTGGGAGAGACAAGACTCGAGCTTATGTCTCAGGATCTGCAGTGAAAAGTGGCAATGACCCTTTCTTCATACCCCTCTAATACACTTTTACTATTAATCATTTGTTATGCTTTTAAAAACTATTTATGTAACTGCACTTAATAGTTTAGCTACATTTCATGTTGCCTTTGAAATGTTTTTCATTATTATTGTGAAACTCTAGCCCAGCTGTAGTTAATGGCAAAATATTTCCTGCCTTCAGTAGGGCCAGGAAAATACTTTTCATCACTACAACGAAGCAATAGCCAGCTAGGTTATTTAAAGAGTAATTATTTTTACAGAGGCAAAAAAAAATGCTTCCATGCATTAAATGTTTCTTTTGGTACTTAGTACTTTTGATAACTTTTAATAACAAATGTTTTATCAAATTAAACTGAAAAATTTTACAGTTCCCCTCAAATCTCAACACTATGATAACCTCCAAAGTTCAAGTCTCACCACTGAGAGAGAAGTCCACACTGGATGCTCCAAAAATGATGCTCTCTTTGGAATAAATTGCTACTTCTCTGTCTGCACGAAGGTCATATAAACGACACTAGGATTAAAACAAAACCAACACACATGCCTCAGTAAATGCTGGAAGCACTGGCTAAAATATTTGGAAAAAGTGGGAGTGGGAGGTGCAGCCTAACAGACATCACGGGAAGCGGCTGCTTGGCTTCTTTCCTTCTGCTTCTTTCTGCTTCCTCCTTTCCTTCTGCTTCTGGCTGCTGCAGCTGGGATCCTCTAACAGGGATCTAAGCAACACAAGGCTGTTTTGTATACATTGCAGGAAGAACTTTCTTTTTCAAGCCACTTCTCTAAGCCTCCTGCCTGTCCTGCTAGAAAGACATGAGTGGTGGGCTTTGGACCATGGCTACCCACTGGAGTCCCCACACCCTCTCGCTTCCCCTCTGTGGTTTCACACTTATCAGGGCATCCTGCTGCTGGGGAGGTGCATGTGGAGACAGCCTCTTAAACAACAGCTTAGCCACAGCTGGAGCCTGGGAGATGGGATCAAGTCTCTACTCATTGTTGAGAACACAGACCATGTGGCACAGAGGAGCCTAGGTGGTAGTCCTGGGTCTGAGTAAGCCAGGACAACAAACAGTCCCTGCCCTGCTGTGAGGCCTCTCTGTTTGAAAAACCTATGTGAAAATAATTCAAGTGAAATAATACATTTTAATGCAGATCTCTGGTTTTCATTTCTCATGGAAAATTCCAAATCACCTCTGACAACCTATACTTCCTGTTTTTATCATTTGCCAGCAAAATTGGGCTTGTTTGACATGGAAATCATGTATCAGACTTCACTGCCAGACTTCAAACTTCACTGCCATGCAGAAAGGCTGTCTGTTAGCCCTGAAATCAAAATGCACTTTTGAAACTATGTGAACTGAAACCCCTCCTCAATAAGTTAAGCTTAAGCAAACACTGGCCAGATGGGATTGCTAATATTAAGGCTTTCCTATTGAAAAGTGGCTGGTATTCAAGTGTGCACATAAAGAAGTGGCTGTTTGATTCTCAGGGCAGTGGGGAGCGGCTGCCAGGTATGTGCAGTCCAGCTCTCCCAGTGCTCCACACAGATGAAAAATTTTGTCAGACTGTCCTGACAGGGAGTTGGGGTCACTGCAGATGACAACACTGTCATCTGAGCATGCTTTTATGGATTACTTCCAGTCAGGATTATCTGTTCCTCAGAATCCCCAAGTATATAAATCAGGTCAACGATACCACTCTGTAACACTGCAAAAACAAACCTCTTCATTTTAAGAATGAGGTAGATGGAAACTGCCAAAACCTCTGTCAAAAGTACAGAGGTGGAATTTCCCATTCTCCTGCTTGAGTCAGGGGTGTCAAGAATAGTTAAAAAAGAAAAAACCCATCAAATAAATAAATAAGAACCTGTGATACTGGGTGTTAAAAGAGAGTGCTTTCACTGGAATTTAATGGTGGACAATTTCTCTGTACCATTCCCTCAGCATCTCAAGAGCTCATAGTACTGCATCCACGTGTGCAGAGAGCCACTGGGCTCACCACAGGGCTAGAGGCATTAACTTCTAATCACAGCTTTTAAAACATAAAGTCAGGATTCGCTCTCTCCGGAAGAGCCTTGGAATGTCTCCACATCCAACAAAGACAAAAGGAATGTTTCTATTGAGTTCAGCTAGCTTTGGAGCAGACTCAGAACATGCTCTGAGGGCATAGAACTTTATCTAAAGTCTCTGCTCTCAGGTGACTCAGTGTGATGTTTGAGTGAACAGAAGAAGTAAGGTGCCAGGTGCCTCCCCATCATCTGCCCTCAAGCTACACTCAACAGCTCAGTCCCTGCAGGGCTGTGGTGGGGCAGAGCCTGGTTCCCCCTGGACACACCAGCTGCAGGGAGAGCCATCAGCCCTGAGCATCACTGGGGGCAGAGGGCACCAGGAGCTAAATGGCATTTTGTATACCTTGTGCTGATCAAATTTACCTGTCAATACATTCTGAGTCCCTCCTAGCAGATTGCTCACAGATAAGCAAGAGCCATTAAGAGCCACTGTGTGATCCAGGACGCCCTGGATGCAGAGACTCACTGCAGTGAGTCAGGGCCCACAGAGATACGTGTGACCAAGGCCACCCTGGGGCTGCAGAGGCCAGCTGCCCTCATCTGCCCTGCTCTGCCCTGAGCCCATGGTCCTTCCACTTTCTGGGACGTGCTGCTTCTCCTGACACAAGCTGCAGCACTTCAGCTGGTTCCTCCCATGCTGTGACCAAGAGCTATATGAAGCCAAATCTCTTCCAGTAAGACAACTAATTTTAGTCACGAAACTTCAAACATAGAGAATCTGAAATGAGTATTTGGACAGTACCTCTTGTAGAGAAGTTTGCAGAAGTGACCTACAGTGTTACATGATTTTCCCTATAACGTTATATATGGTATTTAATATCTTATCTTACAGGATTACTATTTCTGCAAATTTGGTGTCACAGGCCCAGTTTAGTCACTAAAAGTCTTCTGTGGATGTGACCTAGTCTTTTAGGAAAATCTGACTTGGGAAGCAACAGAATTTTCCTAAATTAGGTTGCTGAATGAACATACCGTGGCATCGTCTGAACCAGAGGCAAAAGCATCTCCACTTGGATAATATCTGTGCACAAGTGAAAGAAGACCAGAACACATTACATTACTTGCATGAGGTCAGACTTCAGAAATAGAATCAGCACATTGCTCAACACTGCAAACGTGTCCTCTCCCAGAAACATACTGACCTGACACTGTTGATATCTGAATCGTGGGTTTCAAATGACTGGACACACTGACCAGACCGCATGTCCCAAACCATGGCTTTCTTGTCACATCCCTAGTAAGGAACAAAAATATCACTGCAATTGTGCAAATGGTGACATTCACCCCTCATGTGTCTGATATTTGTCATCAAGCCCGCTACATTCAAAGGCTCTGAACATCATAGCTCTGAGAGGATTTAACCAGCAAGCAGCCCCAGAGCTGGCTGCAGTGGCACCCTCACCTGTGCAGCTGCAGGTGGGAGCAGAGTTGCTCATGAAGGCTGGAGCCCCATGCTGCCCTGCACTCACCACCCTGCTCTGCCTGTGCTGCTGCCCTACCTCTGTCTGCAGCCCCACCACACCACAGCTGCACAACTGACCTGTTCCCTGACCACTTAGCATGATCAATATAAAAAACTAATACTGAGCATTTAAAGTTTTATAACTAATTCTTCTCATACACTGAAAGAGAAAATTAAATCAGTGCATCCAGAGGGTTTCTTGCCTAGCCTCCTACCAGAGTTAACCCGTGTCAGGGCTCTGCACCCACATGCTTGATGGTGTGGTTGGGATGAGAAAACAGCATAGCAGCACTTCATCTCATCCTCAAGCTCAAACCTGCCCTTCCAAGCTGTGCTTTGAAAAGATCATTTAACACTCAGTGCTCAGCACCCTGAATTCTTTGGGCAAGGGGCTTGGCTCATGTAGTCTACACTGTCCTTGGGGCAAGAACCATCTCATACCCGTAGGGCCAAGCTCTCAGCTGCGGTGTCTTACTGCTGTCACAGTTGTGGTGACGAGAAAAAGAACATGGACTTTGCTTTGAAGAGTGATGGGAGATTTTAACAAACTTGCCCCTGCTGAGGAGCAGGCAGTAGGCAGGCTCAGCTCCGGGGGCTCAGCCTCTCTGAGGCTGTGTGGGAAGCACAGGGCAGGCCAGGTGGCTGCTGCTTCTGCTGAGCCAGAGCGCCCTGCCCACCAGACCGTGCCACACACGTTATTTATTTTAATCAAATATGATAGCTAATTAAATTAAACAGTCTCTTCACAATTCACATGTGTCTCTCTCTTTTTTAAAAAATTCTGTTGTTAAAATTAAATCCTAGTGTTTTTAGTAAAGATGTCATTATTTAGAAGAGGTAATACTCCTTGGCACCAGCTTGTGGTTTCTGCACAAGGGAAAACAAACAGGATAGAGAATATTTTGGACCCAGCATACTTCCCTCTAAAGCCCCACCACAGCCCAAGCCCAGCCCTTCATATTGCTTCCGTGTGCACTATTCTTAATGACCTCTCTGGGAGTTTGGGGGCAAGACCAATCTGACAAGCTGGTGCTTTGACTCCTAAGGTTTTGAAGGCTAAACCAGCCACCAGCTGTGGAGAGATGTACCCCCTGAGTGATATCCAAATCAGCTGAGGAGCCTTGCTCAGAGGGCACTGAGCAAAACAGCCTGGGGCACAGCCCTGAGCTCACCCGGGAGGGCTGGAATTTTCAGTTAGGTCGTTAAATGTAACAGCACCCAGCCTACATGCTGATATACTGACCCTGCTTATTCCAGCTCAAGGTTACTGTCCTACAGAGGAACAGTATTCAGGGAGTCTCTCTATGCCACTGTACCTTCATACTGTTCTGCCTGTACCTGCACTGACACGATGCAAGACAGGTCTTCACTGCAGTGGTGTTTTACACGTGATGAATTAAGCGAGTGCCTGTAAGCACAGACATGCCCAAGCTGCTGTATCAACACAAGTATGACATACTCTCTTAGCAGTACCAGAGCTGCTTGCGATTCCTTGCCCTATAATAAGCTGAGCTGTTCCCAGGGAGAATGAACCTATCCTTTCTGGGAAGCAAGCTCGGTGACAGGAAAACCCAAGAGAAGTAATGCACTTGGATGGAATTAGCTTTCAGTCACGCTTCGGAGCAGCTGTGCTACCAGCAGGCAAACTGGGCCAGTGTGCTGGACTCTGCTCCTGATGGGCCAGACAAATTTGATAAAAAGAGCCATAACAGAAGAGGTCCAGGTTTACTGTGTAGACCATGACTCCAAGCACCCCTAAGCCATGGTTGGCACCCTCTGGCACAAGGGCCATTTCCATCATCAAACACAGGATCAGCCCTGGGCCAGTGCTGGTTGGGATCAGAAACCAACAAAGCTACTACTGGTACCTTCAGCAAAGTTACTGGTAGCAACCTGCCCCTCAGCTACCACCAGCTCTCATCTGCACCCTCACTTTCTAATGTGGGAAAGACCAAGATCACCTTGAAAAGGAGCTGAGCCCCATCCCAGCCACCTTTATGCCTGGCCTGCCTCACTGCCAGGCTGTGTGCCAATGGCTCAGCTGCCTGGAAACAGTGATCCCTCGGCAGCAGGACATGATTTGGAAGATGTCCTGGGTCCTTTCCCAGACCAGTCCAGTCCTGCAGCCCCAGTGAGGTTTGCGTGTTCCTCTGGGCCAGGACAGGGAGAGGACAGTGTTTGACCGATGAAGGGGCTTTAAATGCCTCTGGTGCTTCTGGAAGGCACAGAGGACTCAGCAACAGCTGAAGATGTGGCCACACCTCATCTCCCTGCTCCAACTTGCACGGGGGCTAGCCAGTGTCCAAGCTGCCCCTTGACTCTGGGGAGCAGTTGAGGGACATAGTGGCACGCACGTTATTTGCAGCCCCACTTCGAAGCCCTGAGCACCACCTGATGCCTGTCACACCCCATCTGGCTCCAGAGATGGGGAAGGAGCGAAGTGTGGGAGTCCTCTGCTGTTCCAGGCTCCCACCCACAGGGACTCACACCTCTGCTGTGGTAGGAGCCTACTGCTCTTACTCCGAGCCTTCCCCTTCCCAGCAGAGGCGTTGTTTTGATCTCGAGCTGGATCGCTTTGATGTGGGGTGGAACTTGCTAAGTAAGCAGAACTGCAGTCAGACTGGCTGGGTGGGTTTGACCCCACAGTCAGGGGTTTAATTTGCTCCAGCTTGGAAAATGTGCTTGCAATGAGTGGATTGCACTGGGGCATCCAACATATACTCCAGCCCTCTCTCAGTAACATCATGAGCCTCCTGATTTGCTGCCTTTTCACTTCCATGTTCCTTAGTTTGATATTATGAGAAGAAGCTCCTGCTTACCCCAGAGACAAATGTATTTCCTGTTTCAGAAGGGGCCAGGTCCAGGCACAGGACATCAGCTCCATGACCATGGAAACTCTGTAGAAGTTGCCCACTCTCAACATCCCATAGAGCACAAGTTCCATCTCCACTTGCTGTCAGGATCTATAGGATGTGGGAAGAAGAGTCACAATACAAGATCAGCAGATGACCTTCAGGTTACAAAGAAACAACTGACAGCTTTAATTTAATTAAATATTATGCAATAAATCAAAGCCATAAGCCCAGTGTGAACCTAAGTACAGTTTATGGGTTTTATTTTTAAGGAAAAAAGGTAGAGTGGAAAGGAGAGCTGTATGGACACCGCTATACCTACACAATGTTTCAATAATGGTCCCTTCTGTGCGATGGGCTTTGCAGAACTGACAGCAGTAAGGATCTGCTGGTATTTTCATATTCTCTAAAAAGGAGGCAGAACAATACTGGTATTCCTGTCTGTCCCCGTATTTCACTCTATCCATATTTAGGCTGCTGGAATTCAACCCAGGTAAATGGAAGAACTCTTGGAGTTAAGAATACCTGTTTAACTCACCTTTTTTTTTTTCTGCTTGAAATAGGTTAAACCAAATTAATTTGGCTTAAGACATGGGTTTTCTGAAAGGGAAGTAAGCCTGTCTAGACAGTTGTTTGATAAGTCCATCAGCTCTCACTTGTCCAAAACCATTTGTGTGTGAAAGGGCTTGAACATACACTGGCTGAACATAGCTCACATTTTCCCATCTGCTACATTACTTGTAGAAAGCACATGTGATCAGAGCTTGTTATTGTGGCTAAATCCTGATGATGCTCAATTGTTCAAAATTTCCCCTTGGCACCCGAAACTGTTATGCAATCACAAATTCTGTAGGTTGGAAGAGTCCCTGTGCACTGGTGTGGAAGGAAGCAAGGGTGAACGTAGGAGGGCTCTCAGTTTTGTACACGGGTTTTTCTCATGGTTGGTGAGGAAACTCAAGTGATCCCAGTGGGTAGTTAGATGTTAAAAACAAAATTCTCTTCAAGAAGAAAATGAACACAGTCATGAAACCATTCAGAGTTGCATAAAGGTTAAACACTGAACATGTTTGACAGATGCTCCAAATATTCTTCCTGTAAACAGAGGTAAAAGCTGCAGAACAGACTATTCTGAATCCTGCAGCACAGAGATGCTAATGCTCTCAGATGATAATAGCAGAAGAAAGTCCTGACTTGTCTTTCTGGCCAGCTTTGGAGCCTGGATCAATGAACTTCCCTGTTCTGGGGAATACTTGTACTTGGCTGAGGAATGAAGACTTCCAGCTCTGAGGATTTGCTCTTGTAACACTGTGTAAGAAAGTCATAAGGGGAACAGGAGTAGCTAAAAGTGTAAGGGAAGGGTCTGTTGGCAACCCAGAGCTCCAGTTAATGCTTAAAGAGAAATGTTACGGACTCAACTTCAAGGTATTGCTATTGAAAAACAAACCAAACCAACTCTGAAGATCTAAGACCAGGAGGGAATTGGCAATCCTTGCTAAGAGACTGTGGCTAGCAGCACTAGGGGCTCGAGCAGCACTGATGGGGGGACCCTTGCCTGGCACCCAGTGGCAAGAGGCAGCACTTGCTCAGGGCAGGGGACAGCAGGGACACAGCCCTGCTCACAGGGGCACAGGCACCGGGGCTGGGAGCAGTGGTGAGAGGAGAGGGGCCACCCTCACCTGTACCTCCTCCACCATCGTGGGATTCACCCTGCTCCCCAGCCCTGCCTGCCCTATGCAAAACACTTGAGATCCCAATTAACTGTTGCTATTAATAGACATGGAGCATTGTCACGTGGGGAGCATTATCACCCCGCAGAGCTGCAGATACCTAATTTAGGAAGAGAGGCTCCCTGGCTCTCAGCTCACTGAGGCAGGGGAGGCTCTCTCAAGCAAGGCTGGTTTGGGGCACTGAGAACAAGGTGTGTGGGTCACCCAGCCCTGCAGCTCAGGGCCCACGTGGGAACATGATGGGGAGCAAGGGTGGCACCCCTTTTTCAGCACCCACACAGCCTGGGAGTGACTGTAACCCACGATGAGCCCCCCCCAGAGCTCTCTTACACCAAACCCTAAACTCCTACCCAGTCTTCCATGCCTCTGTGGGAAAACTGAGCTGTAGTTTAAGACAGAAGTCAGGGCAGAGCTGCAGCCCTGGCAGCACCTGGCAGTGGGAGCTGTGGGGACACTGGGCTGGGGGACACCTCCACCTCATGCTAGAGCTGCTCCAGGACAGCACCACATCCCTCCTGAAGCAAACTGGGAGAGCAGAGCTGCTCTGCACACAGCTGGAAAAGCTCCTGCACAATGCACTGTGTACCCTCAGAGTTACTTAATAGTTTTAATTCTGAATAGTTTTAATCCTGAGGCCTTTATGTAAATGAAAAAAGAAAAGAACTCTGGGATTCTCTGGGATCTGCTACATAACAGTGTCCTAAGAGAAGCTTGGCCAACCTGTTTGCTTGTATTTGTTTGAATAATAACATGCAGTGCCATAAATGATCACTTACAAGCCTAGCAATCACAAGAAAACTTCTTTTTAAAGACTTCAGAAAAATTTCTTTATATCCACACTGAATATGAAGACCCTTAATCCGCTGTGATATTATCTAACAATAGTAGATACAATATCAATTGTATAACATAAAATATCAATTGTATAGATAACAATATCAACACAGTTTGCTGTATTTAATATGGAAAAAAAAGACCCAACTTTTCTTTCTTTTTTATTATGAAAAATAAATTGCTATTTTTCCTGTCATAGGATTTAATCCCGATGCATATAAGTGTAGACAAGAAAAGAGAAAACTGGGTTTGTATCTCATCAGAAACATTCCACTTAATTTAGACTACTCTAATTCCACATGACTCCTGCACAGGAAGGTCAGGGCTAAGCAAGCCTGAGTGCTGGGTACCTCCGCCACTTGTTTCCATGGCAATGGACTTAAATTAGCACCTCAGAGTCATTACAGAAACCAGAGAGCGACAAACAACAACATACTCTCAGCTTCACATGTCCTGAAATAGAAGCAATGAGAGCTGATATTTCCTTCAGAAGAGCTCCAAATATCTGGAAGAAGGGGACATGGTATTCCCTTTCCAGCAGCTCTGTTGACATCAGGAGCTATGAAAAGGCTCCATGCTGCCACTTATTTTGCTGCAGAGCTGCACTGAGAAGAGCTTTAATTAAATTCAGAAAACAGAGAGGACAAGGGGATTATCCTGGCTCCTTTCATCATCTTCTGTGTTCCTAGAGAAAGAGATCTTTGAGATACACAATAGAGAGGAAGGCTGGCTTGGTCTCAGAAGATCTGCATTCAGCTCCTGGATTTGCCATCACCTCCCATTGTGGGCCTCTGTGCTGCACGCCACTGCCTGTGAGATGGGGACAGCATCACTCCTTTCCCTTGAGGGAACACAGTACTGCATGTACAGACAACATGGCCCTGTGGGGCATCCTCAAGCTCAAATGTATCACTTGGTACAAATAAAAAATACTAAGAATGAAAGCAAAAGCAAAGTGGCCGGATGTCCGGGACAAAGCAGGCAAACAACACAGTCAGCATCAGCTGGCACAGCACCCAGCCTAGTCCTGGCTGAACCGTGGTTTTAACTATTTGCAACAGTCTGGGCTCCTAAAGGCACAAACTGGCACAGAGCTGGGGAGCAGAGAACACACAGGTACCAGCGAGCCCTCTGCAGAAGCCACAGGCCTTTGCAGGGACAGCCTGGCCACAGGCTGGGACAAGCATTTCCTTACAGCAGCTTTTGCAGCACCTTCGCTGCCCCCTGCAAGGGTGTTCCAGTAGCCCCTGCAGGGGCAGGACATGGCCCTGGGTGCCCCAGGAGCAAGGGAGGACATGTGCACTGCACCCCAGTGCAGCTCCTGTCAGGTGATGGTGAGCAGAGGGTAGAGAACGCATTTACCTGCATGTCTGAGTTAGTGAAGCTGCAGGCAGACAAGTAGTTCGTGTGCATTGCAACCGATTTCTTCTTTGCAGCCATATTTTCATTTTTTTCAAATGTCAGAGGGTACACAGAACACTTGTTGTCCAGGCCACTGAAGAGAGTAATAATAGCAGTAACAGAGAGAGGAGAACTGGTTAAAACTGCAACGACAAAAGGCGAGTGGTGATAAGAAGGAAACCACCTGTCGGTGCTGTGCTGCCAAACCCTTACAAGTACCGACTTCCCTGTATTGTGCAGTGTGGGATCTCCCTGTGCAGGGAAGCCCCAGCTGCCTCACAGCCTGGCTGCTTTACAGAACTTGAACAGCTGCGCCTCAGTTTTTTTCACCCTTATCGAGTTTATAAATGGCACTGAATGAAACCTCACGAAAGTATAAACTGGGAGGTGACAGCAGCCACCTCAGGGTTAATGTTTCACATACAGCCAAACTGCCATTTTTCTGCTGACATCTGTCACTGTGAAGATCAGTGTTTAAGCATCATTATACACCTACCTTAACAAATTTGACCTAGCTCCTACAGAAAAGGCAGTATAGCAAGTAAGTAGTAGGTGTGGAGACAGAGCTTTTAGAAGAGTTTGGAAAAAAGGCAACAGAAGCACTGACCTCTGTAGCTGCTGTCCCCCTCCTGGACAGTTGTACCAGTTAAGCTGTGTCAGACCCAGGACTCATTTCTAAAGGGCAGGACTTATATCTGACCCTTTCCTAGAGCCGTGGTAGATCAGCCCTGCCCTGGTCCCCGGGATCCTGGCACACCACCAGTTGCTTACATTATGTATGCACTGGTGCTTACACTACATATGCACTTACATTATGTGCATGGCACTTAACTGACAGCACAACAGAAATCCAGAATTAGGTGCAATATATATGTGCACTCTCTGTCTCTGCTACAGGTGTAAAGACAGAGCTTTCTTGCCATTCTTTGGGTTCTAGTCAAAAACACAGTTTCCAGACTCCTTTCCACACACAATTATGGGGTCTGCTTGTCTGTCTCAGTCTGCTGCTTTCTAGATTTGCAAGCTGCATGCTGAAGTCTCCCTTTGTTCTTTTCTCTTGTCCCAAGCTTGCTTTGTCTGTCTGATCCATCCAGTCCCTTCTTACAAGATGTTTTGCCAACATTTAATCTCTTTGCTTTTTCCCCCTATATAAACTCACTTTTTCAAATCTGAGCACACAGAAAACTTGTGGGTTATCAAGAATAGGGTTACTTCTCCCCATTCCATCTTAGCAAGGTCTATTCACATACTGGTAACCATTAATAATGAACCTCTATGTCATAAAAAAAGGAGTGCAAAGTAAGAACATGATTAAAAGCTCTTTCCC